>NC_090647.1:542302434-542602434 GCF_040937935.1 Hyperolius riggenbachi | reverse complement strand
ACAGAGAAAAGCACCCTTTGTGTTTTTAGAGAGAAGAGCCTAATTTCCCCTCATCCATGACTAATCACAAGTATAATTTGATCTCCCAGCTGTGTCAGCTTAGAAATGTTGCTGTCTCGGCAGACACAGTTAATCTGTCAACACAGGAAGTTGACCCTTTGTCTGCTTCCATGAAAGCAGGAAGTAGACACTACATATTTATTGCAGGAGTTCTGTAAGCTGTAACAAAAATGTTTTTTCTGTAAAGGTTATTATGCCATTGCGTATCTGTTAGAGCATAGAGGTAGTTCTGAGTTCAGGTCCGCTTTAAAATGTAAAGTATTTTGGGTCCGCAATACATGACATAAAAGAGACTATCACAGTATTTCCATAAATTCACCTTGGAAAGTGCCCTGGTTACTAATAAGATATCAAGTCTCACTTTTTGTCTTAACCTACACAGGAAGAAGCAGTGAGACATGGTCACATGACAGCACCAAGGGAGAGATGGCTAATGAGAGGCTTGTAATTCCAGCTTACATGCAAATTCCATACAAACCGTATGCAGGTTGGAATTGGTCCAATCAGAATAACTTCCTGTTGACTTCCTAGATAGTGTACTGGTTACGAGCTCCGCCTCTGACACAGGAGACCTGGGTTCGTATCTCTGCTCTTCCTGTTCAGTAAGCCAGCAACTATTCAGTAAGGAGACCTTGGGCAAGACTCCCGGATACTGCCCCTGCCTATAGAGCTTGCCCTAGTGGCTGTAGCTCTGGCACTTTGAGTCCGCCAGGAGAAAAGCACAATATATATCATTCTGTGTCTTGTCTTGATTTTGATTGGTCCAGCTAAGAGTGGCTACCAATTGCAATAAAATAGCAAGGGGAATTTCAGCCAGATGCACATTATGCCAGATGGATACGTGCCAATGTCTGATGCACATTTTTTCCATCCATTGGTGTCTGCTTTGTGGGAATGTAAACTGCACTCAATCGCAAATAAAGTGTATTTTCATATGTCCCAGGGAGTCTAGAACAGGAACTCCATTTGGATAAATTGCAGATTTTGCTTGAACTCACATCACAGTGACAGCAAGCACAACGCAGGGCTGGGCCGAGGCAGAGGCGAAAGAGGCTCCACCCTCAGGGCGCAGTGTAGGAGGGGGGAGCACAACTCACTCAGCCATCATTCCCCTATTGTGTTTGAAGCAGAGAGAAATAAGAAAAGGGGATAAATGGTAGTGACTGCAACCCAAATAACTAGATATTAAGGTGTTGGTGGGGTTGGGAGCCCTGGGGCACCTATTGGTCTAATTGCAATCAGTGTGTGATGGCTGGGGTGGGAGGAATGGGGGGGCGCACTTTGGTGTCTCAGCCTTGGGTGCTGGAGGAACTTGTCCCAGCTCTGGCACAACGTTTCGGTCAGCAGCACCTGATGAAGGTCAGGATAATCGAAACGTTGTGCTTGCTGTCTTTGTGATGTGAATTAAAGCAAAATCTGCAATCTATCCAGGCGAAGTCCTGAATCTCTCTTGGATTTCACTAGGGAGTCCCCAGCTGTGCTGGAAGTGCTGCATCGTATGGTTCAGTAGAGATCTGGGCGCTAGTCTACCTTTCTAGTAGGAAACCTCATAGGGAAATTCCGCTAACGTGATTGGGTGGGCGGTACCCTCTCAAACTGCTGGTTTCCAATAGGTTGTAGTAAACAACGCCCATACTCTTCAGCCAATCACAACGCTTTGTGCTGTAGAGGGTGCTTTGACTGGAGAACTGTTCCCCATGAGGTTTCCTGCTGAGCCCCTGAAGTAGACTAGCATCCAGTTCTGTAAGAAGGGAAAAACGTAGCACGAAACGAGCAATCACCTTTGGATTTTTTCACGTCCGGCTCGGGCTCAGACTCTCGGATGAACTGTCCCAGATCACTAACTGTCCCAAAAGTCATTTTCCTACAAATAAAGAAAAAAATAAAGATTAAAGAAAATTTACAGTAAAGAACGACTGTGGCACTGTCAGTAAGGTTGCAAACACACATGCAATTTTAATTGGGCCATCACTGATTCATTTTACCATCTCCATGTAGTATGAAGGCCCATAGACTTCGCTTACTTATACAGTCTGTTCATAGTATTCACTCAAACTACATGGAAGTGCTGACATTGGACAAATCATTAGCCAATCAAAATTAGATGTGTGTACCAGGCTTAAAGGACAACTGAAGCAAGAGGAATATGGAGGCTGGTAGGATCGCCAGTTGCCTGGCAGTCCTGCTGATCCTCTGCTTCTAATATGTTTAGCCATAGCCCCTGAACAAGCATGCTGCAGATCAGGTGCTTCTGACATTGTCAGATCTGACATGATTAGCTGCATGCTTGTTTCTGGGGTGATTCAGACACTACTGCAGCCAGATAGATCAGCAGGGCTGCCAGGCAACTGGTATTGTTTAACAGGAAATAAAATTGGCAGCCTCCATATTCTTTTCACTTCAGTCATCCTTTAAGATAGAGATAGCCAACGAGATGCTGATTAGGAGTTGGTGCAAATTGTATGCAAGTATTTGGAGCTTGAAAGTGGACCAATCAAAAGCAGCAGCTTTTGATTGGTCTGCATATTACACCAGCTGGACTATTTGTGCAATCATGGTAAAGTATTCAATGTAAAGACACAAAAATAAATAAATAAATAAAAAGATACTCACCTAAGAAAAGGAAGCCCTGGATCCCAGCATAGAGCATTTTGTGTCCTCTTTCTGTCCACTCACTCCAACACTGTCCCACCATTCAAATGGTTTGGCCTGCAGGTTGAATACACTTTCTGCCCTCTTCAGGTAGTCCTCGGAAGTGCTCCCTTCCCCAGGTACTTCTGAAGACCAGCAGAGCCATACTGTGCACACGCAAGTCCGTGCTGACCAGGGGCGTAACTTGGTGGGAGCAGCTCCTGTGACTGCAGTGGGGGCTCCCCAACTACTAAGCTTCCCTTTCTGCGATACAGGGGACTATACTCCAGATCAGGCGTTTTTGTGGCTACTCTTGTTATGGGTGTGAGGATCATGATGGCCATATTTTTGTGTCCATTCAATTTTGACCTAAAATCCATCTGGATGGACAGAAGATTTACTTGGATTGGGGAGGGGGGGGGGGGATTTGACTGATGGCTGATCAGTGGGCCATATACAGTACTTGCACTGCATTAGGGTGATGGAAATATCTGGAGATATGTTGTATCCACACAGACACTACAACAAGGATCGGTACCTTCTACATTGTGATAAAGCAGGCCTGGTCGATTTCCGAAAATCGAAAGCATAGCATGTCACAACCTTCGTAATTTCGAATCCACCTTTGCTGAAAATTGATCCAAATTATAGATCAGACAGAAAAAAATCCAGATCGATGGAGGTAGTGGAGGAGTGGCAGTTGACCGACGGTCCATAATGTTGCAATGCCGCAGTTCAAACGATTTTCAGTTACATTTCCTGCTGAAACTGTTGGACTGTTGACATTCAAAGCCCTACAAAATTTGGGCCCTGCATATTGAAACGGCACCACACCTCTCAAAACCTCAGATCAGCCGGATCCATAAACCTGGTCACTCCCAGAGTGCACCTCAAAACCTTTGAAGCCAGAGCTTTCTGTCATGCTGCCCCAACTGTTTGTAACTCCCTACCACACTCCAGTAAAGACAACCCCACACATGGAGTTATTCAAATCCAGACTGAAAAGCCTCCCGTTTAGCCTGTTATTTGCTGACTTGTAGAATTCTTCCTTTGTACCAAAATTTACCAATAAACCAATTACCAGTCTGAGCCATGCTTATGCACTTTGAGTCCTAAGGGAGAAAAGCACTTTACAAACGACAGAGGCGCTCAGTGTGGTTTTGATGCTGATAAGCTGTATGCTCCTTTTTGATTAGCCTGATGAAGCGGGATTGAGCCCGTGAAACGCGTTGCCTATTTTTACTGTGGAGTATAAATAAATTGTTGTTTGACTGTTGATGCCACAGTCCTTCTCTTGTTTGCTTTGTCTGCATGGATGGGATAGGCCCACCACTGCCCCATCGGTTTTAAGCTCGTTTAAGTGACTTATTCTATTGGCGCCTCTGGAAAGCTTCTACATATTGCTAAGTCCACCCTTGGTGGAGGGTTGTACCCATCTTCTTCCCATCTACAGAGAGCGACTTTTAATCCTGAGTGGGGTCAGGTTAATCTCCCCACCTGCCTTCACAGTGGTTGCCTAATGGTAACCCTGGTTTGTGAGTATTAAATTGTTATATTACTCATTATTTATTATCATCTATACAATATCACACTATTGGGCTCTTGGTGTCCCCCCTCCCTTTATCACTTTACAAATGTTGTTTGTTGCTGAAATCAACTGATTCACAATCGATATGCTGTGTATGGAAGGAATCATTCACAATCCAATCAGATTCTGACCAGAAAGTGAATGATCTGTTTGTGGCATTGATGTATGTATGGGTACCTTGAGGATCTGCCCGTCTGCTAAGGGTTCTTTCACACTAGGCAATGCGTGCCCGAACTTGATTTCCTGCATGCGTTACGACCTACGGTGTGACGTCGGGAAGTTGCCCTTCGCCGCTGATCAGCGATGCAAGTTCTAATTCACCCAACGTGAAAACTCTAGCAGCGGACAATTAAAAGCCCCCTGAAGCGTTACAATGTAACGCTCTGGAACGCTTTGTCTAATGCGAAAGATAACATGAAAGTCAATAGACTACCCCACTTACCGCATCCTAGGAGTGATCTATCAAAACGCACGGATCAGCTCCTACTGTGAAAGAGTCCTAAATGCCTTGTGGTGTACATAGCCTGTCACAGATTACATTTTACGATGAGAAGGGTTGTTGTATGACGTGTTCTTACCCTGCATAATGCCGCTGATAAAGTGACTCGGGGTCCAGGCTTGCAGCATCAACAATTATTGCTTCATCAAAATTTTTGAGAATTTTTACATTGCTTTTCTTGACATTAGCCTGAAATAGAGGGAGGAACAGGTTACTGAAATCTACAGACACACCCAGTGCTGGTAAATATTACACACAGATTAAAGAGGAACTGTAGCGCAAATAGCAATGAATAAAATCTTATTTTTTCACAATATTAAAGCGGAATATAACCCTGCATTTCAACTTTGCTCTAAAACATTATTTACAATCATATTATATGCAACCAGCATTTTTTTTTTTTTTACTAGACCAGCATTGGAAGGGTTACACACAGAGCTTTAAAGTTCCCGGAGAGAACTGCTCCCCACAGCTGAAGTTTAGATAGATACATTTAAGCAAAATAAAATGTAACAACTGTGGAATGTGACTCACTCTTTCTGACTGTGCAGGAGCACCAAGATCAAGATGGCGCTGGTGAAGGCTGCCTCGGCACACAGCTCCCCCTTTTTTCCTCTTTCGTTGTTTTTTTTTAGCTGTTTTTAGTGGGGTTTTTTGTGTGTAGTTTTTAGTAGAGTCGGTCGTTGTGTTTTAGTTTCAGTTGCTTTTAGGATAGTTTTTAGCAGCTTTTAGGATAGCTTAGAGAGGATAGGTTTAGTAGCTTTTAGGATAGTATAGATATAGGATAGTTTTTAGTACCTTTAAGTGTAGATGCAGGTGCAGTTTTTTTGCCGCCACGGAATTGCAGCTGCAGACGGTCTGGCTCCGGTTTCCCTGCCCCCATCCTGCTGCTCGATCCCGCTCCTCATCCCGGCGCCATCAGAGGGATTTTGCAGCGGTGCCCCCGGGTCCTCACCTGCCGCAAAGTCTCCTGGACTCTCCGATCACAGAGAGCGCTGCTTTCTCAGGCTGGTCTCCAGCCTTGGTGCCTGGTACGCAGCGCAGCCCTTCCGCCTCCAGCTGCGGGCCGCTGCTCTCGCCGCTCCTAGCTCCCACGTGCTCACCACGTGGACTACTTCTCTCGGCGGGACCCAGCATTTAGGGAGGGAGGCTCTGATACCGCCAGCTGGATACCGGGACCTCGGCCACCTATGTGGGAGAAGACCCCACCACAGCGAATCTCCACTGCTGGGAAGGAACCTTCACTGCCTGGAAGGAACTCCACCGCTGGGCGCAGCTAAATCTCTACCGCCTGAGGGGAACTCCATGCCACCCGGCAGCCGCAGCACCCCTCTTCCCTCCACAAGGCTCCTCATCGCCTGCTCATTTCGGGTAAGCCTGCTGCCCTACACACTTGCTGCTGCCCCCTGTCCTGTAAGAGTCTGCTGAACAGCCCCAGCCCTGCACTGCCACTACACAAGCTACAAATGGGGGTGATATGTTCCATGTGCCCGCTCCCCACATGTTTCTGCTCCAGCTTAGAGGCACACTGCTCTGTGGCATATGGCTTATGGACTGTTATTAAACTGCACTGGAGCATATGAACTGTTTAGGTAACTGCTCTGGTGCACATGGACTGTTTATTTTAACTGCACTGTGGCTCATGGACTGTTATTAACTACACTGGGGCAAATGGACTGTTCTCAGCTGCACGGTGACATATGGTCTGGTTATCTAATATGTAAACTACACTGTGGCACACGGACTGTTACTTAACTGCACTGTGGCATATGGACTGTTGTTAACTGCACTGTGGCATATGGACTGTTAACCTGCACATGGGCTGTGAAAGAGATCTACTACCTGATCCTTACGGACTGTTATTTAACCACACTGGGGCAAATGGACTGTTATTTAACTGCACGGTGGCATATGGTCCGTTATCTATCCATTTAAACTGCACTGTGGCGGACGGACTGGTATTTAACTGCACTGTGGCACAAGGACTGTTATTAATCTGCACTGTGGCACAAGGACTGTTATTAATCTGCGCTGTGGCATATGGACTGTTATTAAATGCACTGTGACATATGGTCTGTTAATTTAACTATTTAACTGATGCTAGTCACTGTATTGCACTGCCACTCTGTCTCCCACTGAGTGGGTCCTACACCCATGGATCCCACGAGGCACCCCCCACGTACCACCTACTCTAGGGCACAGCTCCTCACATGGGAACATACAGTAGCCCTACACCCAGAGGACAGATTCCTGTCCAACTCCGTATGGAGCCACATCCAGAAAATCACTGCCCCCGAGCTAGAACCCCGCGCAAGCCGGCGACACAGAGGCTGTCGAGCGGGCGCACGGGCGAGATTGAAGAGGAAGGGCCTGCGGTCAGCCATCCCTGCAGCCCTCCTCGCAAATGTCCGCTCCCTCCCCAACAAGTTGGATGAACTGAGACTCCTCGGGGACAAACGCGAACTTGGCAAAAACACCCCAATTCTTTGCTTTACCGAAACATGGCTCCATGATAACATCCCTGATAGCGTACTACATCTCCCAGGCTTCAGCCTCATCCGCGCAGACCGTGACAGCTCCCTCACCGGGAAAAAGAAAGGGGGAGGCATCTGTTTTTACATCAGCTCTGCTTGGTGCTCCAACTCCATCGTACTTGCAAAGAAATGCACACCAGAGCTAGAGCTCCTTCTGGTAAATTGCAGACCGTCATACTCACCCAGGGAGTTCTCCTCCTTCATTCTCGCTGGTGTGTATATCCCACCTGATGCGGAGGTAAAAAATGCCCTGAGCGAGCTCAGCGACACTGTCACGCAGTGGTAGACGGCCCCCCCGGACTCACTGTTCATCGTCATGGGCGATTTCAACAGGGCCAACCTTCGCCAAGAGCTCCCCCGCTTCCACCAGCATGTCACCTGCCCCACCAGGAATGCCAATACACTGGACCACTGTTACACGGTCCTGAAGGATGCATACAAAGCCACCACTTGGGCAGCTCTAGGCTAATCTGACCATTGCCTCATCCACCTGATACCAACTTACAGGAGACGCCTGGAGACATCGAAACCGGTCCTTAAATCCTCCAAAGTGTGGTCAAGCGAAGCGAAGCTACAACTTCAGGCCTGCTTCGAATGCACAGACTGGCAGTCCCTGGAATCGCCAAACTTGGACGAATGGGCCGACAATGTTACTTCATACATCAACTTCTGTGAGAATCGTATACCAACGAAAACCTTTAAACTCTATCCCAACGACAAACCGTGGTTCTCAAAAAAACTACGGCAGCTGCGCAGAAGCAAAGAGGACTCGCACAAGTCAGGAAACCGAGATGAATACAGAAGGGCAAGAAATTACCTGAACAGAGAACTGAGGGCTGCCAAGAAGGGCTATGCGGATAAACTGGAACAGAACCTTTCCTCAAACGACACCCGAGCTGTGTGGAAAGGACTCAAGGCCGCCACCAACTATAAGCCTCCCCCGCAGCATGCAACACCGAGCTCTGAGCTCGCCGAGAATCTCAGCGAATTCTACTGTAGATTTGAGAACCAGTCTCCCCCACAGCTTTGGGCACCTCCCCCCTCCCCTGCCTCTGAGGCCCCGAGACCAAACTCGCCCCCTCCACCGGTGAACGAGGCTGACGTTCTGCAACACTTGTTAAGGATCAATGTCAGGAAAGCCTCTGGCCCGGACGGTGTGTCACCAGCCTGCCTGAAATCCGGCGCTCGACAGCTCGCCCCTATTCTTTCCTCCATCTTCAACAAGTCCCTTCAGAGTGGTAAAGTCCCCGCTTGCTTCAAGAGGTTCACCATCATCCCTGTCCCCAAAAAGCAAGGCATCACCGACCTCAACAACTTCAGGCCCGTGGCACTTACATCAGTCATCATGAAGGTTCTTGAAAGTATGGTGCTCCCCCTCCTCAAGCTCACCACTGAGGCCCTGCTGGATCAGCACCAGTTTGCATACAGAGCAAACAGGTCCACTGACGAGGCCATCAATATCTGCCTGGAGCTTGTCCATGATCATCTGGACAAACCCGGCACGTATGCCAGGATCCTCCTTCTTGACTTCAGCTCAGCGTTCAATACCATCAGCCCCAAAATACTTCAGGAGAACCTTGCCGCACTCGGGGTCCACCCCACTCTACGCATGTGGATCACAGACTTCCTCACCAACAGATCCCAGGTCGTAAAGCTAGGCATCATCTCCTCTCAACCCCGGATTACAAATACAGGAGCACCACAAGGGTGCGTCCTGTCGCCGTTCCTGTTCTCCCTGTACACGAATGCTTGCAGATCCACAGTGGACTCCGTCAAAGTGATCAAATTCGCCGACGACACCACCATTGTCGGCCTCATCACTAAAAATTACGAGGAGGCGTACCGCCACCAGGTTGAGAGCATCTGCTACTGGTGCAGGGAGAACGGGCTGGTTCTTAACACGGCAAAAACTGTTGAGAAGATTGTTTATTTTAGGAAGCACTCCAACGCCCCCCCCCCCCCCCCCCTTCCAATCCGTATTGAGGACAAAGAAGTTGAAAGAGTTCCCTGTGTCCGACTTCTGGGCACAACCATCTCCAACAACCTGAAGTGGAAGGCAAACACCTCCTACATCCAGAGGAAAGCCCAGCAGAGGTTATTCTTTCTCCGCCAACTGAAGAAGTTCGGCATGTCCCCGAAACTTCTGACCAGTTTCTACTCTGCTACAATTGCATCTGTCCTCTGCTCTTCCATCCTAGTCTGGTATGCCAGATCCTCCGCCAGCAACAGACACAAATTACAGAGAGTCATCAGATCAGCGGAGAGAATTATAGGGAAACCGCTACCCGCCCTGGACCACCTCTACCACTCAAGGCTGAGCTCCAGAGCTTTAAGGATTGCAAATTACTGCTCACACCCAGGCAACAGTTTTTGCAGCCAGTTTCCTCCTGGGCCGGAGGTATTGGTCCATCTACACCAGGACCACTAGACACAGAAACAGCTTCTTTCCCTCAGCTGTAAACTCACTAAACTCTCTCCACGCACTCTCCACCACAGCGTGATCATGTTTTTGCCATCACACATATCCATAGCAGCGCCAAGCCCAGTGAATAACTTGAGTGTGGTGTAACTATACAAAAATTGAGTGTTGTTTTTGCTTGTATGTTTTCTCTGTATGAAATGTCTGATATAGTGTTGATCCTTTCTGATGTATTCTGTGTATCCTATCCTGTACGGGCCAAGACCAATTCCGGGCACGACCCAGTCGTGCTTGGCGAAAATAAAGATTCTGATTCTTCTGATTTTGAGCTGGAGGACAGCCAAATAGTGTGTAACATTCCTCACATGTTACATTTTGTTTTACTTAAATGTATCTATCTAAACTTCAGGTGAGGCAGCAGTTCTCTCCAGGAACTTTAAGGGCCCGTTTCCACTATAGCGTTACGAAATCGCCGGCGAATCACCGCAGGCAAATCGCATGCGGGTGCGATTCCGCATGCGTTTTTTGCCGCGATTTCGCATGCGATTTCGCATAGGTAAGGCTGTATGCGATTTTAACCATGTCACTGCCTGTGTGAATTAACATGGGTACCTATGCGAAATCGCGGCAAAAAACGCATGGGGAAAACGCATGCGATTTCCCTATTAAATACATTGCGTGCGATTCGCCTGCATTCCACACGCAGGCGAATTCTGAGGCCCCTACCCTGCAGATTTTTTCTGCACAGAAAAACGTGCGGGGAAACGCACAAGTGGAAACAGTCCCATCCACTTGTACTGACTGTGCGAATCCGCATGCGTTGCCCGCATGCGGATTCGCGATAGTGGAAACGGGCCCTAAAGCTCTGTGTGTAACCCTTTCAATGCTGGTCTAGTAAAAAAAAAAAGCTTTTTGCATATAATATGCTGTAAATAATGTTTTAGAGAAAAGTTGAAATGCAGGGTTATATTCCGCTTTAATCTATAAATTAGTTAGTGTTTGCCCATTTTAAAATCTTTCCTTACCCTGATTTACATTCTGAGATTTATTGCAGGTGGTAACATCTTTAGTTCTGTGTCAGGTGATCTCTGCAGAATGTTTGTTGGTTTAGTGAGACTTCTGAAGCCAGTACAAAATATACTGTATTTTTCGGCATATAAGACTAGGAATGGTCAATGATTTGCAAACAATGTTGAGGTGATGCAGTATAATGCAAATTTTTATGCAGATTTATGCAGCTATTGCTGAGGTAAAATTTGATTGGTCCATTTTCAAGCTGCATCAATTTGCATACAAAATGTGCATAGTCCTGCATCTCACTGACAATCCCTATATAAGACGCACTTTTTCTCTCACACAGGAGGTACAGGGGACACAATAGTTGGGGGGAGAACATCTACAAGATGCTCCTGGACCATAGACATTGGCCTCAATTCACTAAGATCATGCTGGAGATAATAAGGCAAGAGAAAACGTACCTCCACACAGTGAGAGAGTTATCTTATCTCTTCATTCCTTAATTTACCTCCTCTGTAGTTAATTTACCTCCTCTGCAGTTATTTTCACACGCAGTTAATGAACAGCCTGTCTTTAACTCTGGAGTTATTTTAAGGATTGAAGAGTTCACTTAAAGACAGAAGCGGTAATTTTAGGTTTGTCTGAGGTAAAATGTTTCCTGAATACGACATGTTTTATCACCATGGTGACCACTCTAGAAACGTTATTAAAGACAAGAGATAAGCTTAGTGAATTGAGGCCATTGTCACATATGGATACAGCGCCAGGTATTATGTTGCTACTTAGCACACGTGCACTCCAATCCACCTCCAGAGATTCCTCCTTCAGCCTGGACCATAGACATGCCAGGTTTAGAATTTTTTTTTTTCCCCTGTTTTTTGCCCTCTAAACCTACATGTGTCTTATAGTCTAAAGCATCTTATATACTGAAAAAGATGGTACCTGGTCTCTCAGATTGCTCGTTGTGGGGGAGATTCTGCATAGCTACGCATCACCGGGAGGGTGTCTAAATTCAATATACAGAAATATATAGACACAGATATACGAAGTGTTTCTGATGCTGAAACAAGATGATTACCATAAAAGTGGATATCCTTAACAGTGCATTGCATTCTACTATGTGATTCATAAAGCATTACCTCATGCGGTAATGCAGAAAACAGCTGACTTTACCGAACACTTAGCAAAATGTCAATTCATAAAGGCTGTTACCGCATGAAATTACCGAGCAGTGAGGTAAATTACCGACTTGTGCGGTAATTACCTCAACACATGTCAGTAAATTGTCAGCAAATGTCAATTCATAAAGCCTACAATAATAGGTAGCCATACACTGGTCGATTTGCCATCAGATTCGACCAACTGACAGATCCCTATCTGATCGAATCTGATCAGAGAGGGATCGTATGGCTACCTTTACTGCAAACAGATTGTGAACCGATTTCAGCCTGAAACCGTTCACAATCTGTGGTGGTGGTGGTGCTGCCGCCGCTTCCCCCGCCTGCCGCATACATTACCTGCTCCGCCGGCGCGACTCCAGTCCCCAGGTCACCGCTGCTCCGTCTCCGCTCTGGTCTCCGGCCCCGGCATGCTTTACTTCTTCCTGCCCGGCAGGAAGTTTAAACAGTAGAGCGCCCTCTACTGTTTAAACTTCCTGCCGGGCAGGAGGAACTGAAGCATGCCGGAGACCAGCGCGGACACGGAGCAGCAGTGACCGGGGGTTGTCGTGCCGGTGGAGCAGGTAATGTATGCGGCTCTATTGCGTCGGTCGTCGGGCACTCGAACGCCGCTAGCGACGCGCTCCCTACCCGCGGGCGATCGACACTAATTTTCCGCACAGAGCGATCGACGGGATCGGACGAAAAGGATCGAAATTCGTCGTGTAGCGCGAACGATTGCCAGCAGATTCGATCCCAGTGATCGAATCTGCTGTCGAAACGGCGGCGAATCGGGCCAGTGTATGGCCACTTTTAGTGGTAATTCAGACGATAATTTCCAGCACCTCTGGTGAGGTCTTATCAATGCAAAGTCTGTGTGAGTCTGTGCAGGGAAGCGTGACTCACCCAAGCACAAGCAGAGACAGCTGCTGACTGACAGGAGCAGGGAGCCAAGGAGCCAATAGAAACAGCCCGTCTCCTGATCGGATTTTGATAGGAAGGAAGGCTTCAGGAAAAACTGATCTAGCCCCAGGCAGCCAGCAGAGAATCCGAACAAAACAGATTTCCCCAGATACCCTTCAGCGGTGTAACCCACTCAGTTCCTGATTGACTATGCGGAGGAACTAGTGGGTAAAATACCCTGATGCTACGTACACACATGCGACAACGATCGTTCGTTATGAACGACGAACAAACTTTTAATTGAAGAAAGAACGACCTAAGTAAAGATAGTTTTAAAAGGTGTGTAACGATCTGATCGTTAAAATGAACGTTACATCACATAAAGCAACTATTGCGCTTGCGCATAAAAATGAAAAGTTCCATGTAGAAATAGTGAAATGCGCATGTCAAGCCTAGTACGAACGACCGTTTCCAACGATGTGCTACTTTTGCAAACGATCGTCGTTGGGAAAAATCCGCCAAGCTAGATAGTTAGTTTTGAACGATCTAGCTCATTCGTCGTTAGACTTAATAGTCGGCTGCTTTTTTTTTTTCAAACGATCGTCGTTTGAAATGATCGGGGAACGATCGTTTCAAACGACTATAGTCGCATGTGTGTACGCACCTTAAGTATGACAAATCTAAAGTCTCTTGGAGTTCATCTAAACTGTGGCAATTAAATAAAATGTTAAGAAAAACTAATGGACAGAGATTCAGAGAGAGCAGAGGCAGTATAACAAACATGCATTCTAAAGGGACGACGGGATGCCTCCTACTATTGTAATGCCCTCACTGCATGTAACAAAAGACAGAAAGCTCCACACTTCTGTTACAATTACCGCTCAATTGGCTTCGGTAATTTACCGAACTTCAACAGCACCTGTGAAAATCTTTATGGATTAGCACACAAAAGTCTAAAGTACCAAATGCGGTATTTTAACGACCAGAATTTCGTTACCGTACAGCCTTTTATGAAACAACCTTTGTGCAAATTTGTGTAGACATGGTCAATGGAATGCTAAAAATTTTAGCTTGCATTCAAAGTGCATGTGACTTGGACCTGATCGATCGTCATATACCCGACTGACTCCATTCCAAGCTGCATACATCTTGCATGAAATCCATATGAAAGCAAGAAGAAGCCTGCAGCCTTAAACGGTGCTTGAGGTGCAAGACCTAAACAAGCAGCCACATTTATTTCCTTTTAAACAATACCAGTTGCCTGGCAGCCCTACTGATCGTTCTCATCAGGGCATGGCCTAAATCACACACCTGAGATCATAAGCATCTGATCTGCATGCTTGTTCGGAATTTATGGCTTAAAGTATTAGAGGCAATGGCTCAGCAGGATAGCCAGGCAACGTGCATGGTTTAAGAGAAGGTAAACACAACAGCCTCCATATCCCTCATCTCCAGTTCCCTTAGTCACCGGTGCTCAGCAGAGCCCATTAGGGACCACACAGGTTTACTACTACATAGGCATGCGGCATCCCACTATAAGGTCACTTTGAGGCGCGGCAGCAAATTAAAGTGAACCTCCAGACTAAAAATCTACTCAGCAGCACTGAAAAGGCTTGGTGTTTAAAAGGTTCACAGCATCAGAACTTTGTTTTTCTTACCCAAGTCTCATTTTTAGCTTCACAGAAGCCAAGCTCCACCCAATCAAAGAGATCTGCCAAGGCATTTTTCCCCTGATGCTGTGCAAAGCATGCTGGGATTTCTGATGTTGTTCTCCTGCTGTTTTGGCACAAATTTCTTTTTTTAATTTTGAACTTGACATTTGAAGCCTAGCGCGTGCAGCTGGGAGGGGTGATCAGGACACGGGACAGTTGGAACTGTGTCTCATGCTCCCTGTCACCTCCTTTCAACCAAAAAGATGGCTGCCCCCATGAAATTACAAACATTTGCCTGTTCTTTTAAAACAGAGTGGGTGAGAGATTATATTACCTATCTATTTTAATTAACATAACTAATGTAACTTAATGACAGTATGTTTGTTTAGGCTGAAGCTCCTCTTTAATTTGGTCGTGACAGGTTCACTTTAAGAATTGTTGTCAGCTGAACTGAATTCCTTGTGTAAAAAGCGTGTCAGTTTTCAGAGGACTGCCTTGGTGACAGTTTATAAATAACATGCTGCTAAAAGTAACTAAAGCAAACTTTCTACTGAGGCGAGCTGGAGACTCAGGAGGGAATTGAAAGGTTTTTCCTTATAATTATGTAGATGTGATCTCATGGGTGGCATATATCAGTAATGGCTAACCTTGGCACTCCAGCTTTGGTGGAACTACAAGACCCATGAGGCATTGCAATACCATGACAGCTCTAAGCATAACTTGAAGAGGCAGAGGCATGATGGGATTTGTAGTTGTCACAGCTGGAGTGCCGAGGTTAGCCATCACTGCTCTATATTCACTACAAGTACAGAATGTGAACACTGGGTGAGATGAAAATCAAACCTGATATTAAAAAATTAACCAATGACTTAAAAAACAAATACAAAAAATAGATTCTTGCCTAAGAAGGGAGGTGTTCCTAAAGCTTCCCAGATCGTCCTTGACCAAACCATTGCTGCCCGCGACCCTCTTTTGCATGGAGGATGCACTCCTGTCTGTGTAAGGACGTGGCTGTATAGCTCTTGCGCGGAGCATGCGCAGTACAGTCTCAGGCTCATACACAGGTTTATGGAATAAAAGCATATTTGACAAGCCCGGTGGGTGAAAGTACGATCAGTGAAGCCTATGGACTATCATTTGCTATCCTTTCTGCAGGGTTGCACCTGACAGCACTAAAGATATCAACAGTGATGGCTAACCTTGGCACGCCACCTGTGGTGGAACTACAAGTCCCATGAGGCATTGCAATACTCAGACATAAGCATAACTTGGGGAGGGAGAGGCATGATGGGATTTGTAGTTTTGTCACAGCTGGAGTGGCAAGTTTGGCCATCACTGACCTATTCATTTTAGAATGCTATTCTGGCTTCTTAAAACAGAAGGCATTTGTAATAATTCAGCTTGAAGTGAACATCTGTGGTTTCCCATGATGCATCGCTACTGAATATGTAAATTTTCTCTTTATGCCCCTGAAGTCATGCTCACATCCAGAACCGCTGGTGTATAGCAAGCCTATAGCCTATACATTCTACAGAGCCACATCAACCCAGTATGTAGGCAGCCTGTTTCAGACTTTCTGGTACTCATCAGTGCATGCAAAAGGAGGGCCTTTCGGTCTCTTTTAGCCCCTATAATTGCCTAGTGTTTCTGGGTCACCCCGAGCTGCTTGGGTATTCTGTAATTCTGGGCCAAGCCCTATCTCATACAGCCATATCAATCCCTTCCCTGCGCGTAGGCCATGGGTAGTCTGCGATCGGCAATGGCGAAGGGAATAGAGGACGCCATAAGAAGCCTCTACAGGATCCAGAGGCTTCCCTCTGCTTAGGCAAGTATCTATTTTTTGTCCTTAGATTCCCCTCAGGTACACTAACCCTTTAGCAGCTTCAATGGAATCTCTTTTGAGATAAGTGGACTGCCTCAACAGGCAGAACTCATTATGCAGTAAATTCTTGGAATGCTTTGATGTCTCTCTCACAGCAGAGGATATAGAAACTGAAAGCAGAAGTCCTGTTATTGTCTCACACTGCCCCCTAGTGACAAGCGGCCATAAATCATTACAGCACTACTAATTAGTAGCAAGGAAATGTAACGAATAATAAAATGTGCAAATATAAATTAGCCTGCAAGCCTCTAAATAAACTGGTTGCTGAAGGGTTAAAAGGAAATAAATATGTCCAATATGGTTAGAAATCTTTATCTGCATGATTGTTACAAGCAACAGTCGGTAACTACAAAAGATCTCTTTAATAATTGCAGGTTAAATAGCAATCCAAAGTTCTAGCATAGCAAGCCTATCTGACATTTCCCCTTGCCCTAGTCATATTTCAGCTGGGTTATGTAACACACATTACACTATTCTCACTCAACTCAGCAAAGCATAAAAGTCACAAGTTACATATTAAGTTACATATTAATGGTTTTAACTTCACAGCTTCAGAACAAAAACTGTCTATAAATATATTTTAAAAAGCATAAGCCTGGAGAGAGCAGATCCTGCACTCCCTTTTTCCTTGTATTAGTTGTATTAGCGGGTCTGAGTACAGACCCTCTTAGCAGACTGACCCTTCACCACTGCGACAGGCCACCATGACCCAGTAAAACATCTTTTCACATTGTGGCATAAGTTCCTTCTTGTACACTGGGGACAGGGGAGTAACAATCGGGGCTGCAAGGGATGCAGCCGCATGGGGCACAGCCCTGGGCCGTCTTTGGGGGCAGGAGAGGGTGCAGCGCATGAGGAAAGGTGGAAAACAATGGCCACACACAGCGGAGGGAAGGGTGTCCCAACGCTCCACCCCCTTCCTCACCTCGGGCTCGCCCGTCAGCGCTTCCCCCTCCAGCACTGACGGCAGCAGCAAGCGGGCATGGAATGCGGACGGACTTCCTTTCTATCAGTAGCTATCAATGCTGGAGGGGGAAGCACTGATGGGGGGGGGGGGGGGGGGGAGTGAGACCCCCTCTGCTGTGCGTGGCCATTGTTCTCACCTCATGCCCTGCACACCTGGGACATCTAACTGGCTACCTATGCTAGTGTCTTCTATACCTAGCTACACTCTGGGCACCTATATCTAGCGGCACGTAAGCCTGTCTACACTGGGGACACCTCTACCTGGCTATACTAAGGGCACCTATACCTGTCTATATTGGGAGCACCTATGCCTGTCTACACTGGGGGCACCTCTACCTGTACCTATAGAGCACACCCTAGTGGCTGCAGCTTTGGCACTTTGAGTCCTCCAGAAAAAAAAAAGCACAATGTGCATGTTATTTGTCTTGTCTTAACATGTACGTTATCCTGTTATACTGTAACGCTCTTGCCGCACTGTCATATAGGTTGTGCATTGCAGGGTAGTGGCCGTTACACCTCAATGCACCCCTGTGAACGTGGTCTCAATACAATGTACAGTACAAGCAAAAATACATACAGTAAAAAAAAAAAAAATAACCCTATAGTACTCCAGTGTTCTCCCCAGAAATTTTTTTCAGCAGGGTGGCATGAAAAAGTAGCCGGGTGGGGCGAGATGAAATAATGCAGGGCCAGTGCTTCTGTGCGCAACTCTGCTTACAGCATAGGAAAAGGTGAGCTGATGACAGCCAGGTCTGTACTGCGCAGGTGCAGAACTACTGCGCCTCTGCAGTACATACCGGATGACGTCTTCTAGACCACGCAACACACACGGTGGAGCGCACAAGAAGCCGACCCGGAAGCCGAGGTGGCGAGGTTGGCTTCTGCAGCGGAGGACACCGGCAGTGAGCGGAGCTGCGGCGAGGGCACAGGACGGCTGCCAGGTGCTGGAGGGAGCCCCAGGTAAGTGGATTTTGATTTCTCTTTTAACTTGGTGTATCCTTTCAGGAGTACCTCAATAAAAAATTACAGTTTGCTTTAAAGCTAATAAGTTGCCAAGAAATATATACTCACACATGATAAAGTGATTTTCTCACCACCCAGGGTCCCTATTCCACATATGGTTTTGTAATCCCCACCCCCAGTGTGAAATTGGGCCCTGGCATTTTTTTTCCCCCAAAATCATAGGTGCAAAGGATGATGGGGGATTGATGTCATAGCTCCACCCCTCATGTCCATGTGATCTAATCTAGGCAGACAGACAGACATCTGAAATAAGAACTATAGCACACAGACGTGATAAAATAGGCTGCTGCAGATTTCCTTGTGTCTTCCCTCTCCTACACGCTGTGAAAATAGAAGTAAATTGATCCAGGCAGCAGAGAGCAGGGGAGGGAGGGGCAGGGGAGTTAACCAGGCTGAAGAGGCGGGCACAATGCTTTCAGCTTCAGGAGTAATACGGAAGTGCTACTTACAGATATACAGGTAAATGTGAGTCTATTCGATCCAATATGATGTACCAGATGTAAACTTTATATGTCCATCTAACTGTACACAGTGCATAGACTACATATGCAGTATGTATTGCCTCTCAGACCTTTTTTGGCTGGAGGTTGTCTTTAAGAGGATGTTTAACCCAAGACTAAACTTCATCCCAATCAGTAGCAGATACCCCCTTTCCCAAGTAGATCGCCAGGGGCGTCTGTATGGCTGATATTGTGGGGAACCCCCCCCCCCCACAGTGTGATGTCAGGACCATTGGGCAAGACAGTCTCCGGTCTGTGATCCTCGTTGCATTGTGGGAAAGAACATTTTTTTCCCAAATGGCAAGTAAGCAGCATCTCCCTCTGTGCATAGAACTCTCAGTAACGAACATTCCGTACAGATCACCTGGCAGAACTGAAAATGTCACCACCAGGGATACATTTCAGAATGTAAATCAGGGAGAGGAAAGGTTTTACAATGGCCAAACACTGACTACATAATCTATAACAGAATATTGCAAAGCATAAGCAATTCTATTCATTAGGTTATTTTCACTACAGGTCCTCTTTACAAGCTATTAGGAAACGTCTTTCACATGCAAAAGCAGAACTGATGGTTACATAATAATAGTATCAGTGATTTGTTATCTCAGACACCTGCATGAACCAGCTGCTAGGAGTTGTAGGATGTAAATGCCTGTAAGTAAAGCGGACCTGAACTCAGAACTTCCTCTCTGCTCTAAAAGATAAGCAACAGCATAATAACCTTTAGAGAAAAACACTTCTTCGTTACAGCCGATACAAATCCTGCAATAAATCGGCAGTTTGTCTACTTCCTGCAAAACGGAAGCGCACACAGATTTAAAGAGACTCTGTAACAAATGTTTCAGCCTTAGTTCTTCTATCCTAGAAGTTCCTATGCCTGTTCTTATGTGCTCTGTCTTACTGCAGCCTTTCCTAATTGCACTGTCTCTGTAATAAATCTTATCTGCTTTCCTCTGTAGTGTCTGTTGGGCGAAGGCTTGATTGTGTGGAATGTGCAGGGCTGCTTGTGATTGGATAGAAGCGATACACACCCTCTGCAGGCCCCCTGCACACTCTGTATGACTCACACACTCTGCTTATGTGAGCCTATTACAAGCTGGTTAGTTTGTTTGTAAACACTGCCTAAAACTGTTAATTACAAGCCAGGATTGCAGAGAGTGGCAGAAACCGCACAGAGTGGCACAGGAGAAAATAAGGAATAGAATGGTATGCTTTTTAGTGTAAGAATATTAGAGTACAGATTCTCTTTAACATTCTGTGTCTACAAATTAGACAGAGAAATTTCCTTAGCTCACACAGCTGAGAGATCAAATTGCAACTTGTGATTAGTCACAGATGAGGGGGGAATTAGACAGGCTAAACTCTATAAATACATACAAGGTGCATTTCTCTATGTTTTCCTTCTGTCCTGTGCAAGAGTTCAGGTCCACTTTAAACACGCCATGTCAGTAAGCAGAGCATTGCTGTGCCCTGCTTGCCTTACCTGAGAGCTGGAGTTCTCAGCGCTGCCTGCATAGGGCTCGTGGATGGGCGTGCCTTGGCCGCTTTGCCCAGAATTCCCTGCGGCGCTCCAGCTGTAGTCCTCTCCTCGCACTGAGTGGATGAGATCATTCAAGTACTTGTAATACAGATTGCTGGAGAGAAAGCCAGGCAGGTAGACCTGAAACAGAAGAATGCAATTCTAACTGACAGGATTCTCCTCTTCCATGTCCTCGAGTCTAGAGGCAGGAAATACTAACAGGTAAAATACAAAATGGTCAGAAACCGCTCTGTCTAAAAAACTAAATTCTCAAATTGCTGTACGACTGTCCCTTTCCTAATGCCAACTGCTGCCTTTCACCTTTAAAGGGGAACTGAAGAGAGAGGTATATGGAGGCTGCCATGTTTATTTCCTTTTAAGCAATACCAGTTGCCTGGCAGCCCTGCTGATCCTCTGCCTCTAATACTATTAGCCATAGGCCCTGAACAAGCATGCAGCAGATCAGGTGTTTCAGACTTTAAAGTCAGATCTGACAAGACTAGCTGCATGCTTGTTTCTGGTGTTATTCAGATACTACTGCAGAGAAATAGACCAGCAGGGCTGCCAGGCAACTGGTATTGATTAAAAGGAAATAAATATGGCAGCCTCCGTATACCTCTTACTTCAGTTCCCCTTTAAAAAGGAAGCGGAAGGGAGAGTGAATAACACTCCCAACAAAGACCTTCCTAAACTGATGATATCACGCAGCTGTAATTTTTGGACCCAATTTTAAATGTTTACAAATGCACAGTGTACACAAGTGCGTGTGCGTATGTGTACACGTGTGTGTACATTACCTATACGTAATGCAGAGTGGCAGCGAAACGTTTATGTAACCTGTAACCTCATCCTGGCAGCGAGACCGGTCCTCTTCAGTGCCGTACAGCCAATCACCATGCGGCTTCCGCCCTTGTATGTCATGTGACAGGAATAGAAGCATTGTGATTAGCTGTACGGCACCTGTACACTGAAGAGGAGTAAAGAGGACCTGTCCTGCTGGCAGAAAGCCGGTAATGTATAATGCTCTGCTGCTATTCTGTATTACGTAGTGCAGGCTCCCCACATGGACGGGGGTCACAGAGGCTATCGTAACACCCCAATATAAAGAGTTTGCGCACACCTGTGTGACTATGGTGACTATCTCCATATAAGGCTCACTGATCAGCGCAGCAACAAACAACAGCAGCTCTCTTAAAGGACAACTGTAGTGAGAGTGATATGAATGTTGCTGTATTTAATTCCTGTTAAACAATACCAGTTGCCTGGCTGTCCTGCTAATTTATATGGCTGCAGTAGTGTCTGAATCACACCAGAAACAAGCATGCAGCTAATCTTGTCAGATCTGACAATAATAAGAAACACCTGATCTGCTGCATGCTTGTTCGGGGTCTATGGCTTAAAGTATTAGAGGCAGAGGATCAGCAGGACAGCCAGGCAACTGGTATTGCTTAAAAGGAAGTAAATATGGCAACCTCCATATTCTCCTCACTACAGTTGAAGTGGGAGGTATATGGAGGCTGCCATATTGATTTCTTGTTACACAATACTAGTTGCCTGGCAGTCCTTCTGATCCTCCACCTCTAATACAGCAAAGTCCTCATTAACCAGAACTCGGAAACCGGAAGTCTGATCTAACAGACATGCCTGAGTGGGATAATGAGGCTGATTTTTGGGGGGTTTATATGGTGGGGAGGAGGAAGGAGGGGGGGTGTTGAGAGCAAGACATGATTGCCCGGAAACCTTGTGTGAGGTTATGCTTTTAACGCTGGTACAAGCAACCAGCTAGCGCATGCATCCAGCACCAGGCAGTCCCCACCTGTGTCAGATGCCGGGGGTCATAGACCCTGAACAGGCATGCAGATCAGATGTTTCTAACTGAAGTCTGATTGGATGAGCTGCATGCTTGTTTCTGCTGCGAAAAGAGATTTACTGCAGTGAAAGAAATCATCAGGACAACCAGGCAACTTGTATTGTTCACAAGGAAATAAATATGTCAGCCGCCATATCCCTCTCACTTGAGGTTTCCTTTAACATTTTTCTCTGGATTGCTGTTTTCTGAAGCAGTTTTTTTTACCTTCCTGCAGAAAATAAATCCACGATTATAGCTTAATCAGCTTAATGGTGAGTTTTGCCATTAGTTCTGGGACATTCATTTGTACCACACAATGCAATCCCTTCACTGAGGCCTGACTTCCTGTCACATGGGCTGCAGCGAGCGGACAAAAGCCACTTGTGTGTGTGTCATGACCTCACCTTCTCCATGGTAGTCCAAGCCTGGCGTAAGGGAGTGGTGAAGCAGTTTGGGAGGGGGCCGCCCTCCCGGCAGATGTTGGACTCGATTTCCAGCCGCACGGAGTCATCAAAGCCTAAAGGGTGTGTTGCTTGTAGGGAGAAATACCTAAACAAGAGAGAGAGATGCTTCAAACTGATCACATATATGGAACTTACTTGTAAACAAAGATACATGTATACTGTGCCTACAGAATATCTCCTTTAACAACCCTTCTGCATTAAAGGAATACGATCGATTCACATATTTTTTTCAATTGACACAGGAATTGTTTGGGAAGTGCTGCTAAGTACTGGTGTATACATTTTAGTAGCAACCTCTTTGTTTACGGTTATCAAAATACTTTCAAACTTTACTGACGCCAAAACAGACTGAGCCATGAGGAGAGGGGAAATTCCCCTCACACTTGATCAGTTAACTCTATGTTTAACTCTGCGTGTGACAGAGAGAACAGCTGCAGCTCCTGTGTCCTGTGTTTCTGACTGAAGTGTCTGTAGAAAGCAGAGGAAATGTAACTAATTGTCACAGCTTTTCATACTGTTTTTTGCTTTGTTTGAAATTTGCTTTCTGTAGTCCGATATGCAACTCTGGCTGTGCATTGAAGCAGACACCCCTTCTGCAATTGATTTGTCCCAATATAGCTAAATCTTACCCTCAATAAATTACAGCTTTTGCCTCTGATATTTAACATGAAAAGTAGGAAAATGTTTACACAGCTACTTAGACATTATTTGCACACAGTCATTTTTGAACACTTGGGTATTGATAGTATTCCTTTAAAAAGTGAACGTGAGGTGAAAATAAACTGTTGAGATAAACAATTGTATTTATTCTCCTACTCCTATAAATGACTTTTTTAGGCATCCCAGATATAAACAGTTACAAAGTAGACTGAACGTGTTGTTGTATCTGCTCAGTGGCAGCCTATTAAGTGTCTCAGAGTAAAAATACATGAACTATTGACTATGATTTATCTCTCCCTGCTCTCAGAAGTTCTATTCTGCCAGGAAAGCTTTTATGGCTGTAATCTGCTCATCAGTGATGTTTACTACATTCCTGACAAGGTACAGAAGCTGTCACTTCCATGCTTAGAAATAAACTCTTTCTGGCAGCAAAACACAAGTAAAAAAAGCTTGGTTATTTATATGTTTTGCAATGTACATACACGTTTATCTCATCAAGTCACACGTCCCCTCGGTTACACTTTGAGTTTGCATGTTCCCTTCCAATTTGTGTGCATTTCCTCTCACATCCCAAAAACATTCTTCTAAAATTGGCTTTAGACCATTTCGGACATAGGTAGAGATTAGATGGTGAGCTCATCTGAGGACAGTGACATGACTGTAATCTGTAAAGTGCTGTAGAAGTGCTCTATAAATACATAATAATATGGTAGGACATTAAACTATGACTAAGGGAGGGTTAGATTGTGAGCTCCTCTAAGGAAAGTCAGTGACATGACTATGTACTCTGTACAGTGCTGCAGAAGATGTCAGTGCTATATAAATACATAATAATAATATGGTGGGACATTAGACTATGACTATGGTAGGGATTAGATTGTGAGCTCCTCTGAGGACAGTCAGTGACATGACTATGTACTCTGTACAGTGCTGCAGAAGATGTCAGTGCTATATAAATACATAATAATAATATGGTGGGACATTAGACTATGACTATGGTAGGGTTAGATTGTGAGCTCCTCTGAGGTCAGTCAGTGACATGACTACATACTCTGTAAAGTGCTGCAAAAGATGTCAGAGCTATATAAATACATAATAATAATATGGTAGGGCATTAGACTGACTATGGTAGGGTTAGATTGTGAGCTCCTCTGAGGACAGTCAGTGACATGACTACGTACTCTGTAATGTGCTGCAGAAGATGTCAGTGCTATATAAATACATAATAATATGGTAGGACATTAGACTATGACTATGGTAGGATTAGAGTGTGAGCTCCTCTGAGGACAGTCAGTGACATGACTATGTACTCTGTAATGTGCTGCAGAAGATGTCAGTGCTATATAAATACATAATAATAATAATAATATGGTCAGACACTAGACTAGGACTATGGTAGGGTTAGCTCAGGCATGGGCAAACTTGGCCCTCCAGCTGTTAAGGAACTACAAGCCCCACAATGCATTGCAGGAGTCTGACAGCCACAGTCATGACTCAAAGTCAAATGCATTGTGGGACTTGTAGTTCCGTAACAGCTGGAGGGCCAAGTTAGATTGTGAGCTCCTCTCTGTGACATGACTAATTACTTTTGAAGTGCTGCAGAAGATGTAAACAGTATATACATGGTACATGCTTACATTTAAATTTATATACTTAAACGTTAAACAGTGTCCTACAGGACCTCAATTGGACGAGCATAGCTGAAACAAGAACAGCTATTAAAAAAACAACAACAACCTTCATTCCCGTACTTATCATAGAGGATCATAGCATCGTTCTGTGCCTCTTGTCCGTCATACTGCCCATTCTTTGCTGCAAGCTGAGACTGGAAGTTGTCAGCAGCCAACCAGAACTGCAGAATGTTCACGGCATCCTCCTTCTCCATGTACTGCGCAAGATCAAGAAGAAAGAAAAATGAAAAAAATTGCTCATCACAATATCACTTTGCACTGTAAAATCTCTCTCCCCCTCTCCTCTCCCTGATGGACGTTCTGAAATTGATCACAAGTGGTGACCTCTTTAGTTCTGTCAGGTGCAGCTCTGCAGATTGTTTGTTTACTCTGTGTTTCGAAGTCAGTAGAAAAGAATACCTGGTCTCCGAGAATGCTCTGGGAAGAGAATTCCGTACAGCTTAACAGCCTAGGCTGTGACATCAATGGGAGGGTGGGGCCAAGATACAGGAAGTGTTTCTGATGCTGAACATGCTGATGCTGATGTATCATTACCATAAAAGTGGGTATCCTGAATAATTAACTGCATTCTACTAAATTTCACTACAGGGTCTCTTTAAAGGGAAACTAAACTAAAGTGAAGAGAGTTTCACGTATCTGGGACTTCTACCAGCCCCCTGCAGCCTCCCTGGAATGATCCTCCGGTCCCTCACAGGGGCTAAAATGTCATTTCGGCAACAACACGATTGATTGAAAGAGGCGCCCTGGTGGTTTATAAAAGCACTTAAAAACAGTTTAAAATCGACAAAATATTTTGAGGTGGCTTACCTCAAAAAAACAAAAATCTTTGATGAAACAAAAGATTTTATTGGTAGCACAGGCAACGCGTTTCACGGGTCTGAGCCCGCTTCCTCAGGCCAAATAA
The DNA here is from genome assembly GCF_040937935.1 of Hyperolius riggenbachi. Classification (NCBI taxonomy): domain Eukaryota; kingdom Metazoa; phylum Chordata; class Amphibia; order Anura; family Hyperoliidae; genus Hyperolius; species Hyperolius riggenbachi. Next base: position 542,576,513 of record NC_090647.1, on the reverse strand, counting down.
CAGTGCCAAACTACAAAGATATGGTCAGCATAGGGAGCCTCCTATGCAGATGCGCAGTACAAGAGAATTTCCGTCCTGGAAAGATCCTTCGTTCCCCCGCAGTGGCTAAGTCTGAGATTTTCTCATACGGCGCATGCACAGGACATTCCCTGTAGCGGGAGCATGATCGAGGATGCGCACGGCCAGGGCCATGAAGGCAGAGTGGCCGGCGACTGGCTATCGCCGAAATCAAAACTCAGCCACAGCGAGGGACCAGTGGATCGTTCCAGGACGGCGCAGGCACAGGGCAGCTACGGAAGGTGGTAGAAGCCCCAGGTAAGTGAAACTTTTTTTTCCCACTTTAACTCCTTCAGGACCATAGGCTTACAACCCGCTAATGTCCAAGCCATTTTTTTACAATTTAAGCCACTGCAGCTTTAAGGGCTTGCTGCAGGGCCGTACAACTCAGCACACAAGTGATTCCCCACCTCTTTTATGCCCACCAACAGAGCTTTCTGTTGGTGGGCTCTGATCCCTGCTGGGAGGTTTATTTTCTTTATTTGTTTTCTTGATAAATATTACTTTTATTTTATTTTTTTAAATACCCTCAATGACAGCCGATCTCTGGGATTGGCTGGCAGGGGGAGGCCCTGATAGACAATCCCAGAGATCGGCTGTCATTGACATCAGCCTATGAGAGCCGATCGCTATGCTTGCCTCCCAAGGGGACAGCAGAGTATCAGGGCTGTCCCCAGTACAGCGCTGCCTTAGATTGCAGCGCTGTACATTGTAAATAAACCTCCGCTCAGTCATTGAAGCGGAGATGCGCGCGCATCGGGGTGCGTGATCTCCTGCAAAACCCCGCCCCAGGACTTCACGCTAATTGCGTTGCGTGGCCCTGGGGCTGCCGCCGCAATTGGCGTGGAGCGGTTGGCAAAGAGTTAATATGGGTTCCCTTTAAAGAGACACTGAAGCGAAAAAAAAAAAAATATGATATAATGAATTGGTTGTGTACTAAGAATAATTACTAGAAGATTAGCAGCAAAGAAAATATTCCCATATTTTTATTTTCAGCTATATAGTGTTTTTTTCTAACATTGCCTCATTCTATAATATGTGCAGATTACACAACACTCAGCATTCAAAATGATTCTTTTAGAGCAGTCTGTGAACTAATGACCTCTCCTCTGACAGAGGAAAAGTAAATAGTCCAGGAACAGTTGAGATAATAAAAGTCAGATAACAGCCCTCTCCACCACTGACTTTGAAAGTCGTAGAGATAATGACTTTTTTGTATAGAGATAACAACTGGAGTTTCTTAAAGCAGGCCATACACTGGCTCGATTTGCGGCCGTTTCGACAGCAGATTCGATCCTGGGATCGAATCTGCTGCCAATCGTTCGCGGTAAACGCAGCCGCCGATCGCGCCGTGCGGGAAATTACCCTCGATCGCCCGCGGGTAAAGTGTGCGTCGCTAGCGGCGGCCGATCCGATCAGGTATACATTACCTGAGGCTGGCTCCCGGGCGTCTTCTCCGCGCTGCACGGCTCTGTTCCGGCTCCATCCATCCCGGCGCTTCCTGTGTCACTGCAGGGACCAGGAAGTTCAAATAGAGGGCGCTCTATTTGAACTTCCTGGTCACGGAGTAACACAGGAAACGCCGGGATGGAGCCGGAACAGAGCCGTGCAATGCGGAGAAGATGCCTGGGAGCCAGCCTCAGGTAATGTATACGGGGGGGGGGGGGGGGGGGGGGACAGGCGGCAGGAGCAGCTCAGCAGATGGTGAATCGGTTTCAGGCTGAAATCGATTCACAATCTGTTTGCAGTAAAGGCAGCCATACGATCCCTCTCTGATCAGATTCGATCAGATAGGGATCTGTCAGCTGGTCGATCTATTGGCACATCGACCAGTGTATGGCCACCTTAACTCTTCCTGTACTGGAAACAATTAGACTGATGTATCTGATCTCAATGTTTAATTTCTTAGCTGTACTACACATACAAATCATAATATCATAGGTTTTTTTTCCGCTTCAGTGTCTCTTTAAGCTTTTTGTGTAGTCGTTTTTGTGTGGCAGCAGCTTTCAGGCAGAATTAGACCAACATTACAATCCGGACTATTGTGTGAGGTGACAATGATGCGAGTTGTGTTGGAAAGTGCTGTGTAAACAGCAGGCAGGGGTCACAGAAACCTTCAGCGATTGCTGCCGAGTCAGAAATAAAGGAAGTGAGATCATATCTCAGATAAACAGGTTGATGTATCAGAGCCGTCACCTCAGGTCCTTTGTTTAATTTGTAGCTCAAGGCAGCTAAGAAAGAAAAGCTCAGCTGAGAAGAGACATAGCCATGCCAGGCACATTCCTGCATGTTTCTTGGTGTATCCCCATACTGCTTACAGGAATGCAGCTATCCACCTCTGGAACTACTGCTGCCAATTCCTCACAGTTCATTCTACACAAAGCAGGAAGCAAAAGATTACAGAATCCCCCCCCCCCCCCCCCCCCCCCAGCGAGATAAAGCCCCCAGCATGTGACAGCACAGAAGCAACGTCTGTATGAACACACGTCCTGTCAGGGGACTATGCAAAATACCCACACGCCTTTCACACTTGCCATAGCTGTTGTAATGGTGTCCATACACGGTACAATAAAAAAAAGTTAAATTTTCCTGTATTCTACCAAAACGATCGAACAGAATGAAATTCAAAATTAATATTTTTTTTTCGAGTGAGATTTTTTTCAATTAATTTTTTTTGATAAAAATCTGATCGGACATGTTGGAAAAAATCTGGGTGATTGTGAAATTGTATTGTGTATGGTAGATTGTACAAGAAAATACTATTCGGTAAACCAACTTTTTCTTCATATTTGATTGTTTTTTTTGGATTTTAAGAAAAAAAAATGAATGTTTGTGTAGGTCACCTCGAAAATAATTATAAAAACTACTCCACCACACGGAATAATTCATCAAATTTCTCTAATCAAAAAAAAAATTATACAGTGTATGGGCACCATTAGAGACATTCCCTGTGGAAACGTCAGTCACATGACCCAGAGATCTGTGCACACGGCACAGAGGTGCTGAGAAAATAGAAGTTGCTTCCCCAGCACAGAGTCATTACCTGAGCCCCGCCCCATCTCTTCACTCCTGTGAGACATAGTAATGGGGAGGGGTGGGAAAGCTCTGTGCTCAAAAGGGTAAAAGTTGCCACGCCCCTTCCCAACTACCTCATATGAGTGATGACTGGATGGGGAGGACTTTTCACGGCTCACAAACCGTCTGCTCTGCCAGGCAAGAAGTCAGGCACGGCTCTGATACACAGCGATGAGCTGCAGATGAAATCAGGGCTATGGAGTCAAGGAGTCGGGGCAATTTTTGGGTGCCTGGAGTTGCAGTCTTCTGATGTCTGCAGCGCCAGTACTGGGTCCCCGCACTTCCGTCAGGCGGCTCAAGTCTACGCAGGAGAAGTGCGCTCTTTGCGTATCTCTCCAGCAGCTGCTGGAGAGATACGTAGAGGGCACACTTTCCTTAAGTCAGACTGGCTCCGAATGACGAAGTGCGGGGACCTGGTGGAAGCCACAAGTATGTATAAAACTTTAAAAGGACCAGACAGTGTGTACAGCCTGACAGCCGAATCATGGGCTATACCTGTTTTGTCAGAGGTTATATTCTCTGCCCCTTATGCAGCGGGTATAGCATGCAAAACGACTGTCAGGTTGTATACAACACCATCTGTTCTGTTTTCCCTGTGGATGTATTTAAGCAGTTTCTGGATGCTCTTCTGCCCAAACCCTTTAATCCTTCATTGGTCTAAGTAATCATTTTAGATTCAACTTCCTAATTAAACCATTAAAACTATCGCTATGGTTGTAATAAGATCACTAATGTATCTTTTATTAGACTCAATATAAGATCAAAAATTAGCACAGCACCTCAAGAGATAGCAACGGGCAGCAATGAGAAATGTTTATAAGTATGGATAGTTACTTTGATAATAGTTATGCTAAACACATGAAAATTTTATACAAATATAAGCTCGTTGACCATTTCCATTCATAAGTAGGGATCATCAATGATATGCAAATATTTTCGAGTTTATGTAAATGTATGTACATTTTTATGCAATACAGGCCTCAATTCACGGAGCCTTATCAAACGTTTATCAAACACTTTATCAAACGTTTGATAATTTACCTCATGGGTAAAATCTCACTAAGGTGTTATATATTTGTTGAACGTTTTATCGGTAAAACATTCGATAAATATATAACACCTTAGTGAATTTAAAATGAGATTTTACCCATGAGGTAAATTATCAAACGTTTGATAAAGTGTTTGATAAATGTTTGATAATGCTCCGTGAATTGAGGCCACAGTATATGCTGCTTGAAAATAGACCAATTTAAACCTGGCTGGGACTTGATTGCTCCATTTTCAAACTGCATATATTTGAATACAAAATTACATAAATTTGCATCAACTCTGACATTTGCATCTCATCGATCATCCTATTCATAAGTAACACAGCTTACCTCTGAGAAATAAAAGAGCGCCGATTCACAGAACAATATATCGGACAGGTACACCGTTCCACTCGTCAGCACCTCGATCTGATATTTACAGAAATGCTGACTTCGCAGAAACTCAGGAAAGTGCCTGCAGGACAGAGAAGACGGACTTATTAGAATACGGTGATGTGAGGAAAGCAATGACAAGCCCCACCCCAAGCATTGCACATCCCAAGCTAACATTGCACAGGAGAATACCTCAATGTACACCAGCACATTTCTCAAAGTTTCTTTGAAAAAGTTTCCATACTTTAACCACTTCAGCCTTCAGTGTTTTTTCACCTTATGCATCCGAGCAACTTTCACCTCTCATTCATTCGCCAATAACTTTACCACTACTTATCACAATGAAATGATCTATAGCTTGTTTTTTTCCGCCACCAATCAGGCTTTCTTTGGGTGGTACATTTTGCTAAGAACCATTTTATTCTAAATGCATTTTAAACGGGAATATTAAGAAAAAAGTGGAAAGAAATCATTATTTCGCATGTTTCAGCCATTATAGCTTTAAAATAATGCATGTTACCATAATTAAAACCCACATATTTTATTTGCCCTTTTGTCCCGGTTATTACACCATTTAAATGATGTCCCCATCACAGTGTATGGCGCCGATATTTTATTTGGAAATAAAAGTGCATTTTTTCAGTTTTGCGTCCATCACTATTTACAAGCTTATAATTTAAAAAAATATTGGCAATATAACCTCTCGACATGCATATTAAAAAAAGTTCAGATCCTTAGGTAACTATTTGTTTTTTTTTATCGTAATTCTTTTTTTAATTAAAATTTTATTTGAGTATTTTTGGGTGTGTGGGAGGTAAACAGTTAATTTTAAATGTGAGCGCTGCCAGGCGCGTGTGCGGCAAGGAACAAGGGTGTGCGCCCTGGCGTCACAGCCCTAGTGCCCTTTATCTAACGGGCGGGCTAAAAACTAGTAATTATTGATAATAATAATAATAAATTTACTAAGACACTACTAAATGCAATATTAGTGAAACGGCACACTAGTATTTAGCATCACATGATGTACATCAGAACTGTGGGCACTTACTCTTGTTCCATGGCATTAAATACTATGGACTGTGCTGTAACAAAGCAGTTGGGGTCCACTTGACCATCCTCACCACAGATCTTAGCTGAAAACAATGAAACAGATAATGCCGTCAGATCACCCCCAACATGCAGAAAGGCAAGTGAAAAAGTATAAAAGAATTGCTGACAAAAGTAAAATGGACAATACATGTGCATATAAAAGTAGCAAGTAAAAGTATGTGAACCCTTTGTAATGATATGAAGATACTTTAATAACCCTTTCCAGCTTCATGCAAGTCAACAATTCTCAATCGTAGGTCTTCTAAAAGTTCTTTTGTGTGAGGCATAATTCACATCAGGCAATGCTTCTCGGGCAAAGCAAACCCAAAACTGGTGTCTATTTTGTATATGGCTGGGAAGCTGTAACCAACACCTCCAATCTCATCTCATTGATTGGACTTCAGCTGGCTAACACCTCAGTCCAATTAGCTCTTGGAGATGTCATTAGTCTTGGGCAGTGATGGCTAACCTATGCACTCCAGTTGTGACAAAACTACAAATCCCATCATGCCTCTGCCTCCCAAAGTTATGCTTACAGCTGTCAGAGTATTGTAATGCCTCATGGGACTTGTAGTTCCACCACAGCTGGAGTGCCAAGGTTAGCCATCACTGGTCTAGGGGTTCACATAACTTTTCCACCTGTAATGTGAAGGTTTACATGGCGTGTTCAATAAAAACATGGGGACATTGAATTATTTGTGTGGTATTGGTTTAACCATTTAAGCCTTTTGGACGTATGGACTACATCCAAAGGGCTGCTGCGCGCTCCCTGTATGATTTAATACTGTGTGTCTTAAGGTGGCCACTAACGATACAATTCACCTATTGATCATTTGTTTCCGATCGGGAATGACTGTTCAGGACCACTAACGGACAAATTGTATCGTTAGTAGGCACTTGTCAGTAATCTTATTTATTGTCCAGCATTGCATAATATGTTGGCGCTATATAAATCCAATAAATAATAATAAATCTATGATCAGCCACTTACCAACAATGTCACTCCTGATTTCCTCGCTGATCGGAATTGGTTTAGCAGCATCCGGAGAAATGTATTTGGTGAATGTATTAACAGCGTCTCGTTCTATACCTAGCAGGAGAAACAATGCATGATTATGTTATCTGAACCCAACGAGAAAATCAGCCAGTCTACAGTACATGTTCCACAGTACACAACAGGTGCTCATTTGCCCCCTGGTTTCCTCACAACCCAACTCTGAGATGGGCAACACTCATAAACACTTATCACTGCCCCTGGCCAAGCTCATCAATGTAAATGGCCACGCTTCTCACCGCCCATGGCCACGCTCCTCACCGCCCATGGCCACGCTCCTCACCGCCCATGGCCACGCTCCTCACCGCCCATGGCCACGCTCCTCACCGCCCATGGCCACGCTCCTCACCGCCCATGGCCACGCTTCCTCACCGCCCATGGCCACGCTTCCTCACCGCCCATGGCCACGCTCCTCACTGAGTTTCCACCCCCCTCCATATTCCCCCAAAAGGAGGCAAGTTTACCTTAATCTCTATCTTTAAACTATTTGTAATAATTTTATTTCACTTTGGTGCCTCTGAATCCCGTACATAATTATAGCCCCTCGTGTGGAGGGTATATCCCTTTATTGCTTGGTCCATCGATTCTAAACAGCAACTCTGACAATCTTATGCAATCTTAAAAATACAGCTATAAAACTGAAAATAAAAATATGAGACTAATTTCTGTTGATGTTTAGTTTGCCATCGGTACTAGACATTGACTAAGTTATTTCATAAGTTTATCTTCACTTCAGGCTAGAGGTAACCCAAGGTGAGAGGGATATGGAGGCTGCCTTATTTACTTCCTTGTAAACAATGCAGGTGCCTGGAAGCTTTGTTGATCTTCTGGCATAAGTAGTGTGAGTCAAAACCCTGGAACAAGCAAATGGCTAATCCAGTAAAATCTGAGTCCGCTAAATCAGAGTCCCTGATCTGCTGCAGGCTTGTTCAGGGTCTATGGCTAAAAGTATTAAAGACACAGGGTCAGGAGTAGAGTTGGGCCGAACAGTTCGCCTGGCGAACCTCTCTGGGCCTCTTACTACTTCCGGGTCGCAATGACCCGGAGTAGTACGCCTGCGCTGCCCGGCGGAGCGCGTCCTAGATCGCGCTCCTGTTGCCGGGCGCTCTCTGCGCATGAGCGTGACGTCACTCATGACGTCACGCACATGCGCAGAGAGTGCCCGGCAACGGGAGCGCGATCTAGGACGCGCTCCGCCGGGCAGCGCAGGCGTACTACTCCGGGTCATTGCGACCCGGAAGTAGTAAGAGGCCCATGAATTTAGAGATGTTCGCCGGCGAACGGTTCGGGAACCGTTCGCCACATCTCTAGTCAGGAGGACTACCTGGCAACTGGTATTGTTTAAAAGGAAATATATATAACAGCGTCCATATAACTCTCACCTTGGTTATCTTTAAAGGATACCACAACTGAAAAAAATTAAAGGGTCAGTGGCTAGGGAGGGAGCATTAGATACTTGCCACCTTTCTTGTTCCCTGCCTTAAAGAGGAACTCCAGTGAAAATAATGTAATAAAAAAAAGTGCTTCATTTTTACAATAATTATGTATAAATGATTTAGTCAGCGTTTGCTCATTGTAAAATCTTTCCTCTCCCAGATTCACATTCTGACATGTATTACATGGTGACATTGTTACTGTGAGCAGGTTATGTAGCTGCTGCTAGCTGTTCTGGCTGTTACAGACAGCTGTAAACAGCCATTTTCTGTCTGTGAACATTGTTACATTGTAGCAGTTTGCCCAGAGTACCGCGGTACTCAGAGCTTCTTGTGGGAGGGGTTTCACCACAATATCAGTCATACAGCGCCCCCTGATGGTCTGTTTGTGAAATGCAATAGATTTCTCATGTAAAAGGGGGTATCAGCTACTGATTGGGATAAAGTTAAATTCTTGGTCGGAGTTTCTCTTTAAGCTGCCGGTTTTCTCCTATAGATGCCGGTGTCCGGGCGACTCTCCTCTACTGCACATGCACGGTTCTTCACCGCTTCTGCCGGCACGTAATTTCGGCAGAAGCAGTCCACTCCCCAGGCTCCTCCTTCATAGCGTCTTGCTCTCCATGGAAGGAGGAGTCGGGGGAGTGAACTTGCTTCTGCCGAAATTACGCGCCGGCAAAAGCGGTGAAGAACCGCGCATGCGCATTATGTTCGGGTTAGAGATCAGGAGAGTCGTCCGGACACCGGCATCGAGTGGAGAAGACTGGAGGTTGATGGCGGGGAACAAGAGAGGCGGTAAGTATCTAATTTTGGCTCCCTAGCCACTGCACCTTTCATTTTTTCAGTTGTGGTAATCTTTAAGTTTTAAAGGGAACCCGAGGTGAGAGGTATATGGAGGCTGCAATATTTAGTTCCTTTTAAATAATGCACATTGGCCTCAATTCACTAAGATCATGCTGGAGATAAGGCAAGAGAAAACTTAACTCCACACAGTAAGAGAGTTATCTTATCTCTTCATTCCTTACGTTACCTCCTCTGTAGTTATTTTACCTCCTCTGTAGTTATTTTCACACACAGTTAATAAACAGCCTGTCTTTAACTCTGGAGTTATTTTAAGGATTGAAGAGGTAACTTAAAGACAGAAGAGTTAACTTTAGGTTTGCCTGAGGTAAAATGTTTCCTGAATACTACATGCCTCATCACCATGGTGACAACTATAGAAACGTTATTAAGGACAGGAGATAAGCTTAGTGAATTGAGGCCATTGTCTGGCTGGACTGCTGATCCTCTGCCTCTAATACTTTAAAGGACAACTTTAGTGAGAGGGATATGGAGGCTGCCATATTTATTTTCTTTCAAGCAATACCAGTTGCCTGGCAGCCCTGCTGATTCTCTGCCTCTAATACTTTTAGCCATAGCCCCTGAACAAGCATGCAGCAGATCAGGCGTTTCTGACATTATTGTCATATCTGATAAGATTAGCTGCATGCTTGTTCTGGTGTTATTCAGCCACTACTGCAGCCAAATAGATCAGCAGCGCTGCCAGGCAACTGGGATTCTTTAAAAGGAAATATGGCAGCCTCCATATACTTCTCACTTCAGTTATCCTTTAAGCCATAAACAGGAGCGTAGGGGCCAAGGTCGCGACCGGGCCTGGGCCCCTGGGGAGACGGCTTGTCCTCCCCACCTGCTGCCACTTAGAGGGTCATCAGATACTCACTTCACCATGATCGATGCGCTGCAGCTACAAACTTCTTCCTCTTCTCGTGTTCCAGCTCACAGTGAGATGGCCCACGCGGTGGTCACGTGACTACAAACACTTTCTCCTAAGGAAGGGTTTGTAGTCACGTGACGCGCATGGAGCGCATCGTGGGAGGCGCCAGGGACGGACGAAGAAGACGTCAGACAAGTAAGCTTGACCCCCGCCCACCCCGGACAGGTTTACTGGATAGCAACTATCCGGGTTCCTCCCGGATCCGGATTTGAGTAGCCCTACTGGCTATCTATACTGAGGCATCTAATCCTGGCTATCTACAGTATACCGAGGCATCTAATACTGGCCATCTATACTGAGGCATCTTATCCTGGCTATCTATACTGAGACATCTAATCCTGGCTATCTATACTGAGACATCTAATCCTGGCTATCTACAGTATACCGAGGCATCTAATACTGGCCATCTATACTGAGGCATCTTATCCTGGCTATCTATACTGAGACATCTAATCCTGGCTATCTATACTGAGACATCTAATCCTGGCTATCTACAGTATACCGAGGCATCTAATACTGGCCATCTATACTGAGGCATCTTATCCTGGCTATATATACTGAGACATCTAATCCTGGCTATCTATACTGAGACATCTAATCCTGGCTATCTACAGTATACCGAGGCATCTAATACTGGCCATCTATACTGAGGCATCTTATCCTGGCTATCTATACTGAGACATCTAATCCTGGCTATCTACAGTATACCGAGGCATCTAATACTGGCCTTCTATACTGAGGCATCTTATCCTGGCTATCTATACTGAGACATCTAATCCTGGCTATCTACAGTATACCGAGGCATCTAATACTGGCTATCTATACTGAGACATCTAATCCTGGCTATCTACAGTATACCGAGGCATCTAATCCTGGCTATCTATACTGAGGCATCTTATCCTGGCTATCTACAGTATACCGAGGCATCTAATACTTGCCATCTATACTGAGGCATCTTATCCTGGCTATCTATACTGAGGCATCTTATCCTGGCTATCTACAGTAAATAAAATTGATTCATGTTTGTGGCAGTAAGGTGACAAAATGTGGAAACTGCAAGGGGGCCGAATACTTTTGCAAACCACTGTATACTGGAGGCGCCTATTCCTGGCTACCTATACTGGAGGCGCCTATTCCTGGCTACCTATACTGGAGGCGCCTATTCCTGGCTACCTATACTGGAGGCGCCTATTCCTGGCTACCTATACTGGAGGCGCCTATTCCTGGCTACCTATACTGGAGGCGCCTATTCCTGGCTACCTATACTGGAGGCGCCTATTCCTGGCTACCTATACTGGAGGCGCCTATTCCTGGCTACCTATACTGGAGGCGCCTATTCCTGGCTACCTATACTGGAGGCGCCTATTCCTGGCTACCTATACTGGAGGCGCCTATTCCTGGCTACCTATACTGGAGGCGCCTATTCCTGGCTACCTATACTGGAGGCGCCTATTCCTGGCTACCTATACTGGAGGCGCCTATTCCTGGCTACCTATACTGGAGGCACCTATTCCTGGCTACCTATACTGGAGGCACCTATTCCTGGCTACCTATACTGGAGGCGCCTATTCCTGGCTACCTATACTGGAGGCGCCTATTCCTGGCTACCTATACTGGAGGCACCTATTCCTGGCTACCTATACTGGAGGCACCTATTCCTGGCTACCTATACTGGAGGCACCTATTCCTGGCTATTGAATTCCAAATTCCGCATCGGGCCCCGAGGTTTGAAGCTACGCCACTGGCCATAGACGCTGAACAAGCATACAAATCTGACAAGATTAGCTGCATGCTTGTTCCTGGTGTGTGATTTAGACGTTTCTGACCAGAAAGATCAAAAAGGAAATGGTAGCTTCCATAGGTCTCACGCCTCAGGTTCCTTTTAAGGGCAGCAGATGAGGGAGTAGCCTATCCAAACTATCACACATGCTGAAACAATGTCCCAAATGGGGCCTAACCTGAATGTACAATTAGCAACTCAGTCAAGTCACTCATCGATCAGCTAGGTGCAATATGTGTAGTCACCAGTAATCGATTGGTCTCAAGAAATTTTAACTTGTGTATATAAAGTTTTTGGCATTAGTATATTGAGCATCAGTACTGTTCATGCCTATTATAATACACAAACGTATTATAAAAGATACACTGTCCTGGGTGAGAGGTCCTGGCTAATCCCCCCCAGTAGCTGATGGCAATAAGTCAATATGCTCTGGGGTGTAGCTATTCACACCACAGGAAAATACAGTGCAATAAAAATGCGAGGAGCTCTATTTTGGGCCATTTGCTGGGGGAAATTTTGGTGGGGGGTTGCTCTTTATTATTTTTCATACACTGTGTGTTTCATTTTCCTGACGAAGCTCTGTTTATAGAGTGAAACTAGTCCTAGTCGAAGATCTACACCAGCACTGTATATATGTATAGATCACCCTTAAGGGGTCCATACACCTAACGATTTTCCCACCGATATACAGCAGATTCGATCACTGTGTTCGAATCTGCTGTGAAATCGTTGCGCAAACGCTGACAGAACGATCGATTTCCGTCCGAAATCAATCGTTACCGTCGATTCCCATCGATCCGTCCGTGTGGAAGATTTTGCTCGATCGCCGGCTGGTCGGGAATGCGTTGATAGCGGCGTTCGAATGCCTGACGAAAGACGCTAACTGCAATACATTACCTGTTCTGCCGGCGTGTGTCCCCGCTCTCTCCGCTGTCTTCTTCTCCGCTCCGGGCTCCGAGTCCGGCTGGCTTCACTGAACTTCCTGTCCCGGCAGGAAGTTTAAACAGTAGAGCGCTCTCTACTGTTCCCCGGACAGGAAGTTCAGTGAAGCCAGCCGGACTCGGAGCCCAGCGGAGACAGGGGACTCGCGCCGGCGGAGCAGGTAATGTATAGCTGGTGGAGGGCGCCAGCTCCACATATGGTGAATCGATTTCATGCTGAAATCGATTCACAATCTGTTTGCAGTAAAGGCAGCCATACGATCCCTCGCTGATCAGATTAGATCAGAGAGGGGTCTATCTGTTGGTAAAGGTACCTTTAATGGTTACAGTGGAAACATCAGCACTAACAATACACATAATGCAATAACTGCACTTCAAAGAGGGGGGGGAACCTGCAGTTAATCTTTGGAGGGGACAGGACAGGGAAGAGACAGAGCAGGAAATTCAATTTTATTTGGAGTGTTTAGGAAAACCACTTGAAAGCCATTCCTGCCATTAACAACGAACACCAGAAAAATTACTGACAACTGAATAAAACTAATAGAGGTACACTGCCCAAACATTAACCACTTCACCCCACAAGCTATTTTACATTTCAGCTATCCTCCCATTTATTTGGCCATAACTTTATCACTGCTAATCACACCCAAATGATCTATATTGCATTATTTTCACCACAGGCTTTTTGAGGGCGATACTCGTTTTTAGTAATTACTTTATTTTCTATGCATTGTTAAAGAGGAGCTGTCAGCCATACTATCTCAGGAAAAAAAACACAAATATATACCGTAAGTAGATAAATACTTGCTCTACTTACATAACATATGTATTGCACTGTCCACGTTATGATTCCTGTGAATTTTATAAAGGAAAAGTAGAGAATCCTATTCTAGACAGTTTCCATATTTACTGTGGCTATTTTGAAGCCAGTCGTGATGTAATATCCACCCTTAGTCGCCTCTGCCTCATTTGCCCGCCCTTCACTATAGAAAGTGCATTGTTTCAGCCTGAAAAATGTTGGCCAATTAGAGAGGAACAGAGGTGTGAGAGGGAAAAACAGGAGGCAAAGAGGCTTCAGCCAATCAGGCTGCATTAGTTAAGTCTGAGGGGAAGAAGAGAAGCAAAAAAGACAACCCAGCATGCCCTGCAACTTCTCTTTTGTGTACCAAATTGTCTGTGTACCAAATAAGAGTCAGGTAAATTGGGGAATGATAATTTATCAACAAGAAAAGTAATAGTGATTTTAACTTTTGGACTGCCTGATTAGCATCCTTATTACTTGTTTACCAGATAAAAATAAAGAATTGATTTTTGATTTTATGCACAACAGTTACTCTTTAAAGGATACTCGAACTGACATGTGACATGATGAGATAGACAGGGGTATGTACAGTGCCTAGCACACAAATAACTATGCTGTGTTCCTTTTTTTCCTTTCTCTGCCTGAAAGAGTTAAATATCAGGTATGCAAGTGGCTGACTCAGTTCTGACTCAGACAGGAAGTGACTACAGTGTGACCCTCACTGATAAGAAATTCCAACTATAAAAACACTTTCCTAGCAGAAAATGGCTTCTGAGAGCAGGAAAGAGATAAAAATGGGAATTTCTTATCAGTGAGGGTCACACTGTAGTCACTTCCTGTCTGAGTCAGAACTGAGTCAGCCACTTGCATACCTGATATTTAACTCTTTCAGGCAGAGAAAGAAAAAAAAGGAACACAGCATAGTTATGTGTGTGCTAGGCACTGTACATACCCATGTCTATCTCATCATGTCACATGTCAGTTCGGGTATCCTTTAAGGAAAAACAAGAAAAAAATGGAACAAAACCTATTTCTCCAAATCCATCCCCTATAGTTTAAAAATAAGCAAAGCTACTGTAAATAAAGCCCACACATTTTATTTGCCCATTTGTCCCGGCTATCACAGCACTTAAATCATGTTCCTAGTACAATGTACGGCAACCATATATTATTTGGAAAAAAGGTGAATTTTTTCTGTTTTGTGTTTTCTCATTGTACCAGATCAAAAATTGGTTCTACTGATTGGGGAGGTAAAACCAACACTACCTCCCTTTTTAAATGACAACAAAATGGAGACACCGAGAGCCCAATATAGTGTAGTAAGTACTGGTAAATGGATATGACAAGTAAGTATGCATTTATACTGACAAACATGGGATACCGTTCAGGTAACCACTATATCAGCAGGTGGGGAGATTAGACCAGTCCCCACTCAGGATTAAGGGCCCCTTTCCACTAGAGAGATTGCTGAATCGCAAAATCGCAAATCGCTAGTGATTTTTAAATCACTAGGGTTGTTACTTTATCACAGAAATCACGAGAAGTATTTTCCACTACAATGATTCGATTTGGAAATCGCAATCGCTTTCTGGAGCAATTTTTACAATAATAATGCAATGCAAATGAAAATCGTAAATCACTATCGCACAACAGCATTAATGAAAAATTGCAATCGCAGGCGTTGGTGATTTGTGATTGCGATTGCTAGTGGAAAAGGGCCCTAAGGGTTCTTTTCCACCATGAAATGCGATTGCGATTACGTTTGCGATCGCAATTGCGGTTCAATTTCCACCATGCGATTGAGCTACTATACCTATTATAGTACAGCTCAATCGCATACAAAACGCAGCAGGACGACGATTGCGCTTTGACCAAAATCGCATCGCACTAATAGAAATTGCTGCTGCAGTTTCCATTAGTTTAATAAACCTTGCGATCAGAATCAAATCGCAAATCACAGGGTAGTGGCAAAAGGCCCTAAGAAGTCGCTCTCTGTAGACAGGAAGTAAGGGGCAACACCCTTCCACCAAGGGTGGATTCAGGAACTAGGTAAGCAGACAGAGGCACTAGAAGAATAAAATATGCTAAAATGTTAAAATAAGAGGAGGCAGTGGTGGGCTTACCTCCTCCAAGCAGACACATACAAATGTTGTGTAAATTCAAACAAACGTTTTATTTGTATACTCCAGAAAGAAAGGAGCCTCTGTGAGAATCGCTGAGCTTTGTACCAGACCTGTGAGTTTTATGCTCCTTTTATATTGCCTGATGAAGCGGGAGTGCCTGAGAAACGCGTTGCACTTTCTGGAGTATACAAATAAATTTGTTGTTTGAATTTACACAACATTCGTATGTGTCTGCTTGGAGGAGGTAAGCCTACCACTGCCTCCTCTTATTTTAACATTTTAGCATATTTTATTCTTCTGTCGCCTCTGTCTGCTTACATAATCCCTTTTTAAATGTTTTTTTTACCATATTTTATACTAGTGTTGGTGTCTCCGCTGAAACTATCAGTTTATAGTCTAGTCCACCCTGGAGGGATGTAACCCTTACTTCCTTCCTGTCTACAGAGAGTGACTTATTAACCGGAGTGGGGTCAGGTCTAATAGTGGTAATCTGAGTGGTGACTCTTGTTTGTATTCATTTATACTTAATACGTTTATTTTCAAACTTTAACATTCTACACCACTGTGTCCATATTTTGCCCCACAAACCACCCGAATGCCTGTACATTGGCTTCTTACCCTTCATGAGTTTCTGTGACATGCTCTTCAGTCCTTCATCTGGTGGGCTGTTTGCTGTGTGAAGTGTGGAAGACTGTTCATAGGAGGGTAACCTTTGATCCGCGCACAGTTCTAGCTGGATGGTTGGCGTTCTTCCCATCTTCTGCTTGGTCTGCAGATGATTCAAGGTGACCCCTTGCTTGGCTGGGGAATCCAGTCCTTTTAATCTAGACGTGTGCTGTGGGGCTTTAGAAGAATCTTGGGCCTGCTGATCAGCTGATGGCATGTCCGGTCGCTTCAGAGATGGGGAAACTGGTTCCGCCAAGGAGCTGTGCTTGACTGTGTTTAAACTGTAGGCTCTGATTCGAGACCAGGTAGTAGAATTAAAACTCTTTGCCTCCAGCCAGAACTTTACTAAATGTTCCATTCTGCGGAGTTCCATAAACTGGATAAAATACGGGAGAGCCACATTGTCCTGCAGCACCTGCCCCAGTGTCTTTGAGAGGCTAGACTTTGCATCCTGGGATTCATAGTTCAGACATGATCGGCCTGGAGAACATTTAAAAAAAGGTTCAGTAAACAAAGAACGAAATAAAATCAAAACAAAAAACAAATAGACTAGCATGTTCAAGGATCAACCTATTAATGGTATGGACCGCTTGCCGGAATCACGTCACGCAGGTGCAATGTCTGATCGTGCCACCCTAAAGTCACTGAGCTGTACCTCATAACATGTATGCTCAGTGGCATTTTCTTACTTTTTAAACAAAATAAACCTACTCATAAGGAACGTTTGTAATGGTGAGTGCTGCTGGGGGAGGGGTCAGGGGAGCAACATTACTTACCTACGTGGTATCCCCCATCTTTTCAAGCGGACCACAGCTTCTGGGCATTTGTAATTCTCAGCTGGAGTCACGTGCTCACAACGCGATGCATGGAGGGAGAGGTAACTACATCGCTGTACTTGCATCTCCCAGGCTACACCTCCCGGCAGGCAATTTTTATGGATAAACAGCTGTTAGTCTGTGTACAAAGCGTACTATAGTTCTCGGCAGAGGCGGACAGTGAGGAAGGGCAGTCGATTGGCCATGGCCGGTCAGCTCGCCTAAGGTTATTTTTCTTTCCCACTCCATTGTTTGCCACTCCATCACATCTTCTCCCCCTCCATAGCAACAGAATGAGTCACCTAGAGGCTAGCGAAGTGTCTGTACAGAACTCATGCCAAACTGTCATGTATGGGGTCGAGTGGGGGCCAGGCAACATTCACTGTACACATGTACCCAACTTTAATATTTCATACGTTGAACTGAAACACTGGCTTTAATGTTCCCACAGGAAGCCTGAAACCAGTGGAATTGCATGTGCTTGCGCAGGCGCAGAATGCTCCCAGCCACGGAAGCACGATGGCGGCGCATGTGCAGAAGAGCAAACCGGGAGAACGGAGCAGCTGAGAGGACGGCGATGGACCCCATGATCCTCATGGGGCTGGAGGAAGCAACTAGTAAGTGTAAATTATGCAATTACACTGGTCTCCTGTTTACTTAAAGGGGAACTTCAGCCTAAACAAACATACTGTCATTAACCCCCTTGCTGTTCCAATTCCCGCGGCAAGGGGGCAGCAGCGCACTTTTTTTATTTTTTTAAATCATGTAGCGAGCCCAGGGCTCACTACATGATAGCCGCTGCTCAGCGCCATGCCCCCAGCCCCTCCGAAGAACGGGATCTCCTAGAGGGCTTCCCCGGTCGCCATGGCGATGGGGCGGGATGACGTCACCGACGTCAGGACGTCACAGGGAATCCCGATCCGCCCCTCAGCGCTGCCTGGCACTATTGGCCAGGCTGCGCAAAGGGTTTGGAGGGGGGGGGGGGGGCGGCGCGACGCGGCGGTTAGCGGCGAATCGGTAAATGCACGCAGCTAGCAAAGTGCTAGCTGCGTGCAAGGGAAAAAAATTATGCAAATCGGCCCAGTCTGAAAACGAAAGCAGTGAAGTTTTAACTATAAAACGTAAGCTTTGAATCTCATTGGTTACCTAGGTCTCCAAAGTGTTCAGCTTCCATGTGAGTTGGCTGCTTCTTGAGAGCAGCGGTCCTGCTGCTTGAGTAGGAGTCCATGTTGGCCGATATGGCGTTGATGGCCACATGGCTTGGTCCAGCTGCCTCCAGTAGGGCATTGTTTTTTGGGCTCCTTGATGGGGAATGTACTGGTAAAGGTGCTGGATCTGGAAAGACAAAAATACAGTATATAAAAACAGAAGAACATAAAAACATCTTCCCAAGTGACTTGACTTGCAGACCATCCATGTGTTTCGAGTAGTGTATGGACACCTTCATATTACCAGCATATTACTAATCTCAGAGGTAAACAAAGAAGAACTACCTTTAAGTATTTTGACATCTGGTTTCTCTTGTTCTTTTCCTTTACCTACAAAGAAAGAAAAGTGTTCAGTTATAAGTGGGGCTGCAAGACTCATACATTCTTTTCAATGCTCCATTTCCACATCTCCCCTCTTTAAATCTCTGCACTGGCTCCCTATCCCATTCAGGAGAAGTTTCAAGATTCTATGCCTGGCCTACCCTACAACTTGTTGCTTGTTCAGAGGTATATACCAGGCCGCCCCCCTCTGGACATCCAATGACCTTTACCTAATTGCCCCTGCATTTCCCATGTGCGCCTTCAGGATTTCTCAAGAGCCACCCCACCCTTTAGAACTCCCTTCCACTGTTTAGATATGCCCCCTCCTTCAACACATTCAAGCAAGCCCTCAAAACCCACCTCTTCAAGATCAGTGTTCTCCCCAGGCTCTTTTAGCCAGGTGCTCCACCCGGCTAGATTTGGTGACCACCCGGCTGTCATCGGCTCACCTCCTCCTATTCTGTAAGCAGAGTTGCCCTGCATTTTCATCTCAACCCACCCGGCAACTTTTTCATGCCACCCGGCTGGAAAAAAATTCTGGGGAGAACACTGAAGATGACCTACTCACCCCCTACATTACAGTAACTATCTACTGAATACTTATTTAAAAAAAAAACCTCTACCTAGTGTGTCCATCTCCCCTGCCCTTAGAATGTAAGCCTTTGGCAGGGTCCTCCCTTCTCTAGTTTATTCTACATCAGTGTTTCTTAACATTTTATTGGTATGTTTTAAAACCCTGTACTCACCAAGTACCCCCTAGCACACTAAACATTATCACAAGTACCCCTTGACAAATACATATTTAATCTTAGTACATGATAATTGTTTCTAAACAATTTCCAAGCATTTAATTATCTAAAATACGAATTTGGTGTTTAAATAAGATTTGTCAATTTCTAAAATTCTAAATTTGTTATTCTCGGTTAAAGCGGACCCAAACCAAACTTTTTTTTTTTTATTCAAAATATTTAGTTGCACCACTCTGACACATACACAGAAATAAACACTCCTGCAAGCCTATGAGCATTTCAGTGCATGCTTTTCACCCTTCTCTTTTCATAACTAGGGTTATACAGGTGGCAGCCATTAGCAATTCTCTCCTTTGACAGACACCACCTACTCCACCAGTCTGCCGGATTCTGTCCCAGCAATATGAAAGGAAGGGAGGGGTTCCTCCAATAAATGTAAAATATTTTATATTTGTCATCATGCAGCTGAAAAAAAGGCTGCTATGTATTATTATTTAGACAATAGATTTTATTTCTGAAATCTTGTATTTATAATTTGGGTCCACTTTAAGTATATCCAGCCTGAGTACCCCCTGAAACCATCAGAAGCATCCCCTGGGGTACGCGTACCACACGTTGAGAACCTAAGTTCTACATGATCGTGTGCGCCTTTCCTTTGACCGCCTCATACTTGTGTTCCTGGGCCTCCCTAACCAGCCCAAAGTTTGATGCGTTTCCTGTAACTACAATGGTCCAGGAGCCAAGTACATGAAAATGACTGACAATAGACAACTTGTGTAATCCTACCCATACTGGAAAGGCTGTATGTTTGCTGCTGGATAATTACCGCACAATAGATTGTATGAACACGTCTTGTTACACGTTGGTTTAGCGCTGAGCATGTCAGTGTTATTCCATCCCTCTATTCACTAAAGAAACAAGGCTTTGTCAACACGCAAAACAAAGGGGGTTGTGTTTCAGTCCACCGCTTATGTACTGCGTTCAGTCAGACTGGTTCTATCCTTCTCCAATCTCATCCTCACAATCCTAAGATGCTGTGCTCACAAGCAGGAAGATTAAAGACGAAATAACACAGCCTGGAGGAAGGTTAAATACAGCAAACAGAACTACTAGACAAGTAATTACACTTCTTTCCTTTATACTGTATATTAACATGCGAAGTTGGTGAATATTATAGGATAGGAAGATGTACACAGGCACATAAAACAAGAACAGGCATCTGTGCCAATTTATCAACTGTCTATTGCAAGGTACACACCATACAATTTTCTGGCAGATTTACCTGCCAGATCGATTTTTTCCAACATGTCCTGTTTCGATCGATTTTCATAAAGTGAACGGGAAATTGATCAGAAAATCAATCGAAATTCAGATCGGACATGTTGGAAAAGAATCTAGCAGGAAAATATGCCAGAAAATTGTATGGTGTGTACCTAGCATAGGGGCCTAGCGCACACCAAAAACCGCTAGCAGATCCGCAAAACGCTAGCGGTTTAAGCATTTTTTTCTTTTTATGAAGAAGCGTTTTGCGGTTTTGTGTAGCGTTTTTGTGTAGCGTTTTTGTGTAGCAGATTACAGATATTGTTACAGTAAAGCGGCTACTGAACAGCTACTGTAACAAAAACGCCTGGAAAAGTGCTCAGATCTGGCGTTTCATCAAGCGTTTTGCGTTTTTCCTATACTTAACATTGGAGGCAGAAATGGCTCCAAAATCCAAAAAATGCTGCAGCCCGGGAGTATGCGTTTCTGCAAAACGCTAACCGCTCTGGTGTGCACCAGCCCATTGAGATACATTACCCAAACGTTTCCTCAGCCCCAAGCGTTCCTAAAAACGCAACGGAACCGCTCTGGTGTGCCCTAGGCCTAAGCCCATTTACCAGTTGCTTCCGGATCACGTGTGGCCAGTGAGAGCTGACAGTATAATGTCCGTCCTGCTGGTTCACAGAAGCGCTCTACCATAGGCCATATGGGGGAATGTATAAGCCTGCCCGGGATTATCACAGACTGCACAGAAGGGGCGGACATTGGAGCATTACAATTCGGCTTCTGTGTATAACATAGGAGCTGTTCACTCTCCGCTTAGCAATGAGCCAACAACGGACAAAAAGTGTCTTTTCTCCGCTCTAGTGAAAACAGAGCCTAAGGGCTCATTCACACTACAGAACACATGCATGAAAGCGATTTCGTGCATGCGCTGCCATCGCACGGAATGCATGTAGTGGTGCGCTAAAGCGCAGATGTCAGCAGCCGTATGCATCGGGAAACCTGTGCGTCAAGCGATAAAATGTTCCCAGATGTGTTACACAATAACGCATGGGGACGCACTGCTGTTATGTAAATGGTAACAGGAAAGTCAGTAGACTCATGTTGCCATAGGGATCGTACGATATGTGCGTTACATCAAAACTGACGGCGCATCACATAAGGTGAATGAGCTCTAAAGGCGGCCACTAATGATCCAATCTTTTTTGTCCAATCTCAGGCCTCATTTACATTAGGCAACACAGACGGCCGTGCGATCGGAAGGGAATGCGGTGCCATACGCTGCTGATTCCATTCATTACAGTGAATGGGATCAGCGCTGCGCTTTTTTAAAAAAATGTGTGCAGCAGTGCGATCGCACAGCGCATACAGTCTGAACGAGGTCGTACCACTTCTAGGTGATATGAGGGAATAACTTTATTATCCATTCAAAGTACATCCACGCAGTTTACCCCTTTACTACATAGATTTGGTAAGATTCAACAAAAAAGATTGGATCATTAGTGGACACTTTTAAAGAGGAACTGTAAGGCCTAGTTCACACTACAAAACGCAATCTCTTAGCTTTCTAGATTTTGCAAAGCGATTTTTAAAGGAATGTGCGTTTTTGCACATTCGTTTAAAAAAAAAAAAAAAAAAAAAAAAAAAAATCACTCCAAAAATGGTACAGGCACCAAGTTTCTGATTTTATTAACCACCCTGGTGTTCTATTAAGATCGCCAGGGCGGCTGCGGGAGGGTTTTATTTTAATAAAAAAAAAATCTATTACAGTTGGCTGCATGAAAGCCCACTAGAGGGCACTCCAGACGCGTACTTCTGATCGCCGGAAACAAGAAGGGCCGCGATAAGCGGCCCTTCTTGTTTTGCTTTCCTCGTCGCCATGGCGACGAGCGGAGTGACGTCATGGACGTCAGCCGCCTCCGATCCAGCCCTTAGCGCTGGCCGGAACTGATTGGTCCAGCTGAACAGGGCTCGGGCGGCTGGGGGGGACCCGCTTTCCCCGCTGCTCATCGCCACAGAGCGGCAGCGATCAGGTAGCACACGCGGCTGGCAAAGTGCCGGCTGCGTGTGCTGCTTTTTATTTGAACAGAATCGTCCCAGCAGGGCCTGAGCGGCACCCTCCGGCGGTAATGGACGAGCTGAGCTCATCCATACCGCTAAGGAGGTTAAATTCGAAATGCTCCAGTGAGAACACCCGCATAGGGTGACACTGCTGTAGTGCTTTGCTGATCGCTGCCGATTGGCAAAAAGCACAATCGCTCACAATGTGAACCAGCCCTAACAATGTATAGCAGAATTTAGTAAATTATTCAGGACACCAACTTTTACACCAGAAACAATGAGCAAACACTGACTAAATAATTTCTAAATGAATATTGTGAAAAAATAATAATCACAAGGAATTTTATTCATTATGTTATTTTGACTACAGTTCCTCTTTAAAACAAATATGAAAATAAACGAGAGCATAGTCCATCTGATAAACAATGCCACATACCGTATATACTCGCATATAAGCCGATCTGCGTATAACCCGAGGTACCCATTATTCCCTCAGAAACCAGGAAAAAGTGATTGACTCGCATATAAGCCCCATCCCCAGTATAGGATGTTGTAGGTACAGGAGGTGCACAGGACCCACCTTTTAGGCTCAATGGAATGCTCAAAGCCCAAGGGAAGACCTCTGTGCTGCTTGTGAACTCTCTTTCCATACGCAGTCTCTGCTGTGTATTGCTGTAGGTTTTTAAAGTTTTTTCAATAAACAGGCGTTTTATATGGAGTTGCCCAGCCTTCTGCATTCTCTTTTTGCCTACCCCTCCATAGTGGCCAGATGTGCCCCCAGTAAAAGGCACTCTTCCTCCCCAAAGCTAGATGTGCCCTGAGGAAGATACAGCTGTGTCTCAAGATGCCACTAGATGTCGTCAAATATGAGACAGCTATTGTTACACAGGATGAATCCCGATCATTGTACTGCTGACACGTTGCTTGCACGCTCCGTTCCACAAGTCAGGGGACACAGGTGGTCTTGAGCAGTGCACTCTCCTCTGCCAGTAACAAAACCTGCTCCATCAGTTCTGCTCCACTGACTCACATTTAAGCCGAGGGGGATAACTTTACAGCATATTTTTTGTGCTGAAAAATCAGGCTTATATGCAAGTATATAAGGTACATTTTTTCCAGCCAATATCCGACTGATTCAATCACTTAGAGGGAAACTGCCAGTTACCCATCGTCCCAACATTTTCAATTTTGGGCAATTTATTGATCAAAAATCCGATCGGAAATGTCGAACCATCGCCATGGGAGCGTTTGGAGTAGGCGCAGTAGGGAACTGATGCCCAATAGTTTTCTGTTGAAATATATTGAAACTTAATTTGCCATGTGGTGCGAGAATGTAATCCAACCCAAGTAAGGTGCACACAATGGTTTTGAAGGTCACTGAACACCTCCCTAAAACCAGTCACTCAAAAATTCTATTTAAGTTCAGTTTCTTGACACTCAAATCTTGCCCAACATACCTGAAGGTTTAGTTCCATCACATCTCTCACAATCTTACATCAAAAGAATCTAATAACTTGATCGCCCCCAGAGTCCATCTCAAAACCTTTGGAGACAGAGCCTTTTGTCATGCTGCCCCTACATTTTAGAGCTCCTTGCCACACCCAATCAGGAAATCTACATCCCTGGAAACATTTAAAGTGTAACTGTCGGGCATAAAATCCAAAATCTATTTTTATCTGGTAAAGAAGCAATAAGTAGATGCTAACCAGGCAATCCAAACGTTAAAGAAAAAAAGAAAAAAAGAAAAGAAAATAAAATAAAAAAAAATCACTCAATTTTCTCCAGTTTCCCAGGCTCTTATTTGGTACATGTGCCACACAAAGGAAGTCGCAGGGCATCCTGGGTTTTCTTTTTTAACTTTCCCCTCAGACATAACTAATGCAGCCTGATTGGCTGAAGCCTCTTTCCCTCCCGTTTTCCTCCCCCACACCTCTGTTCCTCTCTGATTGGCCAATATTTGTCATGTTGAGCCAACGCACTTTCTACTTCAGAGCTGGGTAGGAGTGTCTGAAGACTTGGAGGAGGGCGGGCAAAGCATACACAGAGTAAGGGCCAGTGCACACCAAAAACCGCTAGTGGATCCGCAAACGCTAGCGGTTTTTGAAGCGGTTTTCCTGAGGGATTCTAGGCATCTTTAGAGAGATTTTAACATGCCTAGCGTTTTTTGGAGTGTTTTTGTGTAGCAGATTTATATTTTGTTATAGTAAAGCTGTAACTGAACAGCTTCTGTAACAAAAACGCTTGGAAAACCGCTCTGATCTAGCGTTTTCCAGAGCGGTTTTTGCACTTTCCAATACTTAACAATGAGGCAGAAGCCTTTAGAAATCTAAAAAATGCTGCAGCTCCGAGTTTGCGTTTGGGGGGAAAAACAAGCCGCTCTGGAGTGCACCATCCCATTGAAGTACATTAGCCAAGCGGTTCTCTTCCCCTCTCCCAAAGCATTTTAAAAAATGCTCAGAACACTCGTGCACCAGCCCCTAGGGGAGGAAGTTATGTCAGGATTGGCTTCCAATATAGATACTGTAAATCACTACAATTAAATTGTGGACAGTGCAATACATATGTTATGTAAGTGCAGCAAGTATTTATCTATTTTTTTCTGAGATAGTATGGCTGAGAGCTCCTCTTTAAAGGACAACTGAACTGAGAATATGGAGGCTGCCATATTTACTTATGTTTAAACAAGTCCTTGACTAAAGTGATGGAAAATCTCAGCCACGTCCCTCCAAATGTTAGATGGACCCCCCGATGCCCATGCATTACTACTTAGGCCCCGTTCACACTTGCGGTTTTGTCAAAACCGCACCGGATGTCCGGACCGCACCGGAGCCGGACCGGACCTGATCCGTACGGTTCCTGTCCGGATCCGGTCCGTTTGCATCCGGTTTCCGTGCGGTGTGAACACGGTTGCGGTCCGGATCCGGTTTCTTAAGGAGATACCATCCTGTAAATACCTGGGGTCTGGGAGGTCAGCAGAAGGGTCTGGGGTCATTGTTGGAGACAGGTGGACGTGTGGAGACCATCCGTGGATACAGAGACTGCAGTTGGGACCATGGATCCAGGCATTTTTTACTCGTAAACCTGGGAATTCTCTCCTTCCTGTTGTTCGTCTCCTCGTTATCAGACATCAGACATGTTGCTGCCAAAACGAGCTCCAGCATGAAATCGCTGCTGCCCCACTCTTTGAACGCTGGGCCCATGTGGTCCCAATCCAAAATGCATAGGAAGTGGGGTAGAACGTCCGGTTTTTGTAGCCAGTGTGTTGTGCGCTCTCCGGCTCTCATTGCTTTGTATTGGCCGGATGGTGCAGTCCGGCTCCGCTCTGGATACGGCTGCCGGAGGAGCCGGACCAAAAAATAGCGCATGTTGGAACGGACGCCAGAGTCCGGATCCGGTCCGGCAGAACGGACGCATGTGAACGGACGCATAGGCTTTCATTGCTATTGCCGTGCGTCCGTTCCGTCCGTTCTGCAAGCGGTCCGGCTCCGGCACGGCGATTCCGGACGGCCACCGCTAATGTGAACCGGGCCTTATGCTGTCCCCTGAGTGTTTGCTGCTGTTTCCAAACTCTTCTCTCTCATAGGCACCCCACGTGGTCACTGGCGTATTGCATGTGGGTCGCGTGTGCGTGGCGGCAGCCACATGGGGCGCCAATCTAACATTTGGGAGGACATTGCTCGGGGAGGTGAGCCAGTGTCACGAGGGGGATTTCCAATAGATTTTATGCAGAAATTGATGGGGAATCAGCCTAAGGTTTATGGCAGCCAATTGATCTCTTTTTCTGTGGAGCCAGTACAAAAAATTATCCGACTCCAGCCCAGACTCCTCATTTTGTGAAACCACCGACTCCAACTCCAGCTACCCAAAACAGATCTGACTCCTTAGTCTAATACTTACCAGGGCTGTGGATTTGGTACAAAAATCATCGAACTCCCGACTCAGACTCAGTTTATGAAACCACTGACTCTGCCTCCAGGCACCCAAAATTGCTCCGACTCCGAACACCACAGCCCTGTTCTGATCAGAGAGAGATCTGTCTCTTGGACGATTGGCCGAGAGTTTCTTTGTATTTGAATAAAGCTGGATGGAACGATCAGCAGGAATGTCATTAAATCTCGATTATAAACTGGCATGGACATGTAATATATAAAACCTGCATTAATGCATCTCATTAAGATTCTGCTTTCAGCATGCTAATGTGCTTCTGAGATTGGTGGCCATGCCATTTACGTGCTGCATTGTTTAACTGACATTTGTGAATGCTATATTTACACTAGGTGTGGTCTGACGCAACACACTGCTGAGGGATGAGGTGTTGTTCCATCGACAGCAGGTAAAGGAAGCTATAACATAACTAGTCACACAACACTGACTACTATAACAGCTCAGGCTATTTCATGACTTAGGGCCTGTTTCCACTACGCGCAGATTGGATGCAGAAAAACTGACTCCAATGAATGCCTATGGGCCCGTTTCCACTAAACGTGATTTTTCTGATGCAGATTTTCCCCATAGGCATTCATTGGAGTCAGTTTTTCTGCATCCAATCTGCGTGTAGTGGAAACAGGCCCTTATTGATTTCTGGCCGCCTGAAAGACAACCTATATTTTAGCATGCCTACTCTCGGGGGGGTGTCAACATACAACTCTCACTGAAGGTAACCACAGATGATACGGTTTTCTAAAACTATGCGGTACAGGTAGACCTGGTTAAGGGCTGGTTCACACTTGTCAAAATTTGATTCTGTGGGAACAAGTGAAAACATTTTGTTCAAAAATACCTTGTTTTTGAGAAAATTTATTGTAAAAAATTCTATTTTTTTTTAAATGGATAAAATTATATTTTGCTACACTGAGGGCACAGAGGGACAGAGGTGACACACTGGCGGCATGGGGGGGCATAGAGACGGTACAGGGGACAGAGATTTATGAAAATGTCTTTGGTTGCATTTTTACTTTGTGGCCATAAAATGGTGCTACTCTTAATTGCCGCGTACTGTAAACTTTCGGTTCTGTCAATGAGTCTGGCTTACACTGGCTTTCATTCAGCACAGGCACTGTGATTGGGTTTGGGAACAAGCTGTTCCCATTCGCCGATCACTGAATGGCGGGATTCCGACACAAATGAACGGCAGAGGCGATCGGTAAAGGCAAAGTTAAGAAACAAATACATGCATCTACGCCTCTGGTGCTGAAGTGAAGTCCACGGGGCGTAGATTTATGATTCAGTGGGCGGGAACAGGTTTATCCTGGTGCCCACTTGCAGCGTTTTGGCCAACATCCTCATTCACTTGAAGGAGAATCAGGGCAAAATCGCCACAAATTATTTTGCCGCGATTCTCATTCAAGTGAATGAGAGAGCGTATATCAAAACAAAAATGTTGCAAAGTAAGCCAGGACTTGGAGCTGCTCAATGACATGCAAATGCAGACTTGCAATGCAAGTTGTATGCAGCTGGAGACGGTGGCAACACAATGCACTTCCTGCCCATTTTGATTGGCTCAGTTTGAAGCTTCATACAATTTACATTCAAGTCGGAATTATTTGCATCTTTACAGACTATGAATCAGGAGTTGAGGCCCCCAAACAATGACCTGTACCGCCTGCAATTAGTACAAGACACAGAACATTTATATTGCGCTTTTCTCTTGGCAGACTCAAAGCGCCAGAGCTGCAGCCACTAGGGTGCGCTCTATAGGCAGTAGCAGTGTTAGGGAGTCTTGCCCAAGGTCTCCTCACTAAATAGGTGCTGGCTTACTGAACAGGAAGAGCCGAGATTCAAACCCTAGTCTCCCAAACAAGGACCTGTACCGCCTGCAATTAGTTCAAGACACAGAACATTTATGGTCTCCAGTGTCAGAATCCTGCATTCAGATTGCTAACAAACCAGCCTCATCACTTTCACATTCCACCGATCCTTCGCTCACTGCACTGGCTACCAGTAAGATGGAGAATACTCAAGACTGGACAGTTAGTATTCAAATCCCTGCACAATCTGGGCCCTGGATACACGAAGGACTTGCTGAAGCTGCACCACACCCCTAACAACCTTAGATCATCAGGATCTATAAACTGGGTCACCCCCCAGAGTGCACCTCAAAACCTTTGGAGCCAGAGCTTTTTGTCATGCTGCCCCTACCCTTTGGAATTCCCTACCACACCCAGTCAAGACAGCCCCATCCATGGAGTTACTCAGATCCAGACTGAAAAGCCACCCGTTTAGCCTGGCATTTGCAGACTTGTACTGTAGAACTCTTCCTCTGTACCACAAGTTACCAATCAACCAATTACCGGCCGCCTGAGTCATGCTTATACGCGTGGAGTCCTACAGGAGAAAAGCGCTTTACAAATGTTTGCTGTTGTTGTAGTAGAGGATGACCATAACCGATCTATTTTAAGGTAAATTCTAAAATAATTTAAAGAGTAACTGTTAGCCCCCAAAGTGAAATTTAAATCTCTACAGCAATGTTTTATTTAGTATTAAAGTGATCCAAAAAGCCAATGCAGAACTTAAAAATCAATATAATTTTGTTACTATGTAGCCTTTTGCCCAAGCTAATGACGCAAAGCCGCATATCTGATACTGATGAGCATGCAGAGCATGCCTATGTCTGCCCGACCCCCCTCTCCCCCCCAGGACCAGGTGCCGATCTATTTGCACCACAAACAGCTGACCGCTCTGACAGGGAGAGAGAGCGGCAGCACTTCCAGCGCAGCCACGGCAGAGCAGCCGCCACCGTGCATCTCTCTCACATGTCTCACATGTGACTCGGTGGCGGCTGCTCTGCCGTGGCTGCGCTGGAAGTGCTGCCGCTCTCTCTCCCTGTCAGAGCGGTCAGCTGTTTGTGGTGCGAATAGATCGGCACCTGGTCCTGGGGGGGAGAGGGGGGAGAGGGGGGTCGGGCAGACATAGGCATGCTTTGCATGCTCATCAGTATCAGATATGCGGCTTTGCGTCATTAGCTTGGGCAAAAGGCTACATAGTAACAAAATTATATTGATTTTTAAGTTCTGCATTGGCTTTTTGGATCACTTTAATACTAAATAAAACATTGCTGTAGAGATTTAAATTTCACTTTGGGGGCTAACAGTTACTCTTTAAGGATGGAATCGCCACTGCAGATCTGATGGAAATGGAAGCAGCCGGCACATCCAGATGTCAAAGCTCATCTCAGTAATATTGATTTACCTTGGGAAGTTAATGGGCCTTGAACTGGAATCTCAGCCTAGGAACCTCCTAATGGTTCGAGGTTCAGCTTTACACTTGTGATGAACTTAGCGCTACTAGCATAGTGTGTCTGACAGAGGAAAGAGGTGGCTATTTATTAGCAAGAAGTAAAAGCAACACCTGACTAGTTTCCATCTCCCCCTCCCCTTGTATGGTGTAACAGGTCACACTCCTAAGATTACGTAATTAATCATTATTAAATGGTAAGTGTAGTGATAGCCAAAGGTGTTCTATGGAAACTGTCACAGTCCTCACTGAAAAAAAAAAAAAAAATATAGATAAAGGGAATCTAAGGTAAGAGGTATGTGGGGGATGCCATATTAATTTCCTTTTAACCTTTAAGCAACTGCTCCACGCCGATTGGTGTGATTAGCGCAGCAGCCCCAGGACCACTCCACTCCACTTGGCAGATAGCAGGGGATCGCGCGCCCCGATGTGCACGCACTCCCGCTGGAATAACGGAGCTCCGCCCCGCTATCAGTCTCCCAGCGGCAATCGCCGCTGGGAGACTGTTAGGCAGCGAAACTGCCACCTTTTATCACTGTACAGCGCTGCGATCTACAGTGTCAAGCGGCTGTCCCCTCTAGAGACACAGAAGTGATTGGCTGTCATAGGGGAGGGAGGGGATACCGTAAAAACAATTAAAATAAAATTAAAATTACAGGAAAATATTTAAAAAAAAAAATCTTGGGAGAGATCATTGCCCACCAAAAGAGAGCTCTGTTGGTGGGCAGAAACGGGGGGGGGGGGGGGGGGGGGGTGGGCAAATCACTTGTGTGCTGAGTTGTGTGGCCCTGCAGCAAGGCCTTAAAGCTGCAGTGGCCTATTTAGTAAAAAAAAATGGCCAGGTCACTAGAGTGTTTAACACCGCGGTCCTTAACCACTTCACCACTGAGGGGTTTTACCCCTTGAACACCAGAGCAATTTTCACCTTTCAGCGCTCCTTCCATTCATTCGTCTATAACTTTATCATTACTTATCACAATGAAATGAACTATATCTTGTTTTTTCCGCCATCAATTAGGCTTTCTTTAGGTGGGACATTATGCCAAGAATTATTTTATTCTAAATATGTTTTAAAGGGAAAATAGGAAAAATGTGGGAAAAAAACTCTCAGTTTTCGACCATTATAGTTTTTAAATAATGCAGGGTACTGTGATTAAAACCCATGAAATGTATTTGCCCATTTGTCCCGGTTATAAAACCGTTTAAATTATGTCCCTATCACAATGTTTGGCGCCAATATTTTATTTGGAAATAAAGGTGCATTTTTTTTCAGTTTTGCGTCCATCCCTAATTACAAGCCCATAGTTTATAAAGTAACAGTGTTGTACCCTCCTGACATAAATATTTAAAAAGTTCAGTCCCTAAGGTAACTATTTATGTATTTTTTTTAATTGTAAATTTTTTAATTTTTTTTTAATTACAAAGAAAAAAAATGGGGAGTGTGGGAGGTAATGAGTAAATTTTTTGTGTATAAGTAATGTATTTGTATGTGAAAAATGCTTTAGGGTGTAGTTTTACTATTTGGCCACAAGATGGCAACAGTAACTTTTTGTTTAATGCGACCTCCAAGCGTCCTTCCGGACGCTTGGAGGAAGTACTAGGAGGCTGGGAAAGTTTTTTTTTTTTCACAATAATCGCGCTGCTTATCGGAGAAGCAGCGGATCATTGCGAGGCTTAGATCAACGAACGGGAATGGATTTTCTCGTTCATTGATCTCCGGGTGAGTGGCCGGCGGCGTGTTTACGAGCAGGAGTGTGCGCTAGAGCGAGCGGGAGTGCGGGCAGCGGCGGGAGCGCTGAAAGTACGGATTTCTCCGTCCCTGGGGGTGAAAAGATGGAAAAAGGGGCGGAGAAATTCGTACGGGCGGGGGTAAAGTGGTTAAAGAGACTGTAACAAAATGGTCATCCTTATTTCTTCTATCCTATAAGTTCCTATGCCTGTTCTAATGTGCTCTGTCTAACTGCAGTCTTTCCTACTTGCACAGTGGCAGTGTTATCTCTGTTATATGATCTAATCTTCTCTCCTCTGTCGGGCTCAGGCAGTCTGGCTGGAATGTGCTGTGCTGCTTGTGATTGGATAGAAGCTATACACACCCTCTCCAGGCCCCCTGCAAGCTCTGTGTGACACACACACTCCGCTTACTTGAGCCTATCACAAGCTTTTAGCAGCCATGTCTTGTGTTTGTAAACGCTGCCTAAAACTAGTAATTACAAGCCAGGTGTGCAGCAGAGTGTGGCAGAAACAGCACATAGGGGCCCAGGAGAACATAATGAATAGAATAAAATTCTTACAATAAAAAGCATACCAGAGTACAGACTCTTTAAGTGGTTAAGCTATACCAGTTGCCTGGCTATCCTGCTGATTCTCTGCATCTAATACCTTTAGCCATAGACCTTGAACAAGCATGGAGCAGATCAGATGTTCCTGACTGAAGTCTGACTGGATTTACTGCATGCTTGTTTCTGGTGTGTAATCCAAACTGTGCTTCTGCAACTGGTATTGGTTAAAAAGGAATATGGCAGACACCATATCCCGCTCAGTTCAGATGTGCTTTAAACCACACTTGACATGAGGCAAAGCTACTGAGGTGAACAGAGATATGTTCATGCCACATCCACACACCTCTGTGCTTGACAGAAATATGCTACTTGGAACTCAGCCAATCGGAATCAGCAGGAAGTTGGATTGGCCCAACCCCAAGTTGCATAATGACGGAGTGCGGAGTCTAGAAATAAGACTGTAAACCCATGAGAAATAATGAGCACATCCGCTCCAAAATAAGAATGCGAGTTTCAAGCAAATGACCATGACAGGAGGTGTCACTCATTTTGATTCCAAGTAATCGGGCAGGTAGATGTATTTAAAGAACTTACAGTTCATGGTGGCAACCTCAGAATCCAAAGTACTGTCATTCCAGGAGGACCTCAGGTGGTGATCATTGGTGGCGAGATATTAGCATTCCTCTGGGGGAACATGATCTCCTGGGACTGGCGAATGGGTGGATGGGACAAACATGCAGTTAAACCAAAGGCTGTAACGTTGGTACAAAAATCATCCGACTCCTCAGTTTATGAAACCACCAACTCCGACTACAGGTACCCAAAATTGCTCCGACTGACTCCACAGCCCTGAGTTCAACTATTCTGCCTTCTATCCACAGAAGAAAGAACGATCCCGAACAGTGTTGAAGATACTTTGCTCGACAGCAACTGCGTATCTCCACACCTCCACAAATCCCGACTAGAGCTCATGTCTGACAATAGAGATTTCAGTTACTGGATCCTGAAGAGCCAGAATACCAGCTACATTTCCAATTACTCAACAATAGGCCAACATTATTGCGTCCAGAGCTCACATTAGTCATGGTCCTTTATAACCCACCACAGCCAGCCAATCACCAAACAGCAGTACTGCGTAATAAAAGGGGGGGGGGGGGGGTCTACTTTACAAAGTTTACAGAAAGTTCAGAGGCCCATTTAACTGAAACCATGAAATTCACCCCTTTTTCAAGACATACATCAAATAAGAATGGCACCATTTCCAAACTGAAATAGGAGTTTGTATAAACTTGTAAGGGACAAATTATGAAGCCTGGAATAATTAAAGCTGTTGCAAATATGAGACATGTCCCCAGAGAAACCAATCACATGATGTCCATTTGAGACTGATTGCTGTGAAAATGCTAAATGCTTCTTTTATAATTATTATGTATTAATATAGCACTCACATCTTCTGCAGCACTTTACAGAGAGTACATAGCCATGTCACTGACTGGCCTCAGGGGAGCTCACAATCTAATCCTACCATAGTCGTATGTCCTACCACATTATTATTATGCATTTATATAGCAGTGACATCTTCTGCAGCACATTACAGAGTACATAGTCATGTCACTGACTGTCCTCAGAGGAGCTCATAATTTAGTCCTACCATAGTCATATGTCCCACCATATTGTTATGTATTTATATAGCACTGACCCTTACCATAGTCACAGTTAAATATCCATATAATAAATTAAGATTACTTACCATGGGAGTCAATTAAATCTTTTTTGGGATGTGGGAGAAAACCAAAGTCCCCGGAAGAAACCCATGCAAATGCAGGGAGGACATACCAGCTGCAAGCAGACAGGGCCCATTTCCACTAGGGCCAAATGCAACCCGAATCGCTTACAAATCGGTAGCGTTTCCCTGCAGGAGAGTCGGTGGGGAGACGCTTCTAATGCTTTTCATTGTTTGCCACCCGCATCGCTGCCCATGCATGGCAGCATAAGCAATATGGATGCATGCTCGTATCACTTCAAGTACCAGTGCGAGCCCTACAAGACGCATGCCGGTTAGTGGAAACTGGCCCTTAGTGTCCTTTCCCAGATAACCTCCACCAGTGTTCTCCCTGGTCTCTCTTAGCCGGGTGTTCCACCATGCTAGTTTTGGTGAACAACCGTCTGTTATCGGCTTACCTCCTCCTCTGCTGTAAGCAAAGAAGCACCAGCCCTGAATTCTCTCATGTCCCACCCCCCGGGCTAATTTTTCATGCCACCCGGCTGGGGAAAAAAATTCTAGGCAGAACTATGCACCATGATGCCAATGTTATCTTAAAGGGTCACTTACGGTAAGTCAAACAAAAAAAATGAGTTTTACTCACCTAGGGCTTCCAATAGCCCCCTGCAGCTGTCCGGTGCCCTCGCCGCCTCCCTCCGATCCTCCTGGCCCCGCCAGCAGCCACTTCCTGTTTCGGTGACAGGAGCTGACAGGCTGGGGACGCGAGTGATTCTTCGCGTTCCCAGACACATTAGCACCCTCTATGCTGCTATATGGTATATGCTATAGCAGCATAGATGGCGCTATTGTGGCCAGGAACGCGAAGAATCACTCGCGTCCCCAGCCTGTCAGCTCCTGTCACCGAAACAGGAAGTGGCTGCCGGCGGGGCCAGGAGGATCGGAGAGAGATGGCGAGGGCACCGGACAGCTGCAGCGGGCTATTGGAAGCCCCAGGTGAGTAAAACTCATTTTTTTTGTTTGACTTAAGTGTCCCTTTAAAGTGAACCTAAAGTCACTTAAAAAAAACGAGATTAACTCACCTGGGGCTTCCCTCAGCCCCCTGCAGACGATCGGTGCCCTCGCAGCTCTGGTCCGATGTCCCAGGACCCGCCGGCGAGCACTTCCGGTTTGGCCGTCACCGGCCGACAGGGATGGGAACGCGAGTGATTGTTCGCGTTCCCAGCCTGTATATCGCCCCCTATGCTGCTATTGCGGCCAGGAGGTCGCAATTCACGATTGCGTCCAACCGAAGCCTCCCACCTGAATGCTAATCTATGTAATTCCTGCTAGGTATGGTACAGCAGGCAAAGGGTGTATGACAGTGCACCTGATTGGCTGACAAGCGTCTGCTGGCCAGATAGAGGCAGGATATTGCTCTGACTGGAAGTTAGCAATTGTGTTTGTTGCAGTTGGCATTCAGTTCAGAGGTGGTGGGGTGAGTTCCCTGGAGGTGAGAGGTCCAGGGCTTGCCCGCACTTCCCTCTAGGTGTCGCATGGTGGTTTGGGGGCCCCAGTGAGTGAGAGAGACCTGGGGCCCCTGGGCTGTCATGTGGACCAGTGTTTGTGATTTTAAATTTTATTTTTTGCAGCTTCTACGATGCGGTTGACAGGTGAGTGGTTAGGGAGGGGACCGTGTGGGAGATGTGCCTACACGGGGCGTCCCTGTTAAACGACGCAATTCACGATTGCGTCCAACCGAAGCCTCCCACCTGAATGCTAATCTATGTAATTCCTGCTAGGTATGGTACAGCAGGCAAAGGGTGTATGACAGTGCACCTGATTGGCTGACAAGCGTCTGCTGGCCAGATAGAGGCAGGATATTGCTCTGACTGGAAGTTAGCAATTGTGTTTGTTGCAGTTGGCATTCAGTTTAGAGGTGGTGGGGTGAGTTCCCTGGAGGTGAGAGGTCCAGGGCTTGCCCGCACTTCCCTCTAGGTGTCGCATGGTGGTTTGGGGGCCCCAGTGAGTGAGAGAGACCTGGGGCCCCTGGGCTGTCATGTGGACCAGTGTTTCTGGCTGCCCATACACCACAGGCCGATTCCTAATTAATTGCAGCATGAAATCTCTCAGAAATTGGCCTTGTGATGCTGCATCCGACGACCTCGACACTGCTCTCCCCTCCCCCCCCCCCCCCCTATTGTCCGATGAGCTCCCCAGTGCCCCATGCAGTATTCTTTACCTGTCCGTCTCCACTGCAATCCGCATTCAAGCGACACATGAAGTTGGCGACATATACGTGGGCCCGCAACGTCACATGCCTATCACGTTACTCTGGCAACCACATGGGGCGCATGCATGCGGAGGCAGCCCAGAGCCCGCGGCAGAGACGGACAAGGTAACGTTTACTGTACCGGGGGGGGGGCATATATGACATTAGGAGGGATAGCGCCAGGGCTTTTGTCACTCATCCGATATCCCTTGCCATTACCGCCGTCCACCCTATTGACCACAATGATCCATCATCTTGCAGCATGTCCATTTGATACACGCAACCATTTCAGACCAAAAATCATCACTTAGGCATGCTTTTGGCGGCACCAATTTTCAACCCATTCAATAATATATACCGAATCGGATGGCTGATTGGCCAAGTCGATAGATGCATGGGCACCTTTAATGCTGGAGTGCTTGTTTAGGTCAGTACAATGTCGGTAGTGTTTGCACGAACCTAAAATCTCAGCGAGTGTGATAAACATGGTTCTCACTGAAACAGAATGAACAATGGAGATCTCTCTTGACTGTACAGTACTAGAAGCATGTGACCATCACTGCAGGAAGCCTACATGTGGCTCTCAGGCTGAACACACACCAGTCCACAGGAAAACAGTAATATAAATAGGTCAGAATCTGAAATTAAGGCCCCTTTCACACTTAGGGCTAAGACACACTATGAGCTTGATTCACTAAGACATAGCATAATAACATGCCTTATGAGAGTTAGCACGCCTTATCAGAGTAGCAAAGAAAGCGCTACGATCTTATGCCTGCTAACTGGCAATGACGAGAGCTCCACTTGTCCTACCCTGAACCCCTGCAGGTCCAATCACTTTAGAGGACATTATCCTCACACTTTGATTGGCCCAATAGGCGGACTCAAGTTTCCTGCCAAGTGACAGGCAGCCTATTGGGCCAATCAAAG
Organism: Hyperolius riggenbachi; assembly: GCF_040937935.1. Taxonomy (NCBI): domain Eukaryota; kingdom Metazoa; phylum Chordata; class Amphibia; order Anura; family Hyperoliidae; genus Hyperolius; species Hyperolius riggenbachi. The sequence continues at coordinate 542,539,471 of NC_090647.1, read as the reverse complement.
TGCGAGGATAATGTCCTCTAAAGTGATTGGACCCGCAGGGGCTCAGGGCAGGACGAGTGGAGCTCTCGTCATTGCCAACTAGCAGGCATAAGTTCGTAGTGCACGCTATGCTACTCTGATAAGACGTGTTAACTCTGATAAGGCATGCTATTTGTCTTAGCAAGTTAAGGCTTATAAGCGCTTTTCTGAGTGCTTTTTGGCTGGGAAATTTTACCGCGATTTTAAAGTAAGTCAATGGAAGCGTTTTTTAAAAAGCTCTCAGAAAGCTCTGGAGGCCAAAAAGTGCTCAGAAAAGCGCTTATAAGGCTGGTGCACACCTAGAGCGCTTCTGAGCACTTCTCAAAACGCTAGCGCTTCGAAAACCGCTTGGCTAATGTATTTGCATGGGATGGATCACACCAGAGTGATGTGATTTTTTCCCAATGGCAAATGTGGGTCCTGCAGCATTTCTGAGGTGACTCAACCGCAATGTCACATACAGGAAAAGTGCTCTAAAAAGTGCTAGAACAGAGCGATTTTCAAAGCTTTTTTGTTTTGTCTTTTGTTTTTACAAAAGCTGTACACTTCCAGCTCTACTGTACAAATAATAAAAAATTGCTACACCAAAACGCTCCAAGAATCGCTAGGCATAGCTAGAAAATCGCTAGGCATAGCTAGAAAATAGCTAGGCGCATATCGGTAATCGCTTAAAAAAGTAAATTCTGACGCTGAACGTTGGTGATTTTAGGTGTGCACGAGCCCATAGTGTGTCTTAGCCCTTAGGCCCCATTCACATCTAAAATCGCAAAACGCTAGCGATTACCGCTAGCATTTATCGGGAGTGATTTTTCCGCGATTAACGCAGAAAAAAAAAATCACTGGACACTAGCGTTTTGGGAGCGATTTTGCGGTTCTATACATGGTAATCGCTCAGGAATTTCCAGCAAAACACTGCATGTAACGTGTTTGCGGTTAACGCTAATCGCAAACACTGCCCTAGGATTAAATGCCTAGCGTTTTTTTAAAAAACTAGCTGTTGGCGGTGAGCGGGAATCGCGCGATTCCCGCTCTATTTTGCAGGGCTGTGGAGTCGGTACAAAAATCTTCCGACTCCAACTCCGACTCCTCAGTTTATGAAATCACGACTCCGGGTACCCAAAATGGCTCAGACTCTGACTCCTCGACTCAGACTCCTTAGTCTAATATTTAACAGGGATGTAGATTTTGTACAAAAATCAGCCGACTCTGACTCCGACTCCTCAGTTTATGAAATCTCCGACTCCAACTCCGACTCCGGGTGCCCAAAATTGCCCCGACTCCTCGACTCCAACTCCAACTCCAACTCCAACGCCCTGCTATTTTGTCGTTGTGTTGCCCTTTCTGCATGCAAGCTTCCGAAGCTCAGCTATACAATAACCGAAGCCTAACTTTGATTTCCGGAGCTGGTCTAACAATAGCTGTACTTCAGCACCCGATGTATCATAGCCGCAGATTTACGCTGGAGTCTATGGCAGCGCCTGGTTGCATCAGTTCTCCAATATGGAAAAAATGCTAACAAACAACTGACACGAGTATTTATCACTTGCAATAACAAAGCTTTGCTCTGAATATTACTGAATGGGGTTCCAAATCCATCACACGGCTTGTAAGAATCAGCCTTTGTAAGCAAGAATTCCAGGCTCATGTTTACATCACGTGCTGCACAGTAACAGCAAGATGCTGGGGAATAACCTACATATAGTCACTGTGACATACATCTGCAGGAGGATTCTTCCATGGGGAGAGAGGCACAAACTATACGTCCTGATTTTTGTGTTTCCAAGAGCTGGACAGAGCTGTTTTTAAAGCGGACCTGAACTCAGAACTTCCTCTCTGCTCTAAGAGATAAGCGACAGCATAGTAACCTTTAAGCCTCTTTTCCACGGGCAGTTGATAGGGAGTGAAATGCCTCTCAAACTCTTACAACTGCCTGATAACTGCTCACTGCTGCCTGGTAACTGCATGCTGAGCACACAGTTCAGCAGTCCGTGGAAAAGAGGCCTTAAAGTGAACCAGAGCTAATGGAAGGAAAAGCTGTTATACATACCTGGGGCTTCCTACAGCCCCATACGCATGGATCGCCCGCACGCCGCCATCCACCGCTGCCCGCATCTAGGAGAACCGGGACCCTGCTCTGCCGCTAGTCGGAGCCAGTCTAGCGTAGCAGAGGTACGCTCTTCGCGTATCATTGTAAAAGTGTATGGAGAGATACGTAGAGGGCGTACTTCTCCTGCGTGGCCCGGCTCCGATGACGTCAGTGACGGGAGCCGGTTCTCCTAGTTGCGGGCAGCAGTGGATGGCGACGTGGGATCTATCAGCGCGTATGGGGCTGGAGGAAGCCCCAGGTATGTATAACAGGTTTTGCTTCCATTAGCTCTGGTTCCCTGAAATACATTTCTACAACTGATACAAACAGGGCTATGTAGTCGGAGTCGTGGTTTCAAAAACTGAGGAGTCGGAGTCGGGAGTTGGAGTCGGATGATTTTTGTACAAAACCCACAGCCCTGTTAAGTATTAGACTAAGGAGTCGGAGTCGAGGAGTCGGAGTCTGAGCAATTTTGGGTGCCCGGAGTCAGAGTCGTGGTTTCAGAAACTGAGGAGTCTGAATCGGAGTTGGAGTCTGAAGATTTTCTGTTTCCATGGAAGCAGACATGGAGTTAACATCCTGTTTACAAATTAGCTGCTCTGCCATGGCAGAGGAGATTCCTGAGCTGACACAGCTGAGAGATCAAATTACATTTATGATTAGTCACAGATAAGGGGGAATTAGACAGGCTAAACTCTCTAAATACATACAGGGTGTTTTCCTTCTGTCCTTTGCAAGCGTTCAGGTCCACTTTAAATGCAATTTTTTAGGCGTCGCAATAAAGCAAAACAGAGCTTGCCCTTTTCCACTGCAAATAGTGAATGTAACCAATAACGTAGCTCAGGAGCTCTGGGCCCCAGTGCGAGTTTTACATTGGGCCTCCTCAAGCAATCTATACATAATGGATATGGAACACTACAGGATGCCAAGGACAGCTGCAGTGTCAGAGAGGTGTAAGCAGGGGAGGGGACAGCGGCAGGGTCAGAGAGGTGTAAGCAGGGGAGGGGACAGCAGCAGTGAGAGAGAGGAGTAAGCAGGGGAGGGGACAGCTGCAGGTCAGAGAGATGTAAGCAGGGGAGGGGACAGCGGCAGGGTCAGAGAGGAGTAAGCAGCGGAGGAAACAGCTGCAGTGTCAGAGAGGTGTAAGCAGGGGAGGGGACAGCGGCAGGGTCAGAGGTGTAAGCAGAGGAGGAAATAGCTGCAGGTCAGAGAGGTGTAAGCAGGGGAGGGGACTGCTGCAGTGTGCGAGAGCAGTAAGCAGCGGAGGAAACAGCTGCAGGTCAGAGAGGTGTAAGCAGGGGAGGTGACAGCAGCAGTGTCAGAGAGGTGTAAGCAGGGGAGGGGAAAGCGGCAGGGTCAGAGGTGTAAGCAGAGGAGGAAATAGCTGCAGGTCAGAGAGGTGTAAGCAGGGGAGGTGACAGCAGCAGTGTCAGAAAGGTGTAAGCAGGGGAGGAAACAGCGGCAGTGCCAGAGAGGTGTAAGCAGGGGTGGGAACAGCAGCTGTGTAAGGGAGGTGTAAGCAGGGAAGGTGACAGCAGCAGTGTCAGAAAGGTGTAAGCAGGGGAGGGGACAGCGACAGCATCAGAGGTGTAAGCAGGGGAGGGGACAGCAGCAGTGTAAGAGAGGTGTAAGCAGGGGAGGAAACAGCTGCAGTGTAAGAGAGGTGTAAGCAGGGGAGGGGACAGCAGCAGTGTGAGAGAGGTGTAAGCAGGGGAGGAAACAGCTGCAGTTTCAGAGAGGTATAAGCAGGGGAGGGGACAGCAGCTGTGTCAGAGAGGTGTAGGCTGCAGAGGAGATCAGCCTATCAATGGTTACAACCATTAATAGCACATATAGGAGGTTATCCTTACCAGCTTAGAACCAATAAAGAGCTAAAAAAAAGCGGTTGAAGGAGGTTCCTTACTGTGCCCCTCTGGTCCAGGGGCCCTGGAGCGGTTGCTACCTCTGCATCCCCTATTGCTATGCTTGATTGTAATTACACTGGCATTATGATTTGCAGCAATTTTAAATGCCATTTCACATGCGTTGAAATTTTTAGTGATCATTATGCTTGACACAACTGCGATTTTTTGGGGAGACAAGGAGGCGTGACTTCAAGCGCATAAGAAGAGCGCACAAAAATCATAGTACCGCGCTTGCTGTGCTCCCATAAACTGCTACCTACATACAATCGCAAGATAAGTGCAGTAGGCAACAGGATTGCGCTAGCTCTTTTTGCCACTAATGAAAGTCTATGGGCTGCGATTAATATGATACTGTATTTTAATCTGTTGATTAGGGAAAATAATAAAAATCACAAACGCGAAAAAGATCAAAAACGTATGAAAAAACACAAACAGGAAATGCAAACACATACATAAAAAAACGCTGCAAAAAAACTAACTAACCGTACAGTGCAGGAAAAGCATGGTTTTCTGCACTGCCTAGTGTGCTCCCAGCCTCTCCCCATCCCCCCCCCCCCCCCCTCACACACACACCTGTGGTGACTGTCACAGGCTCACCTGTCTGCCCAGCGTGACTCCTCCTGTGTCCAGCTTCTTTCTCCATGGCCGCCAGTGGCGCCTGTACCCCGTAAACCTGCCACAGGCACTGACGTCACGTACATGAGCAGTGTTCTCCCCAGGCTCTTTTAGCCCGGTGGTCCACCCGGTTAATTTTGGTGAGCATCCGGCTATCATCGGCTCACCTCCTCCTATGCTGTAAGCAGAGTTGTGCAGAGAAGCGCAGGCCCTGCATTCTCTCATTGCGCCCCACCCGGCTACTTTTTCATGCCACTCAGCTGGAAAAAAATTCTGTGGAGAACACTGATGAGGTAGTGTCACGTGGTAAAAGTGCCCCCGGAGGCCATGGAGAAAGGTGCAGGACACATGAGGAAGCATGCCAGTGGGCAAGCAACTCACAATGGGTCGGGGGAGGGGGGGTTGTGAGTGTGTGTGTGAGTGTGTGTGTGTCAGGCCGGACATTTGTTGGTCATCAAGAAAGCAATTGACGCTGCAGGCACGCACCTCACTAAACACAGATGCCTGCACAGGAAATGGATCTACTCCAGGTCCGAACTGACGCGTTTTACATAGGCTGAGCATAATAGAGCGGTACAGTAAAGAGGCCTATGGTAATAATTATGTACATATGTGTTAATGGCGGGACACACAGAGCAACAGGACTCCCACTAAGAACCTGCTAATTTTCCCGGGATAGAGCAGGGCCTGGCTTGCACACAATCTTTTGTGATGGATGGCACTCAATGGGCTTGATTCACAAAGCGGTGCAAAGTGTTTGAACGCCTGTGAAAAGCCCTTTATCACGCCTAAACTCAGTTTAGGCATGATAAGAAGAAACTCGCGCAATCTCCCGCGCGCAAAGTTTTGCGCGCGTAGCGCACCGCGCTGCGCGCGCAGTGTACCGTGCTTCGCGCACAGCGTCCATTGAGCCCTATGGGACTTTGCGCGCGCAGCGTGGTGCGCTACGCGCGCAAAACTTTGCGCGCGGGAGCTTCGCGCGAAGAGCAGCACAAATCGGTGATAACTCAGCTTTGCACGGCTTATCACGCCTAAAGTCTTTTAGGCGTGATAACTGAGTTATCACCGCTTTGTGAATCAGGGCCATTGTCTCTTATGCTCCATACTCACTAAGCAATTTTTGCAAGCAATTCTGCATGAACGCTTTTTCTCACGACATCGCACAATAATGATCTGACGCACGCATCGATCATTCCGTGTGGAAAGACCGTCGCATTCGATAGTGTCGTTGAACTTGAGGATCATTCCAATCCTCATTGATTTAAGCAAGTTTGGCGTTATCGTGTTAATCGTTTACATGATCATTCGTTGCAGGTGCCACTTGCAGATGGAATGGGGAAACTATTGTCGGCGGAGACCCCCAATCCATCCGGCCATATCACTGGCCGAATTTGCAAGCGTCATTTGCGGCGTCGGTAATGAACGATCATGTATACAGCTGTTTACATGATCGTGGTAAAACATGTGCAAGTCAATGAGGATCGGACATGTCAGTCAGTCAAAAACAAATGATCACCGTGGGTGACGTGCGTTACATTTTCATTTAACAATGTTGTAAGATAAATTATTTGTTGCACAAAATTGCTTAGTGGGTATGGAGCATAACATAAAGGACAAATTGTATTCTGCAAGCAAGCCATCAAAACTTTGCGGTCAACAAGGGAATGTTGTGCTAGACTTGTAGTGAGGCTGGCATTACATGAGAACTCGTGGAGAAGCAGGAAGTGATTGCATAAAATCAGAGCTTAGCCAATCTACCAGCTGATGAAACTGATCACGTGCTTCTCCATAAATCCTGATACACACATGCATCCCAACCTGACAGCAGCAAGAGTTAAAGAGGACCTGAACTCTTGCACAGGACAGAAGGAAAACAGAGAGAAATGCAGCCTGTATGTATTTAGAGAGTTTAGCCTGTCTGATCCCCTCTCATCTGTGTCTAATCACACCTTGGGCTTGATTCACTAAGCCGAGATGACTCATATCATGGCCATTTTCGTGCGTATTTTTGCGTTTGCGCACAATCATAAATTTTCGTGCGAAAATTCATGATTGCGTGCAAAGATTCACATTCGCGCAAAAATCAAGCCCCTTATGTGTTCCTCCCCCACCCTTTAGAATGTAAGCCTTTGGCAGGGTCTCTTCCCCCCCCCCCCCCCCCGCACCTGAATCCAGGTGAGATGCACAGCGCGTGGGACATGAACACAAAACAGAACATTTATATCATGCTTTTCTCTAGGCAGACTCAAAACGCTTAAAGTGCACCAGAGATCAAGGTATAGCAAAAATCGATACTTACCCAGGGCTTCCTCCCGCCCCATAAACACATGCGAGTCCCACGCCATCCTCCCGATGTCTGCCGCTCAGCCGCAATCAGCCCCGGTAACTGGCTCAGTCACGTCCAGTCTGAGTCTTCTGCGAATGCATGGACCTCCCGTGCATGCGCAGTAGACATGGACTGTCTTCACTGAGCCTGGTACCGGGGCTTAATACGGCTGAACGGCAGACTGCGGGAGGTCAGTGCGTGACTCGTACGTGTTTATGGGGCGGTAGGAAGCCCCGGGTAAGTATTGATTTTTGCTATACCTTGATCTCTGGTTTCCTTTAAGCTGCAGCCACTTAGGGCATGCTCCACGGGCGTCCAGGAGCAAGTTACATACTTATGTCACTAGGGGGGATGACTCTGGATCGGGGATGCTCTCCGACCTCAATCACAAGTGATTACTCGTGATACAAATGAGGTTTGATAACAGCTGGTGTGCCGCGGGGGATGAAAGGGTAATTTACCCATAAATCAGCGTCCTCCCTGCGCTCCAAAGCAGTCCATGCGTCCTACTGCCGTCACTTCCTCCTTGCGGCTTGAACGAGGAAGTGACGGCAGCGAGGCTTGGACACGACTCATTCGCAATTGAGGTCGGAGAGCATCCCTGCCGATCCTCTGCAACCCCTGACTGCTCTTCATCTTTGCTGCCGCACACCACTCCGAGTACTAATGTATTCACGCCTGTGCAGTAGCAGGAAGTTGCAAGTAGCTCTGTGCTTCCGCACAGGCCATACTTTGCACCTGCGCAGTGCACAGAGGGGAGCATGGCATTGAGCAATCTTCAACTTTTAAGACAATTGAAGTGATAGGTATAAGGAGGCTGCCATATGTATCTCCTTTTAAGCAATATCAGTAGTCTGGCTGTCCTGCTGATCCTGTGTCTCTAATACTTTTAGCCATAGACCCTGAACAAGCGTGCAGATCAGGTGCTCTAACTGAAGTCTAGCTAAATTTGCTGCATGCTTGTTTCAGGTGTGTGACTCAGACACTACTGCAGCCAAAAAGATCAGCAGAACAGCCAGGCAACCAGTATTGTTTCAAAGGAAATAAATATGGTAGCCTCCATATCCCTCTCACTTCAGGTGTGCTTTAATGTCAAAGATTGTTTAGCAGGTGCCAGCGCAGAAGGGGATGCAGGAAGACCAGGGCCAAATTTGTACTCTTTACCGCCCAAGTCCACTGTCACCAGCCACCCCCCTTCAGTATAGGTAGCCAGATGACCCCTCCCCCTCCCTCCAGTATAGGTAGCCAGATGATCTCCCCCAGTATAGGTAGCCAGATGACCCCTCCCCCCTTCCCCTCCAGTACAGGTAGCCAGATGGCCCCTCCCACCTTCCCCTCCAGTATAGGTAGCCAGATGACCCCTCCCACCTTCCCCTTCAGTATAGGTAGCCAGATGACCCCTCCCACCTTCCCCTTCAGTATAGGTAGCCAGATGACCCCTCCCACCTTCCCCTTCAGTATAGGTAGCCAGATGACCCCTCCCACCTTCTCCTCCAGTATAGGTAGCCAAATGACTTCCTTAATCCCAGCCATCAGTGCCATTAATTCTCCACTCGTCTCCAGTGCAGAAGCTTCATCCTCCTTTCTGTCTCCAAAGCTGCCCAAGTCCATAGCCGCCAGCCACAATGCAAACGTGCACAGAGAGCAAGGTGGCTGCTGCACAGGTGGCTAGCCACAGAGTACCACGGTCAGGCGCTAGCCTGATCTCCCTGCATTGCAGCATTTACAAGTTTGCAACAGTTTAGCCTGCTGCTTTGGTTCCCTAGGCCATGGCCTAGGTGGCCATAGCCTAAATCTGGCCCTGAGGAAGACCGGGAAAGCTAGACCATCTCAGAGGCTTCCTCCTACTGAAGCAGGGTTACAGGTACTCTTTGAGCCATAAAGGTCCGTAGATGAAGCCCAGCTGAGGCGACCAATAACGAGGTTACCTCCACCGAGAATCCAGAGTGTGTACAGCAGCCCCCCGACCCCTCTTGGCCAGCGATCTGCAGGCTGGCGAAGCATCTGTACAGCATCAACCCTGCAACTCACCAGAGGGACAGGGTGGCAAATCCCAACGGGTGACATGCCTCCTACATATGTACCGAGACTTGAGTTCTCTATGACCTGATTCGGCCTAAAGCAATGATCTGCAAATTTGGCTCTCCAGCTGTTAAGGAACTACAAGTTCCACAATGCATTGCGGGAGTCTGACAGCCACAGTCAGGATTCATAATTGCAAATGCATTGTGGGACTTGTAGTTCCTTAACAGCTGGAAAGCCAAATTTGCAGATCACTGGTCCCTAAAGCGAGGCCAATAGTGAGCAGGCATACATTTGAGCGTAATGGAGAACAGAGGTGCCAAAAGGATAAAATCGTTTATTAAAAGGTTTAAAAATGCTTTGGAGGCAGTTGGAGGACTTACCTCCTGTAAGAAGACACAACAAGCTGTGTATTCAAAAAACAAAGTAGATTTATTGGTACACTCCAGGGGATATTCGCCATGCATTTTGCAGGTTAAAACCCGCTTCCACAGGCAATAGCAAATAGGAGTACACAACAGCAGTCTGTCCGGGTATCACCTGGCGCCTCATCTGAAATCAGCGCCGGGAGACTTGGGCGCTGGATACAGCCCAGCCATATCCAGCCATGGATAGTGGGGGAATGATATAATGGCCGAATTATTGTGTTTTTTTAAGCAACCTCGGCTCCGTCTTCTCACAGCGCCGACGTTACTCACTGAGCGCTGCTCAGTTGTGATTTCTATCATAGTCTATGGTGGCGCCGGCAGCGCCCAAATCTAGCAGCGCCGAAAAGTACTGCTCCGGTGAGAGGTGCCCCACCTAGTCCAGGCATTGTACAATGCTGCAGCCAATAAGTTAAAATATTGATTGCTCATACAGCATTCAGACTGGGGCAGAGGCCTGGTAAACTCCCAATAGAGGCTACTATGGCATTTAGCCTCTGGCTATTAGCTTGTCAGTGTCTCTCATTTGCTGGCACAGCTTCCACTTCCTGTGGCAGGGCAAATATACCTGTCAGGGAGGAAGTTGGCCCCCCAGGGTGTAATTTATTCCCTTGGTATTCCCAACCATGCCCCCTTCTGCCTGTGGCAGCCAATCACCTCCAGCAGCAGTTGCCCCACAACACAGTAGCCACGCCCACTCTGCCAGTGGCAGCCAATCACACCCAGCAGCAGTTGCCCCACAGCACAATAGCCACGCCCCCTCTGCCTGAGGCAGCCAATCACCTCCGGCAGCATCTGCTCCCCCAGGAGCACAGTGTCACGTCACGCTATGCAGCCGCCTCCTCTCACCTTTCCTGCGGAAGAAGGACATGGCGCCGCCGAACAGTCCGCGCCCCGGCCCCCCTCTCCCCGCACACGGGATGCCGGGGCTCCTCTAGCATGAATGACACTTCCTCCTTCCTGCAGCCGCCGCCATACTGTCCACAGCGCAGCCAGCTTCCGGGAGCGCGGCGCCTGCTGGGTAATCAGCAGCAGCCGGGGAGGCTCGGGCGGCCATCTTTACTGAGGGCAGAGCTGTGCGGCGGGGAAGGGGGCAGGTGTCCTGGCAAATATTCGCTGCCCGGCAGGATTAGCTGCCTTTGTTACTGCGCATGCGCGGGGCTCAGGCATCAGAGGTACAGCAGTGCCCTTCATACAGTATAGCAATGATCCTGTAAACTACACAGATAGCTGCAGGCTTCAGAAATACTTCAGGCAATACATGCAGAACTGGATGCTTAAAGCGGAAATGTAAATTGCTTTAAAAAAAAAGTTCACTTACCTGGGGCTTCTGCCACCCCCTTGCAGCCGACCTGTGCTCTCGCAGCCCTGGACCGATTCTTGTTTCCCCCGCCGCGGCTCACTGTTTTTCCCATAATGGAGACATGGCTGGATTTCAGGCAAGGCCACATAGGCCATGGCCCAGGGCACCAGGAAAGCAAGGGGCGGGCTGTGGGCAGCAGGGTGGCAGTAGCAGTTAGCCTGCTAAACATTCATCTTGCTACACAGAGTTTGTACATAGCGGTGGGTGGCTACCAACAGCCAGATCTGGCACTCTGGAGAAGTGGTAGCGAATGGGCACGTACAGTGATCTCTGAGCTGCCTGTCACTCACTGAATGTGCTGCTCACCAAGGAGTTTACAATCTAATCCCTGCCATCATGTCACTAACTGTCCTCAGAGGAGGTTACAACCTAAGCCCTGCCATCACTTCACTAACTGTCCTCAGAAAAGCCTAAAATCTTGTGCCCATTGCCATGTGCCAATCTGCACATGTGCTGTTTCCCCCCAAAATTAATCATGCATGTGTAGAATGATCGTGGTGAGGGACATGTGATCGGGCCAGGCTGCACATGCGCAATTCCGCACAACTCCTGGCCAAGTGAGGCATCTAACAGAGCCGCCAGGGGGAGATCGGAAGGGACCCAGAGGACTGCGAGGGACCTCACGTGGGGCGGGACCAGCTAATTGAAATCTACACCCTGTTTGTGGCCACTTATTCCTGCCAGGGCGTAGATTTCAATCAGCCCTACTGTGTGGTCTCGCCGTTTGCGCCGCTGCAAGTGCTAACTCTGCTGTCACGCTGGCAGCAGAGCTTCCGTATCTCGGTCAGGAGGTAATTTCAGTGGCTCCCGACCCCGTGATCACTGTGAGACAATCACAACATTCAGAGCTTGTTTTTAGGAGAGAAAAAAAAGTCCCTAGTCCTTATGGGGCCAGAGACACAGCGTACGGAACTTGTTAAAAAAAACGTTGAATGTTTTGCAAACTAAAAAAAGAGGGCCAGTTCATCTCCTACTTATAGACCTATATTTGCCTGGACACTCTTATTCAGTCTGAAACACGCCTCTTTTAGTCACATGGGCAAGCAGAAGGGGGACTGATTGCACTGCCTGATAAAGCCACACCTCCCTGCTGACTCATTGCTTATTGGGAGGCAGGGCTGCAGACAGGTGGAGGCCGCAGGCACTGAACAGGATCCTGGATTTCTGAGGTAAAATGAAGAGCTATGGATTGGTGCAGCAGGTATTCTTAAAGTAACTGTCAGGCATAAAATCAATTCTTTATTTGTATCTGGTAAACAAGTAATAATGATGCTAACCAGGCAATCCAAAAGTTAAAATCACTATTGCTTTTCTTGTTGATAAATGATCATTCCCCAGTTCACCTGACTCTTATTTGGTACACACAACATTTGGTACACAAAAAGGAAGTTGCAGGGCATGCTGGGTTGTCCTTTTTTGCTTCTGCACTTCCCCTCAGACTTAACTAATGCAGCCCGATTGGCTGAAGCCTCTTTCCCTCCTGTTTTCCCCTCCCACACCTCTATTCCTCTCTGATTGGCCAATATTTCTCATGCTGAGACAATGCACTTTCCTGATATCTCCATGTCGTCATACTTCCTGGGTTAGCTCCTCCCCCCTAACCCCTATAGGACCCATACAAAACCTTTAAATAAGGTCATGACCCCTAGAACCTCATTCTCTTTTTTGTCCTCAAACACTATAGGATCCAGGGTTAAAGTAAGAGATATATTGTATGTGTATTGATGTTTTTATTTTACAGGAAAAAGCTCATTGAGCACCTTGCCCTCGCTTAAAGTCAGGTTTTTCTAATCAAATCTTTTCCTGACTATATGGGATTTTCCTTCTAAGCTACTAAATGTGCTGCCATAAGGAGATCCTGGGATCATTGGGGCATTTCAGAGGCTAAATGCTTCTACGGATTCACTGTGTACCTTTGGGTAAATGTGTTGGTATATGTATCTTCCCTCCGTAGTGTGGAGTGGCTGTCAGGTGGCTGTTATGTGGCGTTTGTAGGCAGTCTACCTGGCTTCAGGGTTGGCTGGTTACTTCTATCTCGGCTCTCTCTGTAGTCACGGCACGGGCTGGCGTCCGGAAACGGCTTCTGCGCATGCGCACGCATGCGCAGTCAGGTCCTGGGCTCGTTAGAGAGACGGCGGCCATCTTTGTTAAGGGCAGCGTGCCCTCAAAACGCGGAGACGCCAGATACGCGGCAGGAGGCGGCGTATTTAAGACAGACAGAGCCAGGGGCAATGAGCTCTGGCTGCAGAGGAATCCGATGCTGCTGCTGCTTGACTCAGCGCTGGGTTTCTGAATACTGACTGACAATTCAATCTTATTATTCTCGGACTTCGCAAGTAAGATGTCATTTTTTATCATCAGTATCTTTTGGTTTCTTTCAACAGCCAAGTTGTGTCAGAGGTTTATGTATTGGTCTATTTATAGATATATAATATGCATATATATATATATATATATACATAGGTACAGGTGTATAGATTTAGGTCTAGTTGATTCATTAGGGTCTTTGTCTTGTTTGTATTTTCACAGTGAATCCTGCCACTGACAATGATCCGCCTGGTCCATCAGGGTAAGGTTTTCTTAAAGGGACCTTTAAAAAAAAAAAAAAAAAAAAGACACTAATATTTAAAAGAGATTAATGGCAATTAAATTATTGCTCTTTCTCTTATAGTGCATTGGATGAGACAAGAGGACGGTCGAAGTCTAACAGACTACCCTCCAAGTCCAGGTCCAGATCCAGATCAAAGAAACATAAGTCCAAGAAAAATAAGAGTAAATCGTCTCGCTCAAGATCAAGATCTAGATCAAGGAGACGTTCGTCTAGATCTTCACATCATAGACGACATTATCGTTATTCCAGGAGTAGATCTCCTATATACAGACAGTTGCCAGACAAAGGTCAATGTTGGGCATGTCCCAGACAGGCCATGAAATATTCAAAGATCCTCTGGAAAGAAGAGTCGACAATGACCTTAAAAAATCATATCTCTTATCAGGATCAACGTGCAGGCCTGCAATTGCTCTTACATCTGTGGCCAAGGCCATAAAAGTTTGGACAAACAACATAGAGCAAGCCATAGTAGCAGATGCTGATAAAAATGATATTATAACGGCAATGGAGGATCTAAAAATCGCTGCAGACTTTGTTGGAGAGGCATCTATGGACATACTAAGGTCATCATCTAGGAATATGCTCACATCAGTAACCGCAAAGAGAGCATTATGGCTCAAACCATGGATGGCTGACATACCTTCCAAACAGAACTGGATAAAGATTCCGTTTGATGGCACAACTCTATTCGGTTCAGAGATGGATAAGGCTATCTCGAGAGTGACAGGAGGAAGATCGGGATTGATTCCCCAAGACAGACCACCTAAGAAAAATTTCGCAAACTTCAAGAAACCTCAGAATACTCGTTATAAGGAAGCAAGATCATATAAGCCAGGTCATCAATTTAAGAGGAATTGGAAAAGTTCACAGGCATCTTTGGCCAGGTCCCTCAAATCTAACATCCAGTCTTCAGGGCAGTCGAAGCAGTCCTTTTGAAACAACGCCCACCCATTTGTTTCCAGTAGGCTCAAGACTAAGGACCTTCAGGGACATTTGGGTCGAAAGAATTCCGGACAAGTGGGTAATCTCCACCATATCCAAAGGGCACAAATGGAAGTTCCATCACAGACCAAGAGACAGATTTTTACATTCTACAGTCCTAAAGAATCCTCAGAAAGCGAAAGCATTGCTAGACTACATACAATGTTTGCAGGCTCAAAATGCAGTGACACCAGTTCCCCATCAGGATGAAGGTCAAGGGATCTATTCACATTTATTCTTAGTGCCAAAGAAAAGCGGAGGATTACGTCCTGTAATCGACCTCAAGTATCTGAACAAGATGATTGTAATACCAAGATTCAAAATGGAGTCTCTCCAATCAATAATTTTGGTTGTTATGCCGAACGACCTGATGTTATCCATCGATCTGCAAGACGCATACCTCCACATACCAATTCATCAGAAATATCAAAAGTACCTAAGGTTTTGTGTAAACAACATACATTGTCAGTTCTCCGCTCTGCCGTTCGGACTTTCTACGGCTCCTCGAACTTTCACAAAGGTTCTGGTAGCAGCCATAGCACAGCTGAGATTGAGGGGGATAAGAGTCTACCACTATCTGGACGATATCTTAATCCTGGCAGATACAGAAGAGAGACTCGAATCTCACAAAAATCAGACGATACAATTTCTAACCGACTTGGGATGGATTATAAACTGGCAGAAGAGCCAGTTAACACCTACCAAGGAAATAGTCTACCTGGGGGCGGCATTCAACACTCGGCAGAGAACTGTGTCACTTCCGGAAGAGAAGATATGGAATTTCAAAAAAATAATAAATCAGGTTCTTCAATATCCATCTATGTCGGCCAGACAGTGTCTACAAGTTTTGGGGATGATGTCATCTACTATCCCGATGATCAAGTGGTCGAGGTGGCACATGAGAACGTTTCAGATGAACTTTCTCTCCCAATGGAACCAAACTTCCATGAACCAGAAGATAAAGATCTCAATCACATGCAGGCTTTCTCTAGTATGGTGGACAAAGACCAAGAATCTGAGCCGAGGTCACTCTTTAAGCACGTATTCTTGGATCACGATTACATCGGATGCAAGCCAGATAGGATGGGGAGCGCATTGTGGTCAGAACTGGGTTCAGGGTCGATGGCCCAGGACGGAGAGCAGAACAGTATCCAATGTGTTGGAGGTCAGAGCAGTGGTCAGGGCAGTATATGCATTTGCTCAGAAGATAAAAGGGTCTGCCCTGTGTATACAATCAGACAACCGAGCCACGGTGGCTTATATACAAAAGCAGGGGGGTACAAGGAGTGTCACATTATTGAAGGAGCTGGCACCACTGATGTCATGGGCAGAGGAGAACCTTCTAGCAATCAAGGCGGTTTACCTGCCGGGGAAAATGAACATTCAAGCGGATCTGTTGTCCAGAAGACGTTTGGACAACAACGAGTGGCAGCTGAACAGGACAGTGTTCAAGCAAATTATACAATTATGGGGACTTCCACAGGTGGATCTCTTCTCATCCCACCTCAACAATCAGTTACCTATATTCTTCTCGAGACATCAGACTCCGAACTCCAGCGGAGTGGATGCTCTGGCGATTCCATGGCAATCATCGATGGTATATGCATTCCCTCCAGTGCCACTACTACTAAGATTCTTGAAGAAACTACAGACGAAGAACGTTGTGGCAATAGTAATTGCTCCCTTCTGGCCGAAGAGGCCCTGGTTTCCCCTGCTGTCCAGCATGTCGGTATGTCCTCCAATCAGGTTACCAACCTTACCAGATCTGTTGTCACAGGAAGGTCTCTTTCACCAGAATCTGGAAACTCTTGCCCTAACGGCCTGGAAGTTGAAAGGAGGATTCTGTTAAATGCTGGATTCTCATCGGCAGTAGTAGAGACCCTTCTAAAGGCTAGAAAGACTTCAACTAACAAGTCTTATCATAGAGTATGGAAGAAATTCATTGATTTATCTACAGACAGGGGTATAGACTTTCTTTCTCCATCCATTCCTCACATTCTGGACTTTATACAGACAGGAGTAGACCTAGGCCTAGGGGTTAGTACCCTTAGGGGCCAGGTGTCGACAATATCAGCACTGATAGGGAAAAGACTGTCATCAGACAGATTAATTCAACAGTTCTTTCAGGCAATGTTGAAGATTAGGCCTCCTATAAAGAAAATCATGCCCTCTTGGGATCTCCCGCTAGTATTAGAATACCTGTCTTCATCAACATTCGAGCCGCTTCATGCATGCTCCATATGGAATCTAACATTAAAAGCTACTTTCCTAGTGGCGATATCTTCTGGCAGAAGAGTGTCGGAAATTCAGGCATTAGGGGTCCTGGATCCCCATCTTATTTTCTTTCCCGACAGAGTGGTCCTCAGACCAGTACTAGACTTCCTTCCTAAAGTGGTATCCGTGAAACATTTGAACCAGGAATGGACACTACCATCCTTTCCTGCAGAGGATGGCCAACCAGATGGTCATCCATTAGACATTTCAAGAGTTTTGAAACAATACATCCTTTCTACTCAGGCATTCAGGAAATCAAATCACCTATTCATCTGTCCTTCAGGCCCTAGGAAGGGAAAAGAGGTGACGGCAAGGACTATTGCCACTTGGATTGTGAGATTAATCAAAGCTGCTTATAGGGCAAAAGAGACGGTAGACATACCATGTACTTCAGCTCATTCAACAAGAAGTGTCTCAGCCTCTTGGGCAGCATCTGCTGGTGTTTCCCTCACTACAATTTGCAAGGCAGCAAATTGGTCTTCACCAAATACATTTATTAAGCATTATTGTATTGATCCTTCTGTGTTAACAACTGTGAATTTTGGTAAAAAAGTTTTGACTTCTATTGATAAATGAGTTTTTTGCATTATACCCACCCGTCTGGTATTTAATTTGAATGCTAGTTATATCCCAGGAAGTATGACGACATGGAGATATCAGGAAAGCAGAAAATTTGTACTTACCTTGGTAATTTTCCTTTCCTGATGTAACTCCATGTCGGCATACGACCCACCCATATTGCTCTGTAAGTGTTTGAGTGCTATATACAAGAATGAGGTTCTAGGGGTCATGACCTTATTTATAGTTTTGTATGGGTCCTATAGGGGTTAGGGGGGAGGAGCTAACCCAGGAAGTATGCCGACATGGAGTTACATCAGGAAAGGAAAATTACCAAGGTAAGTACAAATTTTCTGCTTTCTATAGTGGAGGGCGAGCAAATCAGACAGAGGAGAGTAAGGGTGGAAATGACATCAGGATTGGCTTCAAAATAGCCACAGTTAAAATGGGAAATGCTAAGAAGGTTTTTATGTGGGAAATGCTAAGAAGGTTTTTATGTTTTTTTTTCTGTAGAAAAATCACTAAAAACATGGACAGTGCAATACATATGCTATGTAAGTAGAGCAAGTATTTATCTACTTATATATGCAGGGTTTTGTTTTCTGAGATAGTATGGCTGACAGCTCCTCTTTAATGAGGATTTGTAACAAAAAAAAACCAGCCCTTGGGGTACTCGGGAGGGGGGAGCCTCTGGATCCTACTGAGGCATCCCCCGTCCAGGATCCATCGCTGGCAGCCACCGACAAATCAGCCTCCAAGGATCTCGGCTGTGGCGCCGTAACAGCTGCAATATTTACCTTCCGCGCTCCTGCGGAGGATCGGTAGTTGCATTCCGATGGGCTCCGGCAGAAATAGCCGAGCCTGATTGGGTCGGCTCTACTGCACAGGTGCAAGTCTATTTTAACCGGAGCCCATCAAAAAGCCACTTCTGCGTCTATGCAGGAGTGCAAAAGATAAATCTTTACATGCCAGTTCTGGATCCTGGAGGAGGAAGGGCTAAGCCTCATTAGGATCCAGAGCCTCCCTCCTCCCAAGGTAAGTACCCCCAGGTGTTGTTTTTGTTTTTACAGATTTTCTTTAAAGTATTTTATACAGGGTGGTGCATATAAAACGTGTGTGTGTGGAGGGGGGGGGGGGGGAATGTGTGTACGGTCTCCAGCAGTATTGCAGCAAGGGCCCTTTTCCACAGGCGGCTGAACTGCGCGCTCAGTAAGCAGTTACCAAGCAGCAGCAGGCAGTTGTGAGAGTTCAACAGTCTTTTCACTGCCTCAGTCTCAACTGCTTGTGGAAAAGGGTAGTGATGGGTCGTTCGCGAACGAGCCAGCTCTAAGAGCCGGCTCTTTGCTGCGAACGACGAGAGCCGGTTCTCAGTTTTAAAAGAGCTGATGCCTCAGCCGCCCCACAGAGCTCTGATTTGCTCTGTAATAAAGGGCGCTGAGGCATGCTGGGAGATGTAGTCTTCCTCTTGCAGCTTGTAGGAGTGTGTGGGGTGGAGCGGAGCAGTAGCAGGAGGGATTGCCCCAGTCAGAGAAGCAGTCTGGAGACGTCATGGAGACGGGGGCGGGGCTTCTACTCTGATTCTTAGTGATATTTAATGAAGAGCCGATTCAGAGCCATAAGAGCCGGCTCTTAACTGGGAGCCGATTCAGACGAGCCGATTCTCCGAGAAGAGCCGGAATTCCCATCACTAGAAAAGGGCCCTAACCCATACAGCAGCGAATTGACACAGGCTACAATATAGTCAGAGACCACACTCGGGGCCCTTTTCCATGTGAGGCTGAAGTGCGTGCTCAGTGAGCAGTTACCAGGCAGCAGTGAGCAGTTACCAGGCAGCAGTGAGCAGCTACTAGGCAGCAGAAAGCAGTTTTGAGAGTTTGACATTCTGTTCACTGCCTATCATCTGCTTATAGAAAAGGGCCCTCACTCAGCAGGAAGGGAACAAGTACAGGCCCTACGGAGAAGCGCTGTGGGATACGTTCGGCTCTATGTAAATACACAATAATAGTGGGATGGAGTGAAAACTATCAGCTTTGTCATGTGCTGCAATCTGTGTCACATGGGCGTGGTCACATGGGCGTGCACTGTCATGAAGGGAGATGATCGATGAGCTGCTCATTTCTCCAATATGCATGCAAATTGCCTGCTGCTTGGAAGTAGGCCAATCAAATGCGGTTAAAGCCAATTTTAATCATTTCAGCCAAGCTGCATACAATTTGGAAAAATGAGCATCTCATTATCTGTAGACAAAAAGCATAGCAGAGGTGGGCATGTCATATGTCAAATGACAAAACTGAGGTTCTTGTTGTCGAGGGCCAGGGCTCAAAAGCAAAGCAGCCCCAGTCTCAACCAACACCGCTAAGGATAGGGAGCTCAGACCTGAAAAACT
This sequence comes from Hyperolius riggenbachi, assembly GCF_040937935.1. Lineage (NCBI taxonomy): Eukaryota > Metazoa > Chordata > Amphibia > Anura > Hyperoliidae > Hyperolius > Hyperolius riggenbachi. Next base: position 542,519,902 of record NC_090647.1, on the reverse strand, counting down.
CAGACTGTGTGCGCAGCCTGGGAGCAGGGACGGATCAAGACCAAGTTGCGCCTGGGGCAAGGTCAGGTTTTGGCACCTAAAGGTCAGGTTTTGACGCCTAAACTGCCATTCATTTTGCCGCCTTTTTAAGAATTCAACAAACTGCGCCTGGGGCAAGATACCCGCTTGCCCCCCCCTAGATCCGTCCCTGCCTGGGAGTACTGATTGATGGGAAATTAAGCTTCAGGAATCAAATCTCAGCTGTTGTGAAACATTCCTACTTTCACCTAAGGAATATTGCAAGGATTAAACACCTAATTCCTTCAGAGGATCTTCCAACCCTAGTTCATGCCTTCGTCACATCAAGGTTGGACTACTGCAATGTCCTCTACACAGGCCTGCATAAGAAAGACTTACGCCGCCTGCAATTAGTACAGAATGCCGCCGCAAGGCTGTTAACCAACCAACCCCGCCATTGCCACATAACACCAACCCTGAGCTCACTCCACTGGCTACTGATCAAATGGAGAATTCTGTTTAAAATTGGTTTACTGACCTTCAAATCCCTGCACAAATGGGCTATTAATACCTGAATGACTTGCTGCAACTGCATCACACCGCCACAATTTTAGTTCAAATGGATGTACCACCTTGGTCACCCCCAGAGTCCACCTCAAAACCTTTGGAGACAGAGCCTTCTGTCATGCTGCCCCTACATTTTGGAACTCCCTGCCACACTCAATCAGGACAGCTCCATCCCTGGAAGCATTTAAAGGAATACTATCGATTGAAACAACTTTTTTTTAATACTCTATATTAGTGTACACATTACCACTAGTGCTAGGGGCACTTTATGTATTCACCCAGGTCTCTCTCTCGCTACCCTTGCTTAAAAATTCATTTCTCACACAGCTCATAGTAGTTTGGGTCAATCTGAGCTGTTTGGTTACTCTGTCACACAGCTCACAAATATATTTCACTGTGTCACTCCCAGCATGCAGCAGACATGAGGAGAAATAGGCTGATCTGAGGTGGTACCAGGTAACTAAATGAGCTGTAATATTGCTGGAATATAACTAGCTATAACACTAGTCTTTGTTTACACTCAGACTGGCTGCCTGCTTGAGGTGATTCACTCCAGGCTGCATCCACTTTACAAGCTGCTGAGAGGGGCAGACCACTGTTTACAATTAGCATTATTAGTATCTTTATCAGTCAAGAGAAGCAAATATAATAAACACACATTGCTAGAATCTTTAACCCCTTACTACCATATCAATAAGATTCTTTCAGCAAGGTGATAATTAAACTATAACTGAGGAGTTGATAGCAACTCGCCTGTGCAGAGACATGGTCTAGCCCTCTGGGAGCCGTCAGTATTAGATACATTTTGTATCCAACACTGACGCCAAAACTAACGGAGGATTTTACAGCTGAGAGGATCAGCTGTGTGAGGAATCAAATTGCTCCTAGTGCTTGTCCTAATGTTTGCTACAACATACAGCATTTAACAATAAATGCATACATCCATAGTATTCCTTTAAGTCCAAACTGAAAACCCACCTCTTCAGTCTGGCATTTATGAACACCTGACTATCTCTTCTGAAATACAGTCCAGCCTGCAACCCTGTATTGATCTGAGACACAAGTATGTTTTCAAAATATATTATTGTGGTAAACATTCACATTATTACATAGATGTAGGGTTCTATAACGAGAATACATCACCACTTTTAAATAACACAACTATTCGCAGTCCTATGGGAGAAAAGCACTTTACAAATGTTTATTATTGTATTGTCTACGTCAATAAGGCCTCTTGCACACTACATGCAATTCCGATTTCTCTCTCTTTTTTTTTTTTTTTTTTTTATACTTCCGATGAAAAAACGTAGCAGCATGCAGTACATTTTTTAATCGAAATCAAAAAAATCGGAATCGCATGTAATGTGCAAGAGCCCTAAGCTAGAGAACTGGCAGATTGCGGACGAACAGAGGACGACGAGGGACGCATCCATGCTTGTGGGGCTGGAGGAAGCCCCAGGTAAGTAAAAAAACGTCATGCCATGAGATCTCTTGCTATCTTTAGGAAACTTCAGTTGTTATCTATGCTAAAGGGTCTCACTCAGCTCTTCAACCCACTGGGTGGAATACAGTCCTGTTTTCTGAAGCACGCAAACAGCCAAGAAACAGTGAGAGACAGCTTGAGTTAAAGGATACTCAAACTGACATGTGACATGATGATATAGACATGGGTATGTACAGTGCCTAGCACACAAATAACTGCTGTGTTCCTTTTTTTTTTTCTTTCTCTGCCTGAAAGAGTTAAATATCAGGTATGTAAGTGGCTGACTCAGTCCTGACTCAGACAGGAAGCGACTACAGTGTGACCCTCACTGATAAGAAATTCCCCCTTTTATCTCTATCTTGCCCTGAGAAGCCATTTTCTGCTAGGAAAGTGTTTTATAGTTGGAATTTCTTATCAGTAAGGGTCACACTGTAGTCACTTCCTGTCTGAGGAAGAAGGAACACAGCCTAGTTATTTGTGTGCTAGGCCCTGTACATACACATGTCTATCTCATCATGTCACATGTCAGTTCGGGTATCCTTTAAGGTTAAGGGTACGTACAGACATACGATAACGATCGTTCGTTCTGAACGACGAACGATGTTAAAGGAGGTATCGGCCGATGATCGTTTGAAGAAAGGCTACTTTGAACATCGTTCGTGTACGAACGATCTTGGAACGAGCGTTGCGTGCGCAACATGATGTATAAACTGATTTCAAACACAAGTGTCAAAAAGAACTGTTTGAGCATGTGCAAAGCTTTGAGAACGAACGATCAACGACCGATTGTTGTACAGACATTACTTTTTGAACGATGGTCGTTGGAAAAGATCTGGCAGAATGGATCGTTCTTTACCAACGACATATCTCGTTGGTCGGTCGTTTTAATGATCGTTTGTGCACTTTTTACGAACGATCGTCGGGCAATGCCGTCGGTAACGATAGTTTCAAACGACTATAGTCGCATGTCTGTACGCACCCTAAGGTCCTCAGTTTAGGTAAATATCTCTTTTTGAACACGAGCTTCAGCCCAGAATCCCTTTAAAGGACATCTGAGAGACAAAAAAAAAATATGGTAAATCGAGTACATAGGTTAACTGTATATTGTAATATGCTGCTGTGTCATTATGTGTCCTCCATTCCACTCAGAGAGGGATCACACTTGCATCCATGGGAATCACAGACGATTCACCACAAGCGTTTTGCCGCACAATAGTTTGTTTTGCATAGCATTTTAACGTGACTTGTGTTTTTTTTTACAGTAGTCATTGATTTCAATCTAAAACTGCATGCGTTGCGTGGGAAAATAGCGCAGGTTGAAATTTTTGGGTTTTTTTGTTTGCAACGCAGAGTCCCATCTGCCTCTGGAAAATGCACATGGACCATAGATTGTAATTGTATGCGATTTTGCATTCATTTCTTCGTATGCGGCAAAACGCTGTGGATTTGCTGAGGAGTGTGACCCCTGTCTCAGTTTGCCACTGTTCTGACGCTTTATTTGGTCCTGACTAATTGCCAGTCAAAACCTGAACTGGTTCTTTGAGCCATGCTGACGGGGGCGTGGCCTTACCTCTCCCAGTGCCGTGAGCGAGTCTCTGATACAAGGAGAGCTGCCTGGATTGCTGACAGCGCCGCTCGGACAGCTACTGCGCATGTGCAGAGGCATTCATTCCAGGTCAAAGGTCCTGAGTAGCAATTAGTCAGGGCCAAAGAAAGGGCCAAATAGTGGCAGACAGAGGGGGACCTGCTCAATGAATTTGCCGTTATGCTGCATTCCTTGCTGTTAATTCTGCTTTCGCTCACACCTTTGCATGCATATATTTTTCTTTTCCATTGTAAATAATATTTTCCATGATTTATACTGTACAATAAAGAAGTACTGTATATTCTGGCGTATAAGACTACTTTTTAACCCTTGAAAATCTTCTGAAAAGTCAAGGGCCATCTTATACGCCGGGTGTCATTGATGCCAGGTGATACCCCCTATCCTGTTACCGTCTCTCAGATCTCGCTGCTGAGGACTGTAGTGAAGCGGCGCAGGCGCACATGTGTGAGATCTGAGAGGCAGAGAAGGAGGGAAATTTGATACAAGGGCGGGGCCAAAAGGGCGAAAGAGTTGTGTTTTATGGGCACAGCGCGATCTGTTCTTCCATACCGCTCTGATAAACAGCTAGACAAGAAGAGCTGACCAATCCACTTAGGGAGAGGGAGAATTGACCAGTCAATCACCTGTATACTGTTATATACTGGGTACCACATACAGTACAGCACCAGTATCTGTCCATACATAGCACCAGTATATGATGGTTTTTTAATTTTTATTTGGTGTGTGTTGAAAGAGGGGTAGTCTTATACGGCGAGTATATCCCAAACTATATTTTAACTGGAAAAGTTGGAGGGTTGTCTTATACGCCAGAATATGCGGTAAATGGATTGCGTATAGGGTTGCCACCTCATTCCTTTAAATACCGGCACATATGAATTATACATGCCTCATGGCTAGTTTAGGCACTGGTTATGTGTAAGTAGTCCCAGAACCTGTATAATTTAGATGTGTCGGTATTTATAGGGATAAGGTGGCAACCCTGATTGCATACCTGGGAGGGAGGTTGTAATGATAAAGTAACATAAAGCAGTCCATCACTCCTATCTGGCTCTGCACGTACTGTGCAAATATCTATGAAGCACTATTAGCCTTGTGCGGTCCCCTAACTCGCCAACGGTAAGCACGGCAATGGGACCGTCGCCTAATTCGAGTGTCGCCTCCCAGCCGACGGTTCCTGCCAGACTACCGCTGTCACTGTTCCGTGTACCCCAGGCCCTGTTGGACCCCGCCCTCCACAACCGAGCACCCTCAGCACTGTTGCGATCACCAGCCACTTCCTGCTGGGACCACCCCCCGCGCTGTTTTCTGCTGCAATAGTATGCAGTGAGCCCTGGCAAAATCATCTCTGAGCCTCCTGCTGGGGCTTCCAAATGGTCCATAGTCTGAACCAATGAGAATGCTCCCTGAGCAGGATCTGCATTGGTCTGCTTGGTGGGCCAATGGGAAGCCTCGGCGGGAGCTTTGAAGATGCTTTTTCTGGGGCTCCAGTTTTCAGCAGTAGAGGAAGAAGTGGTGGAGGGCAGGGATGGCAGGTTGGTGCAGATGACATGGTGAGAGACGGTGCCAGGGGAGTCTGCTGTAGTGTTGCGGCCATGCACAAGCAAAACACAGATGACCAGCAATTCTCTCAGTAATCTGGCAGCAGGAAGCATACTGTAGGTCTCACTGGTTAATACAGACAAAGTACTAATGGTGTGCTCCTCTGCTCTGTCCATATTTGTATGCAGTCTGGATGATTCTGTAGGGTTGCAGTCATGCACAAGCACGTTACAGATGACATGTAGTACAACCAGGGGCGGCGCCAGGGGGGTGCAAGGGGGTGCTCGAGCACCCCCTAGAATTGTCCAAGCACCCCCAAAGCACCCCCTGGAGTGAACTGACTTCAGGCGTCTAAAAGACGCCAAGTCAGTTCACACAGCGGCAGGGGCGGCGCCAGGGGGGTGCAAGGGGGTGCTCGAGCACCCCCTAGAATTGTCCAAGCACCCCCAAAGCACCCCCTGGAGTGAACTGACTTCAGGCGTCTAAAAGACGCCAAGTCAGTTCACACAGCGGCAGCACGGAGCAGCAGGCAGGGCTACGGTAAGATGGCCGCCCGGAGCCCTGTTCTGCAGACTTCGAGTCTGCAGTGCATGGCTTCGGGCGGCCATTTTCCCGTAGCCCTGCTCTCTGCATGCAGGCAGGAAGTCTCGTCGTGACGTCGGGAAGGAAGAGGATCGTGGGCGCGCGGGTGCTGCGCGCCACAATGAGGTCGGGACTCGGGACAGGAGGTCGGGAAAGAAGGTCTTCTGGCTGTAGGTGAGTAAATGGGTTTTTCTTTTCTTTTTCAGTTGATGCTGATTGTGCATATTGGGGTCATATCTGGTACGGATTGTGCATATTGGGGTCATATCTGCTACGGATTGTGCATATTGGGGTCATATCTGCTACGGATTGTGCATATTGGGGTCGTATCTGCTACGGATTGTGCATATTGGGGTCATTTCTGCTACCGATTGTGCATATTGGGGTCATTTCTGCTACCGATTGTGCATATTGGGGTCATTTCTGCTACCGATTGTGCATATTGGGGTCATTTCTGCTACCGATTGTGCATATTGGGGTCATTTCTGCTACCGATTGTGCATATTGGGGTCATTTCTGCTACCGATTGTGCATATTGGGGTCATATCTGCTACGGATTGTGCATATTGGGGTCATATCTGCTACGGATTGTGCATATTGGAGTCATATCTGCTACCGATTGTGCATATTGTGGCCATATCTGCTACCGATTGTGCATATTGGGACCATATCTGCCACCGATTGTGCATATTGGGACCATATCTGCCACCGATTGTGCATATTGGGACCATATCTGCCACCGATTGTGCATATTGGGACCATATCTGCCACCGATTGTGCATATTGGGACCATATCTGCTACAGATTGTGCATATTGGGACCATATCTGCTACCGATTGTGCATATTGGGACCATATCTGCTACCGATTGTGCATATTGGGACCATATCTGCTACCGATTGTGCATATTGGGACCATATCTGCTACCGATTGTGCATATTGGGACCATATCTGCTACCGATTGTGCATATTGGGACCATATCTGCCACCGATTGTGCATATTGGGACCATATCTGCCACCGATTGTGCATATTGGGACCATATCTGCTACCGATTGTGCATATTGGGGCCATATCTGCTACCGATTGTGCATATTGGGGTCATATCTGCTACCGATTGTGCATATTGGGGTCATATCTGCTACCGATTGTGCATATTGGAGCCATATCTGATAACGATTGTGCATATTGGGGTCATTGGACGTGTTTTTTGTTAAAATCTGCTCACATTACGTGTATTTTCTTGAGAAAACCTGCACAATTATGTGAATTTTCTGGGAAAAGGGTCACCAAAACTTTGGCCCTCTGTCTTTGCGTTGCACTTTTAAAGGGAACCCGAGGTGAGAATAATATTGAGGCTGCCATATTTATCTCCCTTTAAGCAATACCAGTTGCCTGGCTGCCGTGCTGGTCCTCTGCCTCTTATTCTTTCAACCATAGACCCTGAACAAGCATGCAGCAGGTCAGGGGTTTCTGACAATATTGTCAGAACTGACAAGATTAGCTGCATGGCTTGTTTCTGGTGTAATTCAGTTCACTACTACAGCCAAATAGATCAGCAGGGCTGCCAGGCAACTAGTATTGTTTAAAAGGAAATAAATATGGCAGCCACCATATCACTCTCACCCTGGGTTCAGTTAGCCTCGCCCTCATCCGGTCATGACCACGCCCATTTTTTCGTCGCGGCGCGCTTTGCGCGCCGCAGGTTGTAGCCACACCCATTTTTTGCCGGTCGTCCGCTCCCCCGGAAATTGGTCCTGCACCTGCATAGCACCCCCTAAAAAAATGTCCTGGAGCCGCCACTGAGTACAACTCAGTAATCAGGCAGCAGCTTACACAGGAAGCATGGATTTTACTGACTAGTTCTTCTGAGGTAATCCACACAGGCCAATAGTAGTGTGCAGACAGCATGCAGTCTACAAGTGGCTGCCAGCCCAACCACCGACCATGCTTTATGGATCTCTGACTGACTATGACACATGTGCCCACCCACTTTCCACTATAGCTGGATTCAGAATTGTGCAGAGGCCGAAAAGTTTCCTATACCAGGCGTTACCTCCATATACTTATAATGGCACTTGACCAGAACCTGGGCGTTTATTTTACTATTTTACTTTAAGTTCTACTATATCAGAGTTTACTATAACCAGATTATACTATACCTTGAATTGCATGCGGCTCAGTTTTACTTCTCATGGTAACAGCAGCAATACAGGCCTTGACAATCTTGTGTATGTATTATGAATAATGGCAGCAAGGTGGCGCTGTGTTACTAAAATTGCTCCATTGAAAGCCATCACAGGCCTTAGCGATGAGTAAAATGTGTCATGTCTGGAGCAGAATATTTGGAGATTGTATGCAGACATTTCTGCAGTTTTGATATAAAAAATGTATTACTTGTTTACCAGTGGCGTAGCTAGAAACCTCTGGGCCCCGATGCGGAATCTGGATGTGGGCCCCCCCCTCCCGGCAACAACAACCCCCCCTTCGCAACACCTGAAGCACACACATATCCAAATCCCCATAGCTGTGCATGGCATGGCTATATCAATTCCGCTTTCCAGCAGCATGGCTGCCACGTTCAATTTGCAAACATACGCAGCACCCAGAGGAAATAGGGCAATTAGTAGCAAGATGCCAGTCTGAAGGAAAATAATCGTTATGTGCGCAGCATTCACCCGATAATAATTATTATGTGCGCAGCATTTACCAGAAAATCGTTATGTGCGCAGCATTCACCAGAAAATAATAGTTATGTGCGCAGCATTCACCAGTTAATAATTATGTGCGCAGCATTCACCAGAAAATCGTTATGTGCGCAGCATTCACCAGAAAATAATAGTTATGTGCGCAGCATTCACCAGTTAATAATTATGTGCGCAGCATTCACCAGAAAATCGTTATGTGCGCAGCATTCACCAGAAAATAAACGCAATGTGGGAGCTTTCACCAGAAAATAAACGCAATGTGGGGGAATTCACCAGAAAATAAACGCAATGTGGGGGAATTCATCAGAAAATAAACGCAATGTGGGGGCATTCACCAGAAAATAAACGCAATGTGGGGGCATTCACCAGAAAATAAACGCAATGTGAGGGCATTCACCAGAAAATAAACGCAATGTGGGAGCATTCACCAGAAAATAAACGCAATGTGATGGCATTCACCAGAAAATAAACGCAATGTGGGGGAATTCACCAGAAAATAAACGCAATGTGGGGGAATTCACCAGAAAATAAACGCAATGTGGGGGCATTCACCAGAAAATAAACGCAATGTGGGGGCATTCACCAGAAAATAAATGCAATGTGGGGCATTCACCAGAAAATAAACGCAATGTGGGGGCATTCACCAGAAAATAAATGCAATGTGGGGCATTCACCAGAAAATAAACGCAATGTGGGGGCATTCACCAGAAAATAATCGTTATGTGGGGACAGTCACCAGAAAATAATCGTTATGTGGGAGCAGTCACCAGAAAATAATCGTTATGTGGGGAGCAGTCACCTGAAAATAATCGTTATGTGGGAGCAGTCACCAGAAAATAATCATTATGTGGGGAGCAGTCACCAGAAAATAAACCTGTACAAATAAAAAAAAATTCACTCACCTGGCCAGCCTCTGACGTGAGCTCCCCGACGTGCAACCAGCCTCCCTCGTGCAGCTCCTCCAGCGACGATCCTGCAGCAGAGCAGCCAGTTTCTCCATTGCTGACAGGCAGAGTGCAGGGCTACGGCAAGATGGCGCCCGAAGCCCTGTACTGGAGACACAAATAGTCTCTAGTGCAGGGCTTCGGCAGTCATCTTGCCGTAGCCCTGCTCTGCCTCCGGGAGAAACTGGCTGCTCCGCTGCAGGATCCTGCTCTGCCTCCGGGAGCCAGATTTCAACACCTGGGGGGTCCAGGCCCCCGGGCCCCTCCCTTGCCTCTTTAGGAGGCGGGCCCGGTCGCCACGGCGACCCCTGCGACCATGGGCCCTACGCCCATGTTGTTTACCTATTACTGTGATTATCAGCAAGCTTTCTGTCATAAGTAAATTAATACATGCGTTACCAACAATTTTGTCAGAACTATTTGAGACTCCTTGAAAATTACTGAAGAGTGCATCTGTATATGCGTCCTATGGGAGAAAAGCGCTTTACAAATGTATTGTATTATGTGACTACATGATGACATTAATTTGAACAGAAGAGGATTTCTAGTCTAGACGTGATATCAGGACCACAGTGGGTTGCAGTTTGTAAACAAATCTGTAGCGACTAAAAATTAATAATCAGATACTCACCTATGAAGAGGGAAGGCTCTGAATCCAATAGAGCGTTTCCGATCCTCTCTTGGTGTTCTGTTTCCATTCAAATTTGTCACCTTGGGAAAGCCTCAGAAGCATGCATCTCCCTGAGTACTTCCAAAGATGGGCGGCTCCGTGCTGCTCGAGGACGAGGACATGTGCAGTATGGATACGCCCCACTTTGGAAGCACTCAGGGAGACGGCCATGGACGGAGCCTTTGAACCAATGTAGCTCTCTATAATTTCTGATCATTATAGCGGCCCATGGAAACTGCTTTTATTGATGTAGAGCATACACTCACCTAATGAATTATTAGGAACACCTGTTCAATTTCTCATTAATGCAGTTATCTAATCAACCAATCACATGGCAGTTGCTTCAATGCATTTAGGGGTGTGGTCCTGTTCAAGACAATCTCCTGAACTCCAAACTGAATGTCAGGATGGAAAAAAAAAAAAGGTGATTTAAGCAATTTTGAGCGTGGCATGGTTGTTGGTGCCAGACGGGTCGGTCTGAGTATTTCACAATCTGCTCAGTTAATAGGATTTTCACACACAACCATTTTTAGGGTTTACAAAGAAACAAGGAATGGTGTGTAAAGGGAAAAACATCCAGTATGCGGCAGTCCTGTGGGCAAAAATGCCTTGTTGATGCTAGAGGTCAGAGGAGAATGGGGTGACTGATTCAAGCTGATAGAAGAGCAACGTTGACTGAAATAACCACTTGTTACAACCGAGGTATGCAGCAAAGCATTTGTGAAGCCACAGCACGCACAACCTTAAGGCGGATGGGCTACAACAGCAGAAGACCCCACCGGGTCTCACTTATCTCCACTACAAATAGAAAAAAGAGGCTAAAATTTGCATAAGCTCACCAAAATTGGACAGTTGAAGACTGGAAAAATGTTGCCTGGTCTGATGAGTCTCGATAGAGTCAGAATTTGGCGTAAACAGAATGAGAACATGGATCCATCGTGCCTTGTTACCATTGTGCAGGCTGGTGGTGGTGGTGTAATGGTGTGGGGGATGTTTTCTTGGCACACTTTAGGCCCCTTAGTGCCAATTCAGCATAGTTTAAATGCCATGGGCTACCTGAGCATTGTTTCTGACCATGTCCATCCCTTCATGACCACCATGTACCTATCCTCTGATGGCTACTTCCAGCAGGATAATGCACCATGTCACAAAGCTCAAATCATTTCAAATTGGTTTTTTGAACATGACAATGAGTTCACTGTACTAAAATGGCCCCCACAGTCACCAGATCTCAACCCAATAGAGCATCTTTGGGATGTGATGGAACGGGAGCTTCGTGCCCTGGATGTGCATCCCACAAATCTCCATCAACTGCAAGACACTATCCTATCAATATGGGCCAACATTTCTAAAGAATGCTTTCAGCACCTTGTTGAATCAATGCCACGTAGAATTAAGGCAGTTCTGAAGGCGAAAGGGGGTCTCTAATTTTATGGCCACTCAGTTTTGTTATTTACACTTATATGCAATGTACAGTGAAAAAGCTGTGCAAATCTACATTTTGTTTAATAATTATATTTTTACGTAGCAATTAATTATTATTATTATTATTATTATCTGTCTTCTTAAAACCCCAATTTTGATTCTATGAATGGAAAGCAAGGCTAAATTTGTAGTTAGCCGTAGAGTTCCCCTTTAGCGGTCTGACGTTTGATACATATCACATGGTTACCCTCCAGCCATTTGCGTCGGCCTCTAATGAGCAGCATCCATTTCCGTCCACACAAGTCTGGGTCACTCACTGATTACATGTTTATAAATGGCTGGCATTTTGTGGTGTAATTCCTCTTGGTAACAGAAACAATTTATAAAGACGAGAAGCCAGGCCTGTAATTACAAGCCCATAGCTCAGCCACAGTGTATCCCCTCAGCTTTCCGCTCAGGCCTTGATTTCTTTATCAAGTAAACAAACCGCCCTGTCACTCTCCAGGGAGGAACAATACACAGCATGTCACGTCCTAAAACGATGTCCCTGTTCCGAGCATTGTTGAGGCTAATGTCACCACACTGGGAATGCATTGCAATCACAGGTGATTCTGGCTGGCTTTTCTCGTCACCTGAAGTAAAGTGCTGCAGCCTAAATGTATTACAGTATAATCTCATTATAGTATAGGGACCGGGAAAAGTGGTTTACTATATCAGAAATTGTACTAGAAATGGCCCAGCATGCCCTGGTACATTCTCTGCTGCAAAGGAGCAACTCTGTCCTCCCACTGGAGGTACAGTACAAGAACTTGCACATTTGTTGGACTACGAGGTTAAGTATACCTTAAGGTGGCCACTAGTGATACAATTTGATGAACGTTTACGAACGATTCTTTGGATGAACAATAGTGTAATAGATTGCGGAAAAGCCGCCGCGTGGACTGGCAGCGAGGCGGCTGCTTCCGCGTCCAGCTCAGCGGTTTACACACGGCGGCCTGCGTCTGATGTGGCTGGGCCTTCTAGTGCACACAGATTGAGGAATACGCGCGCGCTGAGAGGCAGAACCTTTATGACAAACGAGGAGGGATCAGCTGACCAACTCAGAGCAAGTGGCTATTGGTTGATCAGCGATGAGTGGCGCCGGGGAGCGCCGCTCTATATATTGTTATTGCTGGTCAGTCTCAAGTTGTCTGCCGTTGCGAACACTTACGTGAAAGCACTCAGACCATAGTCAGATCCCACAGTGTGTTAGAACCAGGAGGACCTGGGAATTCACACTGAGCCAGATTACTATTGTGTTATACTTCAGAGACCACGGACCTCACACCCAAGACTAGGGATACTGTGTTACTATTGTGTTATACTTCAGACTAGTTCCAGGGTGTTGAGACCACGGACCTCACACCCAAGACTAGGGATACTGTGTTACTATTGTGTTATACTTTAGACTAGTTCCAGGGTGTTGAGACCACGGACCTCACACCCAAGACTAGGCTTTGTTTGATATCTGTTATGACCTATTGCTTACCTGACTCTCCTTCTGCTTTCTGATTCGGTACCTACGCATATCTGATTACCTGTTGCCAACCCTGCCGGTCCCTGGTTACCGAATCAGCCTTCTGTCTCTGTACCTTATCAGCTATCCCTCTCCATTGAGAGATTAGTCTTCAGTCCTGCTTGTGACGCCCACCTTCTAGGTGTCACGTAGCCACAGGGCCTTCCTGCTGTTCAGCCTGGGGCTCCACACGCTTGGAAGTTTCAGGCTGCTGGAAGGTTCTCGTACTTCCCTGAGGGAGGTATTTCTCATACTGCCAAGGACCACCTGCTCCTCGGGTGGTCTCACTCAAAGTCATTACTGTTGCACCAAACACTCACACTATATAGGTGTCCAGAGGTTAGTTATACTTGGATTATCGGTGATTCTGCAGATCATCAATAATCAGGTATATATCTGTATTCTTGGTGATACTGCAGATCACCAATAATCAGATTCTCTCTGTGTGCTGACACCGATCGTTACAGATAGTTTATGAACACTAATAGAAAAAAATGAAATTGATCCGATTTTTTGATCGGCTTGGTTAGGAGATTTTTGTCCATTAGTGGTTCCAAACTATCACTTCTGCTCGTTCATACGAAGAATAGTTTGTAAACGATCGTTTTGCAAATTGTATTATTGGTGGCCACATTGAGGGCTGCATAGCCAGGCTGGACATATTGCTGGTAGTGTCCAGGGCTCCTTAACCACTTTGCCGTCCATGTACAGTATATCTACACCCCTTTAAAATTTACTTCCGCGCCTGAGGAGTAGATATACGACACCGCCGCTGTCCACGGTCCCGCTAGATCGTGGGCATCCTTGCGATTGTACTATCTCCTGCGGTGGCTGATAGTGAATCGTTCAGTCCTGTTCCTAGATCACATTCACCCTAGCGCTAGAGGCGGTGGGTCTCCCTTGTCTGTGTCTTGGAGTATAACCTTAGCAGCGGTTGCTACAGTGGTTACTCCTTCAGTCTTGTCTGGAACAACGCTTGCTGTTGTCTGGTGTTAGGCAACCGATTAGCAAGCGTTCCTGCTATCTGTTTGTCTCTGTTCTCCGTGTTCATTTCGTTAGTCAGGGTTGGTACGTTTTGTCACTGTTGCGCTTAACGTGCGGTGACCGCGTTTAGTTAGTTCATTTGTTATTTTCCTTGGCGTTCAGATTGTAGTTATTTGCTGTGTCTTCCTTACTCAGTTCATGCTCTGTCTTTGCTCAGTCTTGTGTTGCTGATAGCAGTCGCTTTTCTTGCGATTGGCTTTCTCACTCTGGTCTGTTCTGTTGTGATATGTCTACCGTCGCTGGGTGGCGACTAGATTAGTAGACATTCATAGTCTGTCTCTGTTCTTGCCTTCTTTTGAGTTGCTACTTGTTTAGATTACCTGGTGTTGCTTTATCGTGCAATTTCAATCTGGCATGTGTGGATGTACAAAGGATTGGTTCCTCTGTACTCCACAGCTCCACCTGCTGGTTGGAATTCCCCTCTACAAATATATACTGGGTACTTTGCTTCTGTGATTGTGGGGATTTCCATCTGCTTCAGCGCACGTGGTGTGCGCTGATTGGAAATCGCCCCCAGATCATTACAGTTCCCTTTATTTTATTTTTTTATTTTTTTGGAGCAGTGTATATACTAAAATTTCCTTGCTAACTTATAAAGTTCCATTTCCTGTTAAGAAGTCAAGTGCAGTTTTACTGGGGGGAGGAAGCTGTCCAGACTCCTCCTCTTTGTCCATCATCACTCACATGAAGCAGTCAGGGAAGACCAGTGAGGCTTTAGGGAAGACCAGTGAGGCGGTTTAGTCTGTCAGCGTGGATCACAGGATGCAGACCACCAATGCAGAGATTGTTTGATGTTTAAAACAGCAGTGCAAATCGGTGGAACGTAAATCCACCCCGGGCCACCAGGAAGGATTAATCTGTAGTCAGCCAAACTGTTTTGAACTGGCTTATGCCATCTGTCTGAAGTGGCTCAGCGTCACAACCGCTGGTATATGACCAAATCTGTCTGTTTATTGGCAGAAGATATGTTATGACAGATGGCAGTGGACAGTATTCTGTGTTGCACATGGTGTGGTTTGGTTGGTACACATTTCCTGAAGACCAGAGAGGTTTTGAGGGACTTTCCTAGATAGTCTGCCAAGGTGGAAATCAAGTGGGCTGCTGGAACGTTTATTTTTATCTGAGTGGGCTTGTGTGGCGTACGCTGTCCTTCCTATGTAGTGCGTCTGTAGGTATAGGACAGTGAGGTTTGGAGATTAGAAGGTTGTTTACCAAACTGGTATGTGTACTAATACAGACTTACTGTAGGTGGCCCATAGTGTAATATTAAGCTTGGTATATCTTCAGTGTTTTTAGAATTTGGTTTTAAAGTGTACCTGTAGCGAAAAAAAAAGTGCCCTAAATGGGTACTTGCCTAGATAGACGGAAGCATCTGGATCTTACAGAGGCTTCCACTGCCCCCCTCCACCTCGCTATTCGATTGCTGAGATCCTCCAAAGCCCATCAAGAAGGCGACACTCCCATATCAGAACGACTGCAACCACAATGCAGGTGGAGATGCACTAGTTTGGAAACGAACAGGCTCAACTTTTTCTACCGATCTCACAGATTTGCTTTGAAGGCATTGAGATATGGGTAATTTGATGTTACCTTTACTACTCTGTGTGTTATTTATTATTATTTAGGGTACTCACCTCAGTAGGGAGAAACCTCCTGATCCTATCGAGGCTTCCCTGTCCTCCTCGGTCCCACGTCGGTCTCGCTCTGGCCCTCCGAACGGCGGGGATGTAAATATTTACCTTCCTGGCTCCAGCGCAGCCGCAGTATCGTCTCACCGCTCGGAGATAGGCGGAAATAGCCAATTGCTGTTGGGCCGCTCTACTGCGCAGGCGCAAGTCTCCTGCGCCTTCGTAGTACAGCGGACCCGACGGAGATCGGTTAATTTCTACCTGTCTCAGTGCTGAGATGCATCTCAGGTTTAGTTTAATATCCTCATTTCAGCATCAGAAATACTTCCTATAGCTATATATTGCAGTATATTGGCCCCGTATTTAGCACCGCTCTCCCACTAAGGCTTAGCCTCGGCTGTTTATTATATGTAGTTCCACCCCCTCCCCCCCCAAGAGCATTCTGGGAGACCAGAAATATTTTCTATTGGCTTTAGAACTCTCAGTAACCAAACATTCTGCAGAGATCACCTGCCAGTACTGCTGTCACCTGTGATACATTTCAGAAAGTAAATCAGAGAGAGGAAAGATTTTATGATGGGCAAACACTGACTACATACATTTATAGGGTACTATTGCAGTGGCTGTTTAGTAAGCCAGCACCTATTTAGTAAGGAGACCTTGAATAAGACTGCCTAACACTGCTACTGCCTATAGAGCATGTCCTTGTGGCTGCAGCTCTGGCGCTTTGAGTCCGCCAGGAGAAAAACGCAATATAAATGTTTTGTCTGAAAAAAATAAGAAATTTTATTGACTATGTTATTTTGACTACAGTTTCTCTTGTCAATGACATTGAACACAGTAATGGACTTAAATTATAACCTTCCCAGGACTTACTTGTCTGTAATTTCATGTCACGGAACGCCATATTTTTACACTACCGAAAATGTGTTTTCGGTAAGAACAATGTACAAGTTTGTCCCTCTTTTGCTGCCTAATCTGACCCCTCACATAGAGCGCTAGGAGATGGATGCAATACCCACATTCCACTTTTTAAAGGGGCACTATGGCGAAAAATTGTAAAATTTAAAATATGTGCAAACATAGACAAGTAAGAAGTGTTTTTTTTTTTTTTCCAGAGTAAAATGAGCCATAAATTACTTTTCTCCTATGTTACAGTAGGCAGTAGAAATCTGACACAAGCGACAGGTTTTGGACTAGTCCATCTCTTTATAGGGGATTCTAAGCAAGGCTTTTATTCTTTATAAAGATATTCCCTAAAAAGTATTTAAACAATGATGCTGTCCAGCTTCCCTGCTCCTTACAGTTTTTTTGGCAGTTGAACAGAGCAACTGCCATTCACTAAGTGCTTTCGAAAATAAATAAATCCTTATGAATACCCCATGAAGAGATGGACTAGTCCAAATCCTGTCGCTTCTGAAAGATTTCTACTATCTACAGTAACATAGGAGAAAAGTAATTTTTGGCTCATTTTACTCTGTAAAAAACGTACTTCATATTTGTCTATGTTTGCACATATTTAAAATTTTACAATTTTTCGCCATAGTCCCCTTTAAATTATAACCTTCCCAGGACTTACTTGTCTGTAATTTCATGTCACGGAACGCCATATTTTTACACTACTGAAAATGTGTTTTCGGTAAGAACAATGCGCAAGTTTGTCCCTCCTTTCGCAGTCTGATCTGACCCCTCACATAGAGCACCAGGAGATGGACGCAATACCCACATTCCACTTTTTAAGCATTGATACATTAGCAGTGTTTTTTTAATGAGTGTAGCTAAGCAACAGTAGTCCTGGATACAGGTAATGCATCTACACGTGGCAAAGTCCTGTGGGGTGACTCTTGTCAGAGGTCAAACTTGGCTTGCGTATTCTTCAGTCTATTAAGTACTGATATGACATGCAACAATAGGGGAATGTAGATTTTGATCAATAGTACAAGGATAGGCATGTCGTGTTTTCTAGGGACACAGATCTGAAAAAAACTAAATATGCTAGGATGCAATGTTTCTCAAGGATTAAAGAACCACTACAGCAAAAAAAGAAAGCAGTTAAAACTTGACAGAGCTGACAGGTTTTGGACTAGTCCATCTCCACATGGGGGATTCTCAGGGTTTTCTTTGTTTTCAAAAGCTTCTCCTTGGGTGATATCACTGGGCCGTGCAGCACAGACGTGAGTCAGCTGTGTGGCTGAGGATGCGCTGTGTTGTTATGCAAGAAAGGGGAGGGACAACGGAGTAGCCCACGCATGACATCACGTGGGGGAGCCATGTAAACGACGGAATTGGCCATTGAGGGGGGCGAGTTGATCCACCGGGCAGATCACTTGCGGGTTGGGGTTCAGGAGCCACTGTACACACGCCCGATTATCAGCTGAGGTGGTCGTTATCAGCCGCCTCATTTGACTTTAGTCAAGCAAGCCTTAAAGGACAACTGTACTGAGATGATTATAGAGGCTGCCATATTTATTTCCTTTTAAACAATACCAGTTGCCTGGCAGCCCTGCTGATTTATTTGGCTGCAGTAGTGTCTGAATCAGACCAGAAACAAGCTTGCAGCTAATCTTGTCAGATCTGACAATACTGTCAGAAACGCCTGATCTGCTGCATGCTTGTTCGGGGTATGTGGCTAAAAATATTAGAGGCAGAGGATCAGCAGGATAGCCAGGCAACTCATAGCCGGCCAATGCATTCTAAATCGTGGTGGCCAGCTATTCCACTCCTCTCCCCTCTTCCTCCCAGGAGCCGTGTGCTCTATGCTGCCACCCTGAGGCTCCTAAGGCCACAGCTATGGAAAGTAGCAGCAGTGCTGAACTTTCTCCATTTATAGACTTTAATGTGTCTTACCGTGGTGGACTGATGAACAGCAAGGCTTTTGGAGATAATCTTATAACCCTTTCCAGCTTTTTGCAAGTCAACAATTCTTAATCGTAGGTCTTCTGAGAGCTCTTTTGTGTGAGGCATCATTCACATCAGGCAACACTTTTTGGGAAAAGCAAACCCAAAACTGGTGTGTGTTTTTATAGGATAGGGCAGCTGTAACCAACACCTCCAATCTCATCTCATTGATTGGACTCCAGATGGCTAACACCTCACTCCAATTAGCTCTTGGAGATGTCATTAGTCTAGGGCGGAGTGGGCAAACTACGACATCCTCAATCCAGCCCCCCGAAGCCCGTCAAAGCCTGCAGCTTGTTTATTTTTTTTTTAAGTGAATCCGCCCCCGCAGCGTGTTGCACGCAATCAGACAGGGGGACTGAGGCGGCGGCCGTGGCGTGCCCTGGTACGTGGCTCCGTCATGCTGCTTGACTCCGCCCCCCGCCTGGAGCCATTGCCGCAAGTTCGCTGCGCACTGCCCGCCTGTCGGATTGAGACAGAGAGAGAGAGAGCGAGCTGAGTGAGCGGAGCGAGCCGAGCTAGCGGAGCGAGCCGAGCGAGCGTTCTGTGCTGGGGCCTGGTGGACTTCCCTGAGGGACCTGTCTGGGGCAGAAGCTGCCTGGGCTGCATCTGGCTGGCTGACACGCGGAGGGGACTCCTTGCTCGGAGACATCACGCCACATGCCTGGCTTCTGCGGAGGAGGAGGTCGGATCCAGGTCGGAGAGAAGAAGGTAATCCTACTTTGCCTGCGATTTTGCAACATGTGCTGCCTATCTCATAGCATTTGTGGGGGAATATGTGCTGCCAATCTCATAGCATTTGTGGGGGAATATGTGCTGCCCATCTCATAGCATTTGTGGGGGAATATGTGTTGCCAATCTCATAGCATTTGTGGGGGAATATGTGCTGCTAATCTCATAGCATTTGTGGAAACACCTTTTCCGGTTACCACCCACATCCTGCCATGGCCACACCCTTTCCTGCTATGTCACTGCCCACATCCGGACATGGCCACACCCAATTTTTTGCTGCGGCGCATGTGGCCGTTGACTTAAAAAGTTTGCCCACCCCTGGTCTAGGGGTTCACATACCTTTTCCACTTGCACTGTGAATGTTTACATGGTGTGTAAAAACATTGAAACATTTAATTATTTGTGTGGTATTAGTTTAAGCAGACTGTGATTGTCTATTGTTGTGACTTAGATTAAGATCAGATTACATTGTATGACCGATTTGTGCAGAAATCTACTGTGTAACAGCACTGCCTAAACTTATTCTGCATGGGGGGGGGGGGGGGGGGGGAGGAGAGAGAGAAGTAAAAAAAAAAAAAAGGGTCCCCCATGCCCTTTTTTGGGGGGTGTTATAGGTGCTTACACTGCTCTGTGACTGAATGACCTCATTGCTAGTCAGTATGGTATGCTGGGCAGAACAAACACAGACACAAAGTCATGTTTTAATTACTTAAAGTGGACCTGAACTCAGAACTTCCTCTCTGCTCTAAAAGATAAGCAACAGCATAATAACATTTAAAGAAAAACATTTCTTTGTTACAGCTGATACAAATCCTGCAATAAATCTGCAGTGTGTCTACCTCCTGCTTTCATGGAAGCAGACATATCTTTGTTAATATCCTGTGTTTACAAATGACCTGCTTGCTCAGCTGAGGCAGCCAGCTGACACAGCTGAGAGATCAAATTACAGTTGTGATTAGTCACAGATAAGGGTGAATTAGACAGGCTAAACTCTCTAAATACATACAGGGTGCATTTCTCTGTTTTCCTTCTGTCCTGTGGAAGAGTTCAGGTTCCCTTTAAACAAGAACTATTGGCATCTTGCACTTTACACCAGCACTTCAAAACGCTGTGGTGAAGTTGTTACTGTGGCTTTAATACCTCATCGCTTCAGTTCAATTTGCTCAATACACCCTTTCAGCTTTGCCATCTGGAAGATGTTTGGTTGCAGTCTTCAAAGTAAACCAACTGGCTCTCTTTTAGCTCTGGCTCGCACAGACTCTGGTGCAGTTCATTATTTTTATGTCCTGTATTTATACAGGGCCTACACATTATGCAGCACTTCTCAGAGTCCACTGAATAATTTACGTCACTTACTGTTCCTCACAGGAGCTCAACATCTAATGTTCCTTCCACAAACTAGGGCTGGATTTTCAGAAAATTAACTTTCGAGAAAGTTTCAGGTCATGAGTAGTGCAGGTTCTAGCCTGAAACAAACTCTGCAACCCGCAAAGACCCCCCTCACCTGGTAAGAAGTGGGCCAGTATCTCCTCGACCCCCTCCCCCATTAAGAAGTGTGCTGAGCATCTGCCCCCCCCCCCCCCCCCCCCCCCACCACCACTACTATAGGTAGCCAAGGTGCCCCCAGTATAGATAGCCAAGTATAGGTGCCCCCAGTATAGGTAAGGTAGTGAGCCTGTGTCCCCCCCCCCCTCCCTCCACTGGCCACTGCACATCCTCAGTCCCCAGATCTGCTGCATTGCCCACAGAGACCTCAGATCAGCGGTGACCCACAGTGGAGACGGTGCCTTTAGTAGCGGTGCCGGCATGTATACAGGAAGCAAGCACTTCCAGTATATGCATCGCTACAAGGGGTACCGCTCTTCTGTCTCCACTGCGGGACACCGCTGATCTGTATGGTGGGCAATGCAGTGGATCCGGGGACTCTGTAGAGGAGGGGGCCGCCGGAGCAGGTGGCGGTCGGGGAGGAAGGCAGGTGCAGGCCGGCGCTACCATAAAGGCAAAGGGTGCAATTGTCCTAGGGCCCCAGAACCTGTAGGGGCCCCCAAGGTTTCTCTCTCCATCTTAACTGTTGTTCCCCGATGCCCCTGCAGAGTTTTCTGGTGAGCCAGGTGGTGTCAGCCCCTTCCTCAGGGTCCTTTGGTGGAAATTTGGCTGCAATAAAGGGTCCCTACTGCTGATTTTTTTTTTTAGGGGGTGTCTATTGGGGGCCTCAGGGTTAATTTTGCCTGGGGGCCCCATTGTTACTAGAACCAGCCCTGGGCAGGTGTGATGCCGGCATTGCCGGGTGGTTGGGATGCCAAGTGGTTCAGACTGCATCATACAAGGTCCACCCCTGGGCAGTGGTGAGGTGGGGTTGGCCTTCTTTTAAAGAGAAACTCCGACCAAGAATTGAACTTTATCCCAATCAGTAGCTGATACCCACTTTTACATGAAAAATATAATGATTTTCACAAACAGACCATCAGGGGGCGCTGTATGACTGATTTTGTGCTGAAACCCCTCCCACAAGAGGCTCTGGTACCGTATGGTACTCTGGGCAAACTGCCACAATGTAACAATGACACACACAGGAAATGGCTGTTTATAGCTGTCTGCAAGGCCAGAACAGCTACATAATCTGCCCACAGTAACAATGTCACCATGTAATACATGTCAGAATGTGAATCTGGGAGAGGAAAGATTTTACAATGAGCAAACTCTGACTAAATCATGTATACATAATTATTGTAAAAATTAAGCACCTTTTTATATTAAATTATTTTCACTGGAGTTCCTCTTTAAGAGGTGAGTCATGAGGGCTTGTTTGAAGGGGTTGAAGGAGCGGGTAAGCCTGATGGGCAGTGGAAGAGAATTCCATAGGATGGGGCAGCTCTAGTTAAGTCCTGTAGTCATGCATGTGAGTGCAAGATGTGCAGGGAATGGTTAGGAGGAGGTCATTGGAGGAGCAGGGTGGGTTGCCAGGTGTGTATCTGCTGACCAAGTCAGACATGCATGACAGGCAGGGTTTGTGTGTAGATTTGTAGGCCATGCATAGGATCTCAAAGCTGATTCTAGAGCAGATCAGGAGCCAGTGGAGGGATTTGCATAGGGGTGTGTACAGAAGATGTTGGGGGAGGAGTAGAGGAGTCTGACGAACTGACGTCAGGTGAGGCTACAAGGCCGGTTTCACACTGCAAACCGGCGGTGCGGCAGCCGCGCCACACTGGCAAAAAACAGGCCTTCGAGGAGTTTTGGGGAATACCACGTTACTACACCGTATTCCCCATCTGGCATTGGGCTAAGCAGGAAGTGATGCGTGCTTGAGGTCACTTCCTGCTTCCGGGTATGCGGAAGTGCACGGAGGAGTATTGTAAAAATACGCTTCCGCAAATGCACCCTGCGACGTCGTGTCAATAATTGTTTTAAAATCCACGCGTCGCCATAGACTAACATGACTTTTGGGTCGATCGCCGCAAAAGCAGCGCATTAACATAGTTTTGGACCTGCAAAACGTCACTTGTGTAGTGCCTTAACATCAAAGTATGAAAGTCTCCATAGACTTTCATTGCACGGTGGTGGGTTGCGGTAAAAATACCGCACCGCCCCGGTGTGAACAGGCCCCCAGGGTTCACTTGCTTTCAAAAAAGATATAAAAAAAAACCTTGTGGCCCCCAAAACTCTTCCTGCGCTGCCAGCCATAGAAATAAGTAAACCATTCACTGCGCTGCACCATATTATATTCAATTGCCATCTTCTGTGCCTTTTACCGACTTGCGCGCTGGAAAAATGTCACCCGCCGCATTGAATAGAAGCATTCAGCAGCCTCTTCTCACAAGAGACAACACAGTAATCAGGCGTCTTGTCGCGGATCTGATTCATTCATCACGCCGCACTCAGACATCCCCGTTCCTCGCTGTAAAAGAAGAGATCACACGAGACGAGACTCGCGGGCCGCGTTTCATGACACGACGTATTTTTTCCCTCTAAACCTCGATTTTATAAACATTCATTTGCAGCACAAAACAGCTTTTCTTTATTTTTTTTGTCAGCGCTATGGCAGAATTCTCCGGAGGCGCAGGCTCGTGAAGTTCCAATCTTTGCCTAAAAGAATAGCAGTGCCTGGCTCCTTACCTGCGAAGGGAATAATAATAATAACAATTCTTTACACAACAGCAAGGAGATAAAACAGAGAGCTCTTTAGGGGAAGAGCCGCTAACGGATGATAATCCGAGATGTATGACCTCAGAAGTCAGCAGCAGATGCCTCAACGCTAAAGTAAAAGCAGATATAACAAACAAGCTACCGAATAACCCACTTATGTTATTATTACACTCTTGAAATAAGTTTTTTTTTTAGTAGTGTATATCTACTAGTGGCATACTACAAGGGGAGAGGGGCACTGCCCCCCCCCACCTTGGAAATCGCTGTGCCCCTCTGAGTGCTAACCCCCCCCTACACACACACACACGCTGCACGCACACACACACACACACAAACACACGCTGCACACACACACACACACCACACACACACACACACGCTGCACACACACACACACACACACACGCTGCACACACACACACACACACACCACACACACACACCATACACACCATACACACACCACACACACACACACACACGCTGCACACACACACACACACACACACCATACACAAACACACACACACACGCTGCACACACACACACACACACACACACCATACACACACACACACACCATACACACACACACCACACACACACACACACACACACACGCTGCACACACACACACACACGCTGCACACACACCACACACACACACACACCATACACACACACACACACCATACACACACACACACACACACACACACACACACGCTGCACACACACACACACACACACACCATACACACACCACACACACACACCACACACACACACACACACACACACACACACACACACACACACACACACACACACACACACACACACACACACACACACACACACTTAAAGCGGGCCTGAAATCAGAACTTCCCCTCTGCTCTATAAGATACACAATAGCATAATAAGCTTTTAAAGAAAAACATTTCTTTGTTACATTTAATAAAAATCCTAAAATAAATCTCCAGTGTGTCTACTTCCTGGTTTCATGGAAGCAGTAATAGGGTTAACATCATGTGCTTTCAAATGAGCTTATCTGCCATCTCTGTCATGGGACACAGGGGAGGATCAAATTACAACTTGTGATTAGACACAGATGCGGGGGAATTAAACAGGCTAAACTCTCTAAATACATCCAGGGTGCATTACTCTCTGTTTTCCTCCTGGCCCAAGAACCTCGGTGCAGTTGCAACCTCAGCAACCCCTATTGCTACGACACTGATAAGCATGCGCGAGCAGTCTATGCCTACTGAGTAGCATGCACCTGATCGGACTCTAGAGCGCGAGCGGGACCGTGCTACTGCACAGGCTCAGTGCGGCCACACTTCGCCGCTGGATTTGGGCTCCGTCCGCAATCCACATACATGCGCCCCATGTGGTTTTTGGAGTGACGTGGGCATGTGTGACATCACACACGCACCCACATTCAGGCATGGGCTTAAATCCGGATTCGGGTGATCCGGATAGTTAATATCCGGATTTCACCCAGTAATGCTGAGCAGGCTGGGCGGGGAGATCAGGCTTACTCGTCTGACGTCTTCTTTGTCCATCAGCACCTCCCACGATGCGTTCCAATGCGCCGTCACGTGATTACAAACATTTCCTCCTTCCGGGTTGAAGGTGGAATGCGGAACGCATTGTGGGAGGCGCCAAGGGACAAGCAAAGAAGATGTCAGATAGGTAAGCTTGACCCCCCCGCCCAGCCCGCACAGCATTACTGGGTGTATCCGGATCACCCGAATTTAAGCCCATGCCTGCCCACATTACTCCGGCAACCACATGGAGCACATGTATGCGGATTGCGGACGGAGCCTGGAGCCAGCGGCGGACAGAAAGTATACTGCTCGGGGAGGGGCACATTTACATTGGGGGGACAGCATCTTGGGCTTTGTCACGTTAGTCGCTTGTCCAGTTATCGCTCGCCATTACTCCCGCGCACCAGATCGACCACGACGGCCCGCCATCTTGCAGCATGTCCAATCAATACATGCGACCAATTTTGGTCTGAAATTGTATGGGCAGGCAACAGATCTCTCTCTGATCAGATTTGATCAGATAGAGATCTGTCTATCGGTTGATCCGCCCATACACCGCCTGATGTATGTCTACCTTAAAGGATACCCGAAGTGACGACATGATGAGATAGACATGTGTGTGTACAGTGCCTAGCACACAAATAACTAGACTGTGTTCCTTTTTTCTTCTTTCTCTACATGAAAGCGTTAAATATCAGGTATGTAAGTTGCTGACTCAGTCCCTGACTCAGACAGGAAGTGATTACAGTGTGACCCTCACTGATAAAAAATTCCCCCTTTTACCTCTTTCTTGCTCTCAGAAGCCATGTTCTGCTAGGGAAGTGTTTTATAGTTGAAATTTCTTATCAGCGAGGATCATACTGTAGTCACTTCCTCAGTCAGGACTGAGTCAGCCACTTACATACCTGATATTTAACTCTTTCAGGCAGAGAAAGAAAAAAGGAACACAGCATAGGTACAGCATTTGTGTGCTAGGCACTGTACATACACATGTCTATCTCATCATGTCACATGTCACTTCGGGTATCCTTTAACACAGCGACTTGTAATTTTCCTCCAGGCGTTCCATGAGCTACACAAACACTTCCTCGTAGATTCCTATCGTGTTTATACATTCGCCCTTCTCCTCCTGAGGTATTCAGATCAGATAAACAAGGTCCAAAACAAATAGCGCCTGACGCAGGTTCCAATACATTCCTCTGCAACTCTCCTATCGATCGCTCCTTCTACCTGTGATAAATGATACAATAGAAAAGGGCCAATCCCATTAAAAGCAGAAGTAGCGTTATCACGCGCTGGACGCCAGCGATGGACCCGCCGTGTACTTAATGGACTAACCTATTCCCAGCCTGTCAGGAGCTAACTAATCAGCACATTAGTCATGGAAATCTCTCCGTGGGTGACTGTAGTTATGCAGAAACAAGAACAACAACATCCACGCCAAGCCAGTCGCCCTCATTCTGGTCACCGTACGTTTTTCACGATCGCTCTGTGTCCTTGGATGTAAATTTATTTCTCAACCTTCTCACTCACTGATTAACTTTTTTTTCCGTGTATTCCGGGTTGTTCCTGAAGTCATTTGTGGGAAGATTATAGGCATCCATCATTGCTCAAGCTGCGATGATTGGCGCTGAACATGGTGATAGCATTTAACTTCTGCAAAAATGAAATATGTCAATGTAAGAATGAAATTTAAAGAGGAACTGTAACCAAGAATTGATCTTAATCCCAATCAGTAGCTGACACCCCTTTTCCCACAATAAATCTTTACATTTTCTCGAATAGATCATCGGGGGGTCTGAATGGCTGATATTGTGGTGAAACCCCTCCCACGGTATGATGTCATGACCATGGTCCTGACAGTTTGCTATCTGTGAACCTCATTGCATTGTGGGAAATAACAGCTTTATCCAACTGCCAAGCCAACAATATATCTCTCTGTGCATAGAACTCTCAGTAACGAACACATACCTCCCAACTTTTTGAGATGAGAAAGAGGGACACTTAAGCCACACCCCTGCCACACCCCTGACCATGCCCCTTTTACAACCATAGTCTCGCATAACATAAAGATTTCATAAGAAAAATATGTTTTTATAATTCAAACCACACTGGTCCTTTCTATCCTGGTTCATTTTCCTTCATAGTAACATTTTAAAATTAGTAATATATCAATTTAAAGGATGGGAATACAGTTTAGAGTAAATCAAACACATTTTTAGTAGAGAAATATATATATTTACATAGAAAGAGGGACAAAGTCCTGAAAGATAAACAAATGATGAGGAAAGAGGGACAGGGCTACCAAAGAGGGACTGTCCCTCTGAGGCCTAGTGCACACCGGAGCGTTTCCGCTGCGGTTTGCGATCTGCTTGCGGGTGCGGATCTGCTAGGGTAATGCATTTCAATGGGGTGGTGCACACCAGAGCGGGAGGCGTTTTGCAGAAACGCATACTCCCGGGCTGCAGCAGATTTTGGATTGCGGATGCGTTTCTGCCTCAATGTTAAGTATAGGAAAAACGCAAACCGCTCTGAAAAACGGCACTTCAGAGCGGTTTGCCAGGCGTTTTTTGTTACAGTAGCTGTTCAGTAACAGCTTTACTGTAACAATACATGAAATCTACTACACCAAAAACGCTACACAAAACCGCAAAACGCTAGCTGAAACGCTGCAGAAAAATAAGAAAAAGCGTTTCAAAATCTGCTAGCATTTTGCGGATCTGCTAGCGGTTTTTGGTGTGCACCAGGCCTCAAAGAGGGACAGTTGGGAGCTATGACGAACATTTTATATGGATCACCTGGCAGAACTAAGGCCTCTTTTCTATGAACTGTTGATAGGCAGTGAAATGCCTCTCAAACTCTCAAAACTGCTCGCTGCTGCCTGGTAACTGCTCACTGCTGCCTGGTAACTGCTCACTGCTGCCTGGCAACTGCTTGCTAAACACACCGTTCAACAGTCCGTGGAAAAGAGGCCTAAAGGTGTCAACACCAGTGATCTATTTCAGAATGTAAATAAGGGAGAGGAGAGATTTCACAATGGGCAAACACTGACTACATAATCTTTAAATGAATATTGTAAAAAAAAATGAGCCATTTTATTCATTATGCTATTTTCAAAGTTCCTCTTTATAGGTTTTTAAAAGGATACAGTAAACCCCCAAATCCCTATTGTGTATCATGGTTGGGTCAGCTTCTTCAGGAGCATGCACATGGTACTCCTGAGGAAGCAGACTCAATAGCCACGTTACATGTGGGGCATATAGGGGTTTCCTATCCCGATATGTCTGCTATAGACTATTATTACCCAGGATGGACTGATGCATTATTCAGTGGGCGATGTGTTATCCTCAAACTGTTTCTTTCTTTAACTGCTTTTGGACGACTGCTGTTGATGGAATTCTCCATCCTCCATTTTTAAAATCGCAATGACACCTGTCTGTTCTGTGTCTGCTTCTGCGTCGATCACGTTCGCCCGTACTCATTGCCGCTCACCTTACCTGTCCCGCCGCCACCGTTTGGTCCATCTATTCGTCCCGGAGGCCAGCAAAAGCATGTTGCTCTCCATAGGCTAAACAAAAATTCAAAGCGACACAGCGCTCACCACCTCTTCTAGTGTCCCTCCAATGTGCAGCTAACTGCCAAAGAGAGCAAAACCGGTCAGTTCTCCTCACAATAGTTGTAAACAGTTCACAGCAGCGCTTCTGGAGTCAAATTCCTGTGCAGTGTTAGGTAGACCTGTATCAATGAAAGCAGGCACATAGCGGGTAATCCTCAAACACTCGTACACCCTGTGTATAATATCACACACACTGTGTTCAGGGAAAAGTCACCGCATGCAGGAAACGGGGGTCACACTCCCCCCCCCCCCCCCTCCTCAATCCCCTGCTCACCAAATGTCTGCTTTGTAATCAGGCACATAAAAATGTCACTGCAACCAGTAGCTGAAATAATCTCATAGCGTAAAAACTTCTTTTAATACGGGTCTAACCCCTAATAAAAATATGCGTACCAAATATCATAAAATCACAGGCATATCTCACATATCCGGCTGGCCGGCATGGACGCCCTCCAACTTTCCCCACCGCAGCGCTGATAGTAACCGTCCTCCGTGTTGTAATGGTAAAGCGTGCGTGTCCAGGCTCCGCGGACAATTATCCCTAGCGACAGGGAGAATTTTCATTGGTCCAACATAAACCAATGAGAATTCTTCCTGTTGCTGAGGATTCCCATTGGTATTTTGCAGCCCAATGGAGATCCCCATGCTTCTGCCAGCCACCGTGCTGTGTAGGAGGGACTGAGCGACAGTGATGGGCAGCGGGACACATGCGTATTACATCACAGTAGTCCGTATTTTGTAAAGAAGAGAAGAAGTAATCGGCACTAGATGTTGACTGGCAGCTCAGGAGCTTCAGGTGCAAAAGACAACTGTGCCACCGGTAGGTATATGCATCAAAGGGTAAAAGTAGACATTCTGGGCACCAGTTGAATACACAAGTCACCTTTAATTAGCTCCCGACACCTTCAAACCATACATGCATCAAATCTTGGCCTTACAGCCGTTTCACAGGATAAATCTGCTTCTTCAGAGGCAGCAGATTATACAAAAGCTTTCGTATAATCTGCTGCCTCTGAAGAAGCAGGTTTATCCCGCGAAACGGCTGTAAGGCCAAGATTTGATGCATGTATGGTTTGAAGGTGTCGGGAGCTAATTAAAGGTGACTTACATATTCAACTGGTGCCCGGAATTTCTACTTCTTTTACCCTTTGTATTACATCACAGCGGCAATCGTAAATGGCGACACGGATGCGGTGACTAGCCTACTGAGACCTACCGTTCTCATAGGCTTTTATTGGACACATTTTTTCGTCTGGTCCAGAAAAATGTGCCAAGTTTGGTCTTTCCATCCCATCTCACGTTCCGTAGCGAACGGATCCGTGTTTTTTAGCAAGTGGAAGTGGATCCAATTTTTAAAATAGGATCTGCTTCCTGCATTTAAGCGGAGCTTAAACAACGTCCTGAACGGGTACATTTTTTTTTAAGCATGTATGAACCGGCCCTAAATCCAGCCTTGTTTGTCTGTAAAATGCGTCGTAATAGATCTGGACCAAATACAAACAGGCCATCGTGAATCATAATTTTAGTTTTTTTTGCTCTCCCAGAGATTAGAGAAGAAAGAGTTAAATAATTCCTGACCTTCTCGGAAAGCATTTTGATTTGTAGATGATTTTAATCAGCCTCACATCTGTGACAAATTGGAGACTTGTCCAAGTAGCGGAGGATGTTATGCATAACAATAAGACATAAGTGAGAGCTGTAAATTATACAGAGATGTTTGGTGTAACCTTCCCATGGCTGGTAATTACCACCTCGTACATTACATTTCAGCTAATAAAGAGACGTTTGCATCTCGCCTCCAGTGCCGCGCCATCAGATGGCTCTAATCGCTCTGATAGAAGATAACGGGCAGATCACACAATAACGTCCTTTTGTTTAGGTGTTCATTATATTGAGCTGGCTGTCATAAAAGCCCGAGCCCTTTGCTTGTATTTCGGTTACATATGTTCCTGTAATTTACTGCTGAATTAATGCAGTGCCCTTAATGTATGCAGCAGTAAATTAAATGTGCAGCGCTCACCTGCGTTATATCCTTACCGAGCTGTAATGCAGACTGTCGCAGAGTGTTCTTGGGATTCAAATGTTAGCATGCCTTAAAAGACAACTGTAACCTGCTAAAAAAACAAAACCAAAAAAAAAAATATACTCACTTGTCAAACTCCATATCGGGTAGGGGACAAAATCTGGCCCACGTCTTAGACAAAATTTTTATATAGTCTGAAGGTGCGTACACACATCCAACTATTTTGAACAACTTGTCGTCCGACTTTGAACGTCGTGTTGGACGTGTGTACGCGTGTACGCGAGTTGAGCGACTGATAACAGCCCGTTTACGTGATCCGCTAAGTGGATCTGTTGGACCGTCGTTCAAACGACTGTTAAGTCTGCACATACGACTTTTAGTCATTTGTTCAACTAATAGACGTTCAAACAACAAGTCGTTTGATCAGTCATTTAATCTAGTCCATTGTTATATCCAGTCCATTGACCATTATCAGGTTGGTTAAACGACATGTAAATTAGGTAAATTAGCATATCAGCCTCTTTGTTGGTCAGTATGTACATGACGTCTGAACGACTTGTTGTTTGCACTACAAGTAGTTCAAAGGACAAGTCGAACGACAAGAAAAAGTTGGACGCAGGCCAAATTGTTTAAGATTTAACCATACCTCCCAAATTTTTAAGATAAAGAGTTAAGCTGGCCATACACTAGGCCGATTCCCCGCCGATCAACAGCAGATTCGATCACTGAGATCGAATCTGCTGTCAAATCGTTAACGTTAACGCTAAATTTCGATCTATTTCGTCCCGAAATAGATCGGTCCCATCGATCGCTCCGTGCGGGAAATTACCGTCGATCGCCCGCGTTTAGGGAGCGCGTCGCTAGCGGCGTTCGAGTGCCCGACGACTGACGCAATACAGCTGCAATACATTACCTGCTCCGGCCGGCGCAACTCCCCAGGTCTCCGCTGTCTTCTTCTCCGCGCTGGTCATCCGGGTCCGGCTGTCTAAACTGAACTTCCTGTCCCGGCAGGAAGTTTAAACAGTAGAGGGCGCTCTACTGTTTAAACTTTCCCCAGACAAGAAGAAGTGAAGCCTGCCGGACCCGGAGACCAGACCAGAGCGGAGAAGAAGACAGTGGAGACCGGGGGGAGTCGCGCCGGCCAGAGCAGGTAATGTATGCGGGGCGGGGGGAGGGATAGCGGCAGCACCACCACCACAGATTGTGAACGGTTTCAGGCTGAAATCGATTCACAATCTGTTTGCAGTAAAGGCAGCCATACAATCCCTCTCTGATCAGATTCGATCAGATAGGGATCTGTCTGTTGGTCGAATTGGATGGCAAATCAACCAGTGTATGACTACCTTTACTCTTTAAGACCAGCCCTGCCACTGGCGAACTCAGGGGGCTATTCCGGGTGTCTGGAACCTCCCCCCTGCACTGAGCTGTGTATTCAGCCAGGGAAGCCCGCATAATATAAACAGTCTCATTCTCCCTCCCTTCTTACTTCTGGTGCCTCCCTCCAGCTAATAGAATGAGAGAGGCAGCCCAGCTTCCCTCACAAGAAGATGCAGCCTGCAGTGAGAGAATGTTGGTTATGGAGTCCTGGACTCTCCACAGCAGTGTCAGACATGATGAAATTCGAGTGCAGGCAAGCTGGTAAATATGCACAGCATGATGCAGAGCTTGCCTGGACTCAGGGTCTGTGGGCAAACATCTGTCTGGTCTCTCCCCGTTGTTATAATGACTGCATGTGTGGGTAAGGTGTGGATAACAAGCTGAAACGTTTTTGACAGTCCCTAGACTCCAGGAGGGCTTCTTTCTGACTTGTGTGAGAGACTGACAGGGACAGGAGTCCGATTACAGGCAAGTAGCCTGTGTGATGTGGGACTTCAATACAGATAAGTTCTCTGCTCCATCTCAGGCTATTCTCAATTTCTCCACTCCTCTCTCTGGGCTAGTGCAACGCCAAAATGACAATAGCAATCGCTAGCAATTTGTGAGTGTGATTTTGTGAAGTGATTTTCAGAGCGATTTTTGATTGAATTGCTCAAAAACATGCTACATGCAGTATACCTGCGATTTTGAAAAAATCACAACGCTGCTGTGGGAACACCCACATAGGGTAACATTAGCCAATCGCTTTTCAAATCACTGTTGATTTGAAAAACGCTCAGAAGCACTCTTGGTGTGCACCAGCCTCCTTCATTCACCTTTGTTTCCCTCTTCCCCTAGAGCTGACTGTGTGTTCTTGTCTTACAGGAAAGCTAAATAAAAGTGCAATCCTGGTGAGGCAAAATATTATTATTTAGTATTTATGTAGCGCCGACATCTTCCGCAGATGCATATATCCCTGCATCATATGGGTATCGCTTGCGCTATGTGACACTATGTAGCATATTCCACTGAATTGTCCAAACTAAGTCTATCTCCTGTTCCTCTCTTGGGGAGTTGTTCCAGCGCTGTACCCCATTCACATTTGCTGCTACCAGAAGCCCTCAGAAACACTTGTGTCCTTGAGTACTTCCAAAGATAGGCAGCTCCGTAATACGCCAGCGCACTTTTGTGCATGGGCAGTATGGAGCCACCTGTATTCGGAAGCACTCGGGACATACGTGCTTCTGGACCTTTCAGGAACCCCCCCCTTAAAAATCCTGCGTTTGCCCCTGCCTGCCACGCCTCTAACCACAACCCCACCACACCCCTTATCATCCATATCAAGTAGTATTCAGAATGAAAGAAGTAGTTTTATCATTAAGACCACACTGATCCTTTCTATCATCCGCAGTTTGTCTTCATTTTAACATTTGAAAATAAGAAATATCAGAATCAGAATCAGAATTTATTTCGCCAAGCACGGTTGGACCGTGCCCGGAATTGGGTTTGGCACATTGATTGGCGCAGAGATAGTAGTAACACAGAGTTGGTAATAACACAGAAAAATAATAATACAACAACAACAACAAAATAATGCAGAGAAGTACAACAGAACACGAGCGATATAACAGAACAAGAGTAATACAACATTTGCAGTAGCGCAGTTACAGTTCCATCAGGAGTTACAGTGTGTAGCAGAGGGTATTGAAGCTAGTACAACTAGGCCAGCAGTAAGCAGGCAAGCAAGCAAGAGCAGCCGCAGCTAAAGTCGGGTCTTAGGCCGTAGATGGCAGCAGGGTGGGGGGGTTAGAGGCGTGAGAAGAGTTCAAGAGTC
Organism: Hyperolius riggenbachi; assembly: GCF_040937935.1. Lineage (NCBI taxonomy): Eukaryota > Metazoa > Chordata > Amphibia > Anura > Hyperoliidae > Hyperolius > Hyperolius riggenbachi. Next base: position 542,486,004 of record NC_090647.1, on the reverse strand, counting down.
TAACGGCTGTGGGAAAGAAAGTGTTCATGCGCCTGGTGGTCTTAGCAGGGATGGACCGAAACCTCCGGCCCAGTTTGAGTCGGCTGAAAGACCTGTGACCAGGGTGAGAGGGGTCGCCCACAATTTTCAGTGCTCTATTACGCAGTCTGGTGTTATAGATGAGATCTAGAGGGGGGAGGGGTTTTCCGATAATCCTCTCCGCTGAGCTGATGACCCTCTGGAGTTTATATCTGTCGCTGGCGGTGCAGCTGGCAAACCAGACCAGAATGGATGAGCAGAGGACCGACTCGATTGTAGCTGAGTAGAAGGACCTCAGAAGTTCATGGGCCATGCCGAACTTCTTTAGTTGGCGAAGGAAGAAGAGTCTTTGTTGCGCTTTCCTCTGGGTTGCGGTAGTGTTTGCCCTCCAGGTCAGGTCATCAGAGATGGTTGTTCCCAGAAGGCGTCCACTGGGAACCCTAGCGACCTCAGTGCCCTCAATGTATAACGGGGGAGGGACGCTGGCGTGCTTCCTGAAATCAATGACCATCTCCACTGTTTTGGCTGTGTTGAGAACCAGCCCGTTCTCGCTACACCAATTGCAGATTCTGTCCACCTCCTTGCGGTAAGCCTGCTCGTCGTTCTCACTGATGAGGCCAATAATTGTGGTGTCGTCCGCAAATTTGATGATTTTGACAGAGTCCTCTGCGGATATACAGTTATTCGTGTATAGAGAGAACAGGAATGGTGACAAGACACAGCCTTGAGGGGCTCCAGTATTGGTTAGTCTGGGTCTGGAGGATATGTCACCTAGATTAACAACCTGGGACCTGTTCGAGAGGAAGTCTACGATCCAGAGACCAAGGGTTGGATGGACATTTAGCTCTGTGAGGTTGTCGTGCAGAATCCGGGGACAGATCGTATTAAAGGCTGAGCTGAAGTCCAGGAGGAGAATTCTAGCGTATGAGTTCGGCCTCAATTTAACTGATGGGAATAAAGTTTAGCTAACCACATTTTTTTCTGTAGAAATGCATATTTACACAGATCTGTGCATCAGCCTTGAAAGAAGATGAAGGAAGGATGATGAGGAATAAAAGGGGACAGATGTATTTGGCTCCCAAAGAGGGACTGTCCCTCTGAAAGAGAGACTATGATTTAACATGTATTGAATAGTCTCAAACTTTAATAACCCTCCTGTGGAGTAGCGCAATGGAGCAGTTTAATATTTACCTGCTCCAGTGCTGCTTCAGGTCTCCATTGATCTTCCGGACAGCCACATGCACTATGCTGCATACCTACAGGCTCCCGAGGCATGTCACCTGATCAAGAGCTGCAGGTCTGGAAGCAAAGAGTGTGCAGCTGCTGGGAAGAACAGAAGAGACACAATGCATCGCTAGTGCAGGTAAATAGTACACTCCTCTGCAATGCTACTGTGCTATGTGGGGGATGTTCTCCTCTGAATGGGAGGCAGTTTGCTGTTCTTTTATTGCTTACACTAGCTGATGACCCGGCATTGCCCGGGTAGGTATTTGGCTGGTGTCGGCTCCGCCCACTTTTTCTAACCCTAACACACAAACACTCAATGACCAAGTTTGTGAGCTTTGGCATCAATAATTTGTATATTCCCATAGAAATTAAATAAATCAGATTGGTGGTTTGTGGCTCCACCCCTCTCCAGCATTTGGACCACAGTCAGCCAATGACCAACTGTAGCAGGTTTGAGGCATCTGCTATTAAGAATGTAAAAATGGCAGCAATTTAAATATTCCCCTTGAAAATCAACAGGTGAATTTTGATTGGCTATTATAGGCTCCACCCACTTCCTGAATATTAATCTCAGTGACCATCTGGGCAAAGTTTGAGAACCCTGCCATTAACAGTGTAAGAAGGCCTGCAATTTATATTTTTCTCAGTAAAGTTTTTTTTTTTTTTTGGCTCTGCCCACTTTTTGTAACCTGCACATAAAGTCACTAAGTGACCAAGTTTGTGAGATTTGGGGTCCTTAGCATCAATAAAAAACAAATATGATTGAAAGGTTGTGGCTCCGCCCCTTTTCTGAATTTGAACCCCAGTGACCCAATGACCGACTGTACCAGGTTTGAGGCTTGTGTCATTAACAGTGCAAGAATGGCAGCAATTTGAATATTCCCCTTGAATCAACAGGTGAATATTGATTGTTTTTTTTGGCTCCACCCACTTTCTAAATATTAATCCCAGTCACTCAGTGACCAACTGTGTCAAGTTTGGGAACCCTGCCATTAACAGTGTAAGAATGGTTGCAGTTTATATTTTCCCATGTAAAAAATTTAGTTTTTCTAACTTTGACATACAGTCACTCAATTACCAAGTTTATGAGCTTTGGTGTCCTTGGTATCAATAATTTGTATATTCCCATTGAAATGAATCAAACCTGATTGGCTGTTTGTGGCCCCTTTCTGAATTTGAACCCCAGTCACCCAGTGTCCAACTGTATCAGGTTTGAGGTATCTGCTATCAAAAGTTTAAAGGGATACTGTAGGGGGTCGGGGGAAAATGAGTTGAACTTACCCGGGGCTTCTAATGGTCCCCCGCAGACATCCTGTGCCCACGCAGCCACTCACCAATGCTCCGGCCCCGCCTCTGGTTCACTTCTGGAATTTCAGACTTTAAAGTCTGAAAACCACTGCGCTTGCGCTGCCGTGTCCTCTCTCCCGCTGATGTCACCAGGAGCGTACTGTGCAGGCCCAGTATGGTCTGTGCCTGCGCCGTGCGCTCCTGGTGACATCAGGGGAAGCGAGGACACGGCAACGTAGGCGCAATGGTTTTCAGACTTTAAAGTCTGAAAGTCCAGAAGTGAACTGGAGGCGGGGCCGGAGCATCGGTGAGTGGCGGCGCGGGCACAGGATGTCTGCGGGGGACCATTAGAAGCCCCGGGTAAGTTCAACTAATTTTCCCCCAACCCCCCTACAGTATCCCTTTAAGAATGGCAGCAATTTAAATATTTCCCTTGAAAATCAACAGGTGAATTTTGATTGCCTGTTGTAGGCTCCACCCATTTTACTGAATATTAATCCCAGTCAGCCAGTGACCAACTTTGCAAAGTTTGAGAACCCTGCCATTAACAGTGTAAGAATGGCTGCAGTTTATATTTGACCAGTGAAATTTGTTTTTGACTCCGCTCACTTTTTACAACCTTGACACGCAGTCACTGTCACAGTCACGTCCAAGTTTGTGACCTTTCAGGTTCCTGGCATCAAAAATGTGTGAATGGAAGCAGTTTATCCAGCAAAAAAATCTGATTGGTCATTTGTGGCCCCGCCCCTTTAGTGAATTTGGACCCTAGTTACCCAATGACCGACGGTAGCAAGTTTGAAGCCTCTGCCATAAACAGTGTAAGATTGGCACCAATTTATATATTCCCCTTGTAAATCAATAGGTGAATTTTGATTGGCTGTTGTAGGCTCCACCCACTTTCCTGAATCTTAATCTCTGGTTGAACTCGATGGACGTATGTCTTTTTTCAACCCAAATAACTATGTAACTCATTCAATATAGAGAGCAGAAAATAGAGCCAGCGCTCACCACATGGGCTGCATCTGAATGACTTATCACCTCATGTGCACCACTTACTGTATATAGCTCAAATACACACTCAGCAATCAAGCAGATGCAAAACATATGCATAATTAAATACCATGCAAACAGGAAAGCACAATGGGAGCTGCTAGCCTAGTATGCTTTTAACTCAGGTTAGATAGTGTAGGATTAACTTAGGTTAGATAGTGTGGGACATCTGCTACGGAGAATTACCTCAACATTGGTGCAGATGTCTAGTAGATTGTGTTTTGCATGCAAACTATAATGGAAGCTAAACTTTCTCCACAAAACAGTATTGCATTGTTTGGATGTGGGGCGTGCAATTTTAGTCCAGGAGGAGCTGTGTACGCCACAGCGATTAACTATTCAACTGTAGTATTAGGTCAGGGATGCGCAGCCTTCTACCTGTATTTGTGTAACTCATTCACCCAGTGACCAAGTGTGGCAAGTTTGAGAACCCTGCCATTAACAGTGTAAGAATGGCTGCAGTTTACATTTTCCCATTGAAAATGAATGGCTGAAATTTGATTGGCTGTTTTAGGCTCCACCCATTTTCCCTGTATTTGTAACCTCGGTCGCCGAGTGACCAACTGTGCCAAGTGTGGGACTCTGGCTTGATTACCGTGAGAATGGCAGCCTTTTACATTTTTTCCATTGACCTAAATGGGTGAAATCTGATTTGCTGTGTTTGTAGCTCCGCCCAGGTGAGCAGGAGGGACGCGAGACCCCCAGAACATATCATCCCAGGTACTAAGGGATCTATATACCACACACACAATTTTATATATATAGATTTGAACTTACGAGGAGACCCGAATGCAAAGCCGGCAGCAGATGTCAACAGGGGTAGAGTTGGGCCGAACGGTTTGCCTGCGAACGGTTCCATGCGAACTTCAGTGGTTCGCGTTCGCGTCCCGCAGGCGAACCTTTGCGGAAGTTCGGTTCGCCCCATAATGCACATGGAGGGTCAACTTTGACCCTCTACATCACAGTCAGCAGGCCCAGTGTAGCCAATTAGGCTACACTAGCCCCTGGAGCCCCACCCCCCCTTATATAAGGCAGGCAGCGGCGGCCATTACGGTCACTCGTGTGCTGCCTGCGTTAGTGAGAGTAGGGCGAGCTGCTGCAGACTGTCTCTCAGGGAAAGATTAGTTAGGCTTAACTTGTTCCTGTCTGGCTGCATACCTGTTCTGTGAACCCACCACTGCATACCTGTGCTGTGAACCCACCACTGCATACCTGTGCTGTGAACCCACCACTGCATACCTGTGCTGTGAACCCACCACTGCATACCTGTGCTGTGAACCCACCACTGCATACCTGTTCTGTGAACCCACCACTGCATACCTGTGCTGTGAACCCACCACTGCATACCTGTTCAGTGAACCTGCCACTGCATACCTGTTCTGTTCAGTGGACCCGCCACTGTATACCTGTTCATTGAACCCAGCACTGCATACCTGTGCTGTGAACCCACCACTGCATACCTGTGCTGTGAACCCACCACTGCATACCTGTGCTGTGAACCCACCACTGCATACCTGTTCAGTGAACCCACCACTGCATACCTGTGCTGTGAACCCACCACTGCATACCTGTTCAGTGAACCTGCCACTGCATACCTGTTCTGTTCAGTGGACCCGCCACTGTATACCTGTTCATTGAACCCACCACTGCATACCTGTGCTGTGAACCCACCACTGCATACCTGTTCTGTGAACCCACCACTGCATACCTGTGCTGTGAACCCACCACTGCATACCTGTTCAGTGAACCTGCCACTGCATACCTGTTCTGTTGAGTGGACCCGCCACTGTATACCTGTTCATTGAACCCACCACCGCATACCTGTGCTGTGAACCCACCACTGCATACCTGTTCTGTGAACCCACCACTGCATACCTGTGCTGTGAACCCACCACTGCATACCTGTTCAGTGAACCTGCCACTGCATACCTGTTCTGTTCAGTGGACCCGCCACTGTATACCTGTTCATTGAACCCACCACTGCATACCTGTGCTGTGAACCCACCACTGCATACCTGTTCTGTGAACCCACCACTGCATACCTGTTCAGTGAACCCGCCACTGCATACCTGTTCTGTTCAGTGGACCCGCCACTGTATACCTGTTCAGTGAACCTGCCACTGCATACCTGTTCTGTTCAGTGGACCCGTCACTGTATACCTGTTCATTGAACCCACCACTGCATACCTGTGCTGTGAACCCACCACTGCATACCTGTTCTGTGAACCCGCCACTGTATACCTGTTCTGTTTAGTGAACCCGCCACTGTATACCTGTTCTGTTTAGTGAACCCGCCACTGTATACCTGTTCTGTTTAGTGAACCCGCCACTGCATACCTGTTCTGTTCAGTGGACCCGCCACTGTATACCTGTTCAGTGAACCCGCCACTGCATACCTGTTCTGTTCAGTGGACCCGCCACTGTATACCTGTTCAGTGAACCCGCCACTGCATACCTGTTGTGTTCAGTGAACCTGCCACTGCATACCTGTTCTGTGAACCCGCCACTGTATACCTGTTCTGTTCAGTGGACCCGCCACTGTATACCTGTTTAGTGAACCCGCCACTGCATACCTGTTGTGTTCAGTGAACCTGCCACTGCATACCTGTTCTGTGATCCCGCCACTGTATACCTGTTCTGTTTAGTGAACCCGCCACTGTATACCTGTTTAGTGAACCCGCCACTGCATACCTGTTGTGTTCAGTGAACCTGCCACTGCATACCTGTTCTGTGAACCCGCCACTGTATACCTGTTCTGTTTAGTGAACCCGCCACTGCATACCTGTGAGTTTGGTGTGTCAGTGTGAAGCAGTACCTTAATTACACTACCTGATTGATGTATACACATGCAAGATGTTTGAAAGCACTTTAGGCCTGTCATTTAGCATTCAATGTGATTTCTGCCCTTAAAACGCTGCTTTGCGTCAAATCCAGATTTTTCCTGGGGACTTTTGGCATGTATCCCACTCCGCCATGCCCCCCTCCAGGTGTTAGACCCCTTGAAACATCTTTTCCATCACTTTTGTGGCCAGCATAATTATTTTTTTTTTCAAAGTTCGCATCCCCATTGAAGTCTATTGCGGTTCGCGAACTTTAACGCGAACCGAACCTTCCGCGGAAGTTCGCGAACCAGGTTCGCGAACCGAAAATCGGAGGTTCGGCCCAACTCTAAACAGGGGTCAGCGGAGGAACAAGGGGATGCAGAGGGAAACTGGAAAGTTCTAAGGGATCCACAGCCTTCCCTCCTTTTAGGTGAGTATGTAACTTTTTAGCGACGCGACCGGGGAGTACCGCGATGGAGCCTATGGTGTCATGAGGCTGGAGGATGCCCCAGGTAAGTATAAATAATGCAATTAATTTGCACTCTGTATTTTTCTCACTTCAGGTTCCTTTTCACAGATAAGAGCAACACTAAGGCGCACACACATGCATAATTCCCCAACAGTGAGTATATCCCACCAGGATCAAGTACAATCCTATATGAGACACTCATACTGCAGCGATGGGCGCTTGGCTATAGTTCAGCCGAGCCCAGTTCAGCTCTCGGTACAGTGGTTCGGCTGCGCACACATTTTTGCGAATGGGTGCAAGAGATTAATTTGGGCACCAGGACTAGCTGTGGGTGCCCGGCTATACTATAATGACATATGGAAATGCAGGATATCGGCGCCCTTATGCTCCCTTGCTGACTGAGAACATTCAGGGACAGATCTAGGGGGGCGCAAGCGGGTATCTTGCCCCAGGTGCAGTTTGTTGTATTCTTAAAAAGGCGGCAAAATGAATGGCAGTTTAGGGGCCAAAACCTGACCTTGCCCCAGGCGCAACTTGGTCTTGATACGTCCCTGAGAACCTTAAATGAAGCATAATAGCATTTTGTAACAAACTTGCACAGAAGCTACTGTATAATGTGCCGTAAATATTGCTGGGTGCTGAAGGATCATTCCAAATCTGAAAGGGGGAGGGGGGAGCCGCATGCCTCAGGCAGCATAAAGTCTAGAACCAGCCCTGGATTGGACAACTTCTTGGCACTTTCTGCACCATCTTCATCTCCTCCACTGGTTCAGCCTCCAGAGTTCAAAGTCATACTTACCTAAGAAGAGGCAAGCCTTTAGGTCCTAGAGGCTTCCCACACCACCTTCCGGTTCCTCTGCACTGAGAGTTGCCCCCCAAAGAATTCCGACAAGGGCTTCTTGGTAAGGAGATACGGGCCACGTTCCTCTTCAGGCAGGATTGCGGCCATATTGTGCTGCCCCTGCAGGAGTATGGTTACACCTTGGCAGTAGGCTGGAGCCGCTCGTGCATCAGCAGCTCTGTGCTGGCATGGCCATGATTGTGTGGGTGCAGCTCGGCAACTCTCATGTCTGAAGAGGAAGTGGCCTGGATCTTCCAGCAGCGACAAGGTGGATATTGGAAGCCTGTACAACAAACATGACAAACTCCGCCCCATGTGCCAAATCTTGCCCACGGAGCCATCAGATTTGGTCCTCGTGTAGTTTCCCCACTTTGAATTATTTTTGGCCCACTCTAGATAACCAGAGAAGCTATATTGGAGGTGCAGCCCTAGAACACCAAGGAAGCCATATGGGGAGGGAGTAGCACTTGATACCAGGGAACTGTATAGGAGAGGGAAGAAGGCCACTAGCCTCCAGGGAACTGTATACGGAAAGGAGGAGGCCACTACCCATCAGGAAACTGTATAGGGGATGTAGGAATACTAAACATCAGGGAACTGTTGTCACACTTACCATGGCGGCTGTCTGTAACATCCCCAGAGGCATTCCTGTGTGCGCACGCGTGGGGGCTCATTCGCATTGCTATGCTCTCTCCCAGTACGGCGCACGGCATTGCGCGCTGTGCGCATGCGCGCAAAGTATTGCGCGTGCAGAAGGTTGCGCGTGAGCAACGGTGCGCGTGCGCAGATTGTTGCGCGCGTTCTGCGCATGCGCAGAGCGCTAATTCTGGCGCCAACACTCAGTATAAAAGCAGCACTGCCCTTAGCTGCAGTGCTGCTCGTTCTGACAGTTTGCTGGTGAACCTTGTTCCTGTATCTGCCTGATTCTGATCTTCCGTTGTGACCTTGGCCTGTGACCCCGACTTCCGCTGATCTCTGTTACCCCGACCTTTGGCTCTGTTACTGGATTTCCGCTGTCTGCCGCCTGCCTCGACCCCTGGCTTGTGACCCCGACCACCGTTGATTTCTGCCTGCCCCGACCTCTGGCTTGTGACCCCGACCTTCCTTGATCGCCGCCCGGATTGGACCTTCTGCTCTCGCCTGACCACCGCAAACTCCACAATCAGTGTCACCTGTTCTCCTGACCACTCGCTGAGACAATCCCAGTAGTGACCTGGTAGGGCACTAGGAAGCTAAGTTCCGCATCCCCCTCCTGGGGGTGTGGTCCTGCACTCCCCTCAAGAGGGTGTGGGTGAAGACCCGTGGTCACCTAGACTCCACTACTGGGTAACGTCTCTTCCTTCGTGGAAGGGTCAACAGGGACTGAAGAGGAACTCTAACAACTGTATAGGGGAGGAGGTACTATTAGACACCAGGGAACTTTATAAGGGAGAGAGGTGGCCAATAGATATTGAGATCGGCTCTCGACTTGGTCCCAGAGCTCAATTTCGGCGCACCCTTTATTTGAGTTCGAGACTCCTACTGTACAGCAGCCAGAGGCTTCCCTCTTCTTCAGTAAGTATGCCTTTTTTATTTGCGGTTTACCTCAGCTTCCCTTTTAGCAGAGATGGATTAAGATATGATGGGTCCCTAGGCAAAGTGGTAGATTTTGCGTACCTTCATGATCCTTTTGGTAAGCTGAAGTGGAGAAAGATCAGAGAAGGTGGCAGGTGGGCCTTTTACCACCCACTAGGCCCCAGGCACCTGCCTAGGTTGCCTGGTGGTTGATCCGGCTCTGCCTTTAAAGTGGTCTGAAACTCTGACATAACATTCAATAAAAATGTGTTTTCCTACCTTTTATTACTCGTATAGTTATCATATTTGCTTTTGTGGCACACCTAATATTGTCTGTTTACAAATTACAAGTTTCCAAAGTGTAGTTTTTCTTGCCCTGAAAGCTGGCTTTGCATTTTATTCTTTTTCTATTATAATTGCATTTTATTATATATTAAAACCTTCTAATGAGCCATTCTGAACTCTGTGTGTGCCTGAAGCAGAGACAGTTTCTCAGAGTGTTTGTTTACATTCCAGTGTTAATACATGTGTGTTTAACAAGTAAAAAATATACTGTTATCTACAGTTTGGATGCAGATTTGAAGCTGAATAGCAGGACAAAGTGCTTTGTTTAACTATTTCAGTGATGTTCTGCTAGAATTTTTCTCTGGGATAGTAGCTTTCAAGCTGTGAGGAATCTTTTAGAACAAAGTAGAAATGCTGGCTTTCAGACCACTTTTAGGAGGTAAGGCATCTTCAGTACGCCGCATTGTACGTGGGCGAAGGATGTTTACCTGCAGTTTATCTCTAACAATTGTTATTGTACGGGGCTGATGGATCTTCGGTCTATTGACTATAGAAAACACTGAGCAAGCTACTTAGCACATGTTTGTGTGAAGTCAGCACAGCGCAGTTATGGATTCTCGGTGACCGGGGCCCCGCTATCCAGCCGGTATTCTTTACACATGATGCTGGCTGCACAAAGCATGGAATGATTAACCACGCACATCTATTTCCAGCTATTGAGGAAGGAAGATAAAAGAGAGATATGGAATCAATAAAAGCCTCCCGCTCTGATATACGTGTGCTCCTTCCACGGCCGTAATGTTCAGCAGCCTTGCTTCTCCTTACATGTCCCGTCGTGGCAAAAGGTCACGTTTACGATAACGTTCTGCAGCCGTCAGGAAAATATAGAGCCACGATTGGTACGGAGAAGCAACATCTGCTAGTTTTTAGTGTGATTTACAGATTTTAATGTGAACAACTTTAAGCAGTTGCCAAAGTTCGTATAAAACGAGATAGAAGTGCTTTCAGGGGATAGACCGCTTAATAAGGAGAAAACTTACATTTAAAGGATCACTCCGTTGGAAACAGATGGTTCTGCACATTGCTGGATTGAATGATCCATCAGACTCCCAATAATTATAAAGCCACTAACAACAGCTTCAGGATCAATATCAAAATGCTGTGCTTGGCCTACAAATTGGTGTACAGCAACTGCCGGAACTACATCTCCGATCTTATCCACAGGCACAAACTGGCCCAAACATCCTCCAACGACCTGCGCCTATTTGCACCGCGCATATCTCACTCCCAAGCACAATTGCAGGACTTCACTAGGCCTGCCCCCACTCTCTGGAACTTGCTCCCACCAGCCATCAGACTTCCCCCACCTTTCATACTTTCAAACAGGCCCTCAAGACTCACCTTTTCATGCTCGCCCCTCCCCCATCAGCACCATAATACTTTCTGCTGGACACCCTCACCTATTGTCTCTACCCCCACCTTTTATATTGTAAAGCTGGCCATACACTAGGCCGATTCCCGCCAGATCGACAGCAGATTCGATCACTGGGATCGAATCTGCTGTCACATCGTTCCCGCTACACGCCGAATTTCGATCCATTTCGTCTGATCCCGTCGATCGCTCCGTGTAGAAAATTACCAAAGATCGCCCACGGGTAGGGAGCGCGTTGCTAGCGGCATTCGAGTGCCCGACGACCGACGCAATAGAGCCCGGTCACCGCTGCTCCGTCTACGCTCTGGTCTGGTCTCCGGGTCCGGCATGCTTCACTTCCTCCTGCCCGGCAGGAAGTTTAAACAGTAGAGGGCGCTCTACTGTTTAAACTTCCTGCCGGGCAGGAAGAAGTAAAGCATGCCGGGGCCGGAGACCAGAGCGGAGACGGAGCAGCGGTGACCTGGGGCAGTCTCGCTGGCGGAGCAGGTAATGTATGCGGCGGGGGAGGGCAGCGGCAGCACCACCACCACCACAACAGATTGTGAATGGTTTTAGGCTGAAATCGGTTCACAATCTGTTTGCAGTAAAGGCAGCCATACGATCCCTCTCTGATCAGATTCGATCAGAGAGGGATCTATCTGTTGGTCGAATCTGATGGCAAAATCGACCAGTGTATGGCTACCTTAAGCCTCTGGCAGGGCCCTCCCCCCAGAGGCGTAGCTAGGGTTTTCAGCGCCCGGGGACAAAGACAGATTTTGCGCCCCCTATTTCCCAGTCCAGCGCCGTGCAAAAAAAATGGCCCTGGCCACGTATCAGAATTTGGGTGTGGTCATGGGTGGAGCTATGACTATGGTAGGATTAGATTGTGAGCTCCTCTGAGGACAGTCAGTGACATGACTATGTACTCTGTAAAGTGCTTGCAGGAGAGATCCGTGCTATATAAATACTAATTATAGTATGGTAGGACATCAGACTAAAGGGGCCCATACACCTAACGATTTTCCCGCCGATATACAGCCGTTTCGATCACAGTGTTCAAACCGGCTGTGAAATCGCCGCGCACACCGCTGACAGAACGATCAATTTCCGTCCGAAATCGATCGTTCCCGTTGACCCATCTGTGCGGAAGATTTTTCTCAGTCGTCGGCGGGTCAGGAGTGCGTCGTTAGCGACGTTCGAATGCCCGATGACCGACGCAATACAGCGGGTAATACATTACCTGCTCCAGCCGGCGCGAGTCCCCTGGTCTTCTTCTCCGCTTCGGGCTCCAGAGCTACACAGAACTTCCTGTCCCAGCAGGAAGTTTAAACAGTAGAGTGCTCTCTACTGTTTAAACTTCCCCTGGACAGGAAGTTCAGTAGCCAGAGCGTGGCAGGGCCGGAGCGGAGAAGAAGAAGACAGCGGTGACAGGAGACTCACGCCGGCCAGAGCAGGTAATGTATGCGGGCGGGCGGCAGCAGCAGCTCCACAGATTGTGATCGGTTTCAGGCTGAAATCGATTCACATTCTGTTTGAAGTAAAGGTGGCCATACGATCCCTCTCTGATCATATTCGATCAGAGAGGGATCTATCTGTTGGTCGGATCTGATGGCAAATCGACCAGTGTATGGCCACCTTAAGACTTTGACAGGTATTAGATTCTGAATTCTTTGAGGACAGTCAGTGACATGACTATGTACTGTGTAAAGTGCTGCAGAAGATGTCAGTGCTGTATAAATACATAATAATAATATGGTAGGACATTACACTATGACTATGGTAGGTTTAGATCATGAGCTCCTCTGAGGACAGTCAGTGACATGACTATGGACTATGTACTGTGTACAGTGCTGCAGAAGATGGTAGTGCTATGTAAATACTTAATAATAATATGGCAGGACATTAGACTATGACTATGGTAGGATTAGAGTGTGAGCTCCTCCGAGGGACAGTCAGTGACATGACTGTACTCTGTAAAGTGCTGCAGAAGATATCAGTACTATATAAATACATAATAATAATATGGTAGGACATTAGACTAGGAGTATGGTAGTATTAGAGCTCCGTGAGAACACATGGCGACATTACTGGGTACTCTGTAAAGTGCTTCAGAAGATGTTGGTGCTATATAAATATGTAATAATGATATGGGGGGGCAGGGCTGGATTTACAAGTTAAGAGTCTGTAGGCACAAATGTACTGGCGCCCAAAACCCTGACCCTTAACACAGGCCACACCCCCAATATTCTGAACTCTAATTCCTGCATCATGTCACTAACGGTCAAGATGCCATTAGAGAGTGATTAGAGTGTAAGATCCAAAGGACAGTTAGTGACATGACACAGGGATTAGAGTTCAGAATATTTATTTTAAGGATTAGGGTGTAAGCTCCTGAGGTCAGCGATATCAGGCAGGGATTAGACTCTAAGATCATGAGGTCAGTGATGCAAGGCAGGGATAGAGGACAGCACAGTGAAGGATGAGGACAGAGCAGTGACGCTGGGGGATGAGAAGGAGAGAGCAGTGACGCTGGGGGATGAGAAGGAGAGAGCAGTGACGCTGGGGGATGAGAAGGAGAGAGCAGTGACGCTGGGGGATGAGAAGGAGAGAGCAGTGACGCTGGGGGATGAGGAGGATAGAGCAGTGACGCTGGGGGATGAGAAGGAGAGAGCAGTGACGCTGGGGGATGAGAAGGAGAGAGCAGTGACGCTGGGGGATGAGAAGGAGAGAGCAGTGACGCTGGGGGATGAGAAGGAGAGAGCAGTGACGCTGGGGGATGAGAAGGAGAGAGCAGTGACGCTGGCAGATGAGGAGAGAGCAGTGACGCTGGGGGATGAGAAGGAGAGAGCAGTGACACTGGGGGATGAGAAGGAGAGAGCAGTGACGCTGGCGGATGAGGAGGAGAGAGCAGTGACGCTGGCGGATGAGGAGGAGAGAGCAGTGACGCTGGCGGATGAGGAGGAAAGAGCAGTGACACTGCGGATGAGAGGGAGAGAGCAGAGAAGCAGGGGATGAGGAGGAGAGAGCAGTGACGCTGGCGGATGAGGAGGAGAGAGCAGTGACACTGCGGATGAGAGGGAGAGAGCAGAGAAGCAGGGGATGAGAGGGAGAGAGTAGTGCCGCTGGCGGATGAGAGGGAGAGAGCAGTGACGCTGGCGGGTGAGAGGGAGAGAGCATTGACGCTGGCGGATGAGGAGGAGAGAGCAGTGACGCTGGCGGATGAGGAGGAGAGAGCAGTGATGCTGGCGGATGAGGAGGATAGAGCAGTGACACTAGTGGATGAGGAGGAGAGAGCAGTGACTCTGGCGGATGAGGAGGAGAGAGCAGTGACACTGCGGATGAGAGGGAGAGAGCAGAGAAGCAGGGGATGAGGAGGAGAGAGCAGTGATGCTGGCGGATGAGGAGGAGAGAGCAGTGACACTGCGGATGAGAGGGAGAGAGCAGAGAAGCAGGGGATGAGGAGGAGAGAGCAGTGATGCTGGCGGATGAGAGGGAGAGAGCAGAGAAGCAGGGGATGAGGAGGAGAGAGCAGTGACGCTGGTGGATGAGGAGGATAGAGCAGTGATGCTGGCGGATGAGGAGGAGAAAGCAGCGACGCTGGCAGATAAGGAGGAGAGAGCAGTGACGCTGGCGGATGAGGAGGAGAGAGCAGTGACACTGCGGATGAAGAAGAGAGCAGAGAAGCAGGGGATGAGGAGGAGAGAGCAGTGACGCTGGGGGATGAGGAGGAGAGAGCAGTGACGCTAGCGGATGAGGAGGAGAGAGCAGTGACGCTGGCGGATGAGGAGGAGAGAGCAGTGACGCTGGCGGATGAGGAGGAGAGAGCAGTGACGCTGGCGGATGAGGAGGAGAGAGCAGTGACACTGGCGGATGAAGAGACAGCAGTGACGCTGGTGGATGAGAAGACAACAGTGATGCTGGCAGATGAGGAGGAGAGAGCAGTGACGCTGGCGGATGAAGAGACAGCAGTGATGCTGGTGGATGAGAAGAGAGCAGTGATGCTGGCAGATGAGGAGGAGAGAGCAGTGACGCTGGCGGACCAGGAGAGAGCAATGAAGCTGGCGGATGAGAAGAGAGCAGTGACGCTGGTGGATGAGGAGGAGATAGCAATGAAGATGACAGATGAGGAGGAGATAGCAGTGAAGATGGTGGATGAGGAGGACAGAGCAGGGAAGCTGGCGGATGAGGAGGACAGAGCAGTGAAGGATGAGGACAGAGCAGTGAAGCAGAAGCCTGAGGATGGAGCATTGGAGGATGAGAGGGCAGTGAAGCAGGATAAGGCTAGAGCAGTAAAGCAGGAAGAGGAGAACAGAGCAGTGAAGCAGAAGGATGAAGACAGAGCAGTGAAGCAGAAGGATGAGGATGGAGCATTGGAGGATGAGGAGGAGAGGGCAGTAAAGCAGAAGGATAAGGCTAGAGCAGTGAAGCAGGAAGATTAGGACAGAGCAGTGAAGCAGAAGGATGAAGACAGAGCAGTGAAGCAGGATGAAGACAGAGCAGTGAAGCAGGATGAGGACAGAGCAGTGAAGCAGAAGGATGAGGACAGAGCAGTGAAGCAGGAAAATGAGGAGGACAGAGCAGTGAAGCAGAAGGATGAGGATAGAGCAGTGAAGTGGGAAAATGAGGACCAAATGGTCAAGGATGAAGATGATGTGGTGGAAAAAGCAGTGAAGGATGATGAGGAGAGATCACCTGGAAGTTGTGGCTGTGCTGTTGCTCTGTGACCTCTCCTGTCAGGGGCTGCAGCTGGGCTGGGCAGGGGGTTGCACTCCTCCTCGTACATCTCCAGAATCTCCGTGGTGTTCCTGTGACATGTGGGTGGGCCGGGCATTGCAGCATGGGCCAGTTTTCAGGAAGCAGGCAGTTTTAACATGCCTCTTCCACCGAGACAGGCTGCGGGGGCGGGGTTTCCAGCGAGGCGAGGAGCATACAGCACATGCCCCCCACCTCTTTGAATTCTTCTGGTCCGGATCATTCTTTCTTTTCCTGTGAGGGCGAAGGAGCTTTTACATACATTATTACTTGTCTCTGCAGAGACAAGTTGGATTTGGCTGATGGCTCCGCTCGGCACTCTAACTTACTCCCGCAGTCCCGCTCCACAGTAGCACCTGTCCCTGGCCTGCCTCGTCGGCTCCTCCTCACACCCGGCATCAAATGGATGGGGCTGGCTCTGTGCAGCGTTCCACTGCCATCGACGCTGCGCGGCGGCGGCGACGTGTGAGGTCACTGGGAACGTCACTGACCTAACAAGGAAACCCCTGCCCGGCGAGTAAGCCTGCAAGTTGGGAAATCAGGAGGAAAAAAAAAAAGGACACAGCGCAGCTGGGCGCCCTTAGGGACCCGGCGCCCGGGGGCACATGTCCTACCCCGACCCCCCCAAGCTACGCCCCTGCTCCCCCCATGCGTTTCCAGCTTCATTATATAATCTCACTGTCAGACACCCCTCTAGAGGACTAGAACAGACTCTTTTTTGAACAGACACTAATCTACTGTTATCAAATCATTTGCACAATCTTGTTTTGTTGTGAGCTCCTTGTATTATGTTGGTGCTTTATAAATACAAAAATAACAAACTAGATTTTTGACTTGGGTAGTAATAGGCGAATTTCCAGTGGTGCGGGTGTGGTTCGCAAATACTAATGCAAACGTGTTCACAAGCGTGTTTGCCAGGGTGATATCCATCCCTATTGGCCACTTCAACCTTAGTTTAACCCTTTATGCTCCTATGGGGGCGTTTTGTCTGACATAGTCCAACATAGGAAAACTGGCTGCCGCTAGGTGGCGCTGTTGCTGAACAAAATTCAGCACTACATCAACCTCGTCAGATCAAAGCGTCAGACTTGTATGGTGCCCAGACATGGTATAATTTTTTTCATTTTTTTTCGATTAGATAATTTTGTTTGATTATTCCGTTAGATAGTATATAAAGAATTTTCTAACATGTCCGATCAGATTTTTTATTGAAAGAATGGGATAATCGATTCTATTTTCTTGATCGAAAAAAAGGATTCTTTTAAACTTTTATTCAATTCGATCGTTTTGGTAGAATAAACGGGAAAATTGAACGTTTTTATTTTACCGTGTATGGTACTTTAAAGGTAGCTACACACCATACAATTTTTTTTAATATCTGTTCAATTCAAGAATTGCAATACATTTTTTCAGACTGATTGTAACATTTGAAAAATATGACCAATGTACCACACACCTATGTTCAATTTTTCCCGAATTATGATAAAAATGATTGTAAACTCTGAGAAAATTGCAAGGGTGTGTTTATGAATAAATTGACAATCTAACACACACCATACAATCTTTAGTAAAATTGAAGAAACATTTCCAGCATTCCGGATCGATAAAAATAAAAAAAAACAGAAAATCTGATCGGATTTTTCAGTCGAATGAAGAAAAAGCTTTCAATTTTTTTCGGGAAATCCGATCATGTTTATCGAATTGCCTAAAATCGGATAATTTTATTGTATCGTGTGGGGCCACCTTAACCACTTCACCCCAAGGAGGCTTTTACCCTAATGGACAAGAGTGATTTTCACCTTTCAGTGCTCATCCCTTTCCTTTGCCAATAGCTTATCCACTACTAACCACAATGAAATGATCTATATCTTGTTTTTTTCACCACCAATTGGGCTTTTTGGGGTTGATATTTGTTTTCAGTAATTACTTTATTTTCTATGCATTTTAAAGGGAAAAACAAGGAAAAAATGAAAAAATACACAATTTCTCCAATTTCATCCCGTATATTTTTTAATATAAACACTGCTACTGTGCATAAAACCCACACATTTTATCTGCCTATTTGTCCTGGTTATAACAAGATTTTAATTATGTCCCTAGTACAAACTATGGTGACAATATATTATTTGGAAATAAAGGTGTATTTTGTTTTAGTGGGTTTTTTTACTATTTTCACGTGCACGTGCACAGGACTGCATGTGCACGCGTGGGAGCACACGTGCACGCACACGGGAGCGCGCACGCGCTCGTGGGAGCGTGCACAGCAGCAGCAGCAGTGCATGACGTTTTAAAATGTCCTGGAGCCATTAAGTGGCTCCAGCAGGACGTTTTAATACGTCTGCATGTCACTAAGTGGTTAAATACATCTATAGATTTGGCGGCCGATCAATCATTTAATTTGATAATTTTTGAAAAGGATGAAAATTGGTGCCACCAAAAGCATGCCTGGTCAACGATTCGACCAGCTGGAAGATCTGCCAGACATTACACAAAGAATCATAGTGCACAGATAAATGTTCACTGCAGTTTTTCAGCAGACATTCCCACTTGGGTGCAAATAGGTGCTGATTGAACACACTGCCTCTATATATTTTATCATATACTACCCCTCCTCTTGTTTCCCCCCATTCCCTTTAGATTGTAAGCTCACAAGGGCAGGGCTCTCTCCCCCTTTTGTGTCTTGGAACTCCATTATACATTGATATACTCATCATGTTACTTTTATCACTGTCATTACCAATTCTATATTTTGTATAATGTATGTTGTATCATTTGTTGTATTTGATCACTAATTATGTATCTTGTATATTGGTGTACACTATTGTCTGTATTATTAGGTACCCCATGTTTGTTTCTTACTTTGTACAGCGCCACGGAATATGTTGGCGCTTTATAAATCAATAATAATAATTGGTCTACATACTTTTAGCCAAGCTGCGTACTTAAGAGTGATTTGTTTTGCCTGTGCCAAGCAGCAGCTCTGTGCCATAACGGTCCGCACAGGATACAGATTGGCTGCCCATCATTTCCTAGTGTATGTTTGTAGAAGATTTTCCATCTTTCCTGAGAAAGCATAGACTGTGCCAGCTCAGGGTATATTTCCATGCCGTGCCAGTTCCTCCTCACAATCCTGACTTTGTTCAGCAGTGTAAGATGGAAATATTCCATTCTAAAGGCTGAGAGACTCTATGGCTCAGCTATAGGTCCTCCTGGTCACATCTTAGTTTATGTGGAACTAAAAGTTTTAAGAGGAACTTAAAGGACAACTGTAGCGAGTGGTGCTGCCATATTTATTCCCCTTTAAAGACACTTACATCGCGCTTTTCTCCTGGCGGACTCAAAGCGCCAGAGCTGCAGCCACTAGGACGCGCTCTATAGGCAGTAGCAGTGTTAGGGAGACTTCCCTACGGTCTCCTACTGAATAGGTGCTGGCTTACTGAACAGGAGGAGCTGAGATTCAAACCCAGGTCTCCTGTGTCAGAGGCAGAGCCCTTAACCATTACACTAAGCAATACCAGTTGCCTGGCAGACCTGCTGATCTATTTGGCTGCAGTAGTGTCTGAATAACACCAGAAACAAGCAGCTAATCTTGTCAGTTCCGACATTAATGTCCGAAACACTTGATCTGCTGCATGCTTGTTCAGGGGCTATGGCTAAATGTATTGGAGGAAGAGGATCAGCAGGACAGCCAGGCAACTGGTATTGCATAAAAGGAAAAAAAAACATGGCAGCCTTCCTAAAGTTGTCCTTTAAAGCAAGGATTGAACTTCATCCCAATCAGTAGCTGATACCTCCTTTCTCACAGGTAATCTTTACCTTTTCCAGAATAGATCATCAGAGGGGTCTGTATGGCTGATATTGTGGTGAAACCCCTCCCACAGTGTGATGTCATGACCACTGTCCTGACAGTTTGCTGTCTGTGAACCTCGTTGCATTGTGGGAAATAATGGCTGTCTCCAACTACCAAACAAGCAATATCTCTCTCTGTTCATAGGAACATTCCGTACAGACCACCTGGCAAACTAAAGATGTCACCACCAGTGATACATTTCAGTCTGCAAATCAGGGACAGGATGGCCAAACACTGACTAATCTATATATATGTTACGGCCAGAACCCGAAGTTTGGCCAGAACTAGAAGTGGCCGGCCACTTCGGGTTCTGGCCGGCCAATGCGCGAACTGGCCGCTGCGCTGCGGCCAATGTGAGAAATGAAACAATTCCTGTAAGGTTAATGTGATGTTGTGGCCGCAGCGCAGCAGGGCAAAATGTATCACACATCTTTACTTTATTCAATGGCATTAAGCCGCCCGGCTTTTTCCTCTGCCTCTCTCTCCTCCCCCCCCCCCCCCCCCCCCCCCCGCCTCTCTCTCCCCCCTTCTCTTATGGGCACAGCCGGGCGGGGACACGCGTGTCCAGGAGAGTCGTTCCTCGCGGCAGGAGAGCAGAGCGGGGAGGCTGCAGACATTGCTTCTGCCAGCACCCGCTCTGCAAGAACGGCAGGATTCCCCTGCCGCGACGAACGACTCCGGAGGGACACGCGTGTCCCCGCCCGGCTGTGCCCATAAAGAGAAGGAGAGAGAGAGGCGGGGGGGGGGGGGGGGGGAGGAGAGAGAGGCAGAGGAAAAAGCCGGGCGGCTTAATGCCATTGAATAAAGTAAAGATGTGTGATACATTTTGCCCCGCTGCGCTGCGGCCACAACATCACATTAAACCTTACAGGAATTGTTTCATTTCTCACATTGGCCGCAGCGCAGCGGCCAGTTCGCGCATTGGCCGGCCAGAACCCGAAGTGGCCGGCCACTTCTAGTTCTGGCCAAACTTCGGGTTCTGGCCGTAACATATATAAAATCGGATGTATGTGTGTGTGTGTGTGTATGTGTGTGTGTGTGTGTGTGTGTGTATGTGCCGCGATCACGCAAAAACGGCTTGACCGATTTGAACGAAACTTGGTATGCAGATCCCTTACTACCTGGGATGATACGTTCTGGGGGTCTCGCGTCCCCCCTGCACACCTGGGCGGAGCTACAAACAGCAAATCAGATTCCACCCATTCATGTCAATGGAAAAAATGTAAAAGGCTGCCATTCTTACAGTAATCAAGCCAGAGTCCCCACACTTGGCACAGTTGGTCACTTGGTGACCGAGGTTACAATTCCAGGAAAAGTGGGCGGAGCATAAAACAGCCAATCAAATTTCAGCCATTCATTTTAAATGGAAAAATCTCAACTGCAGCCATTCTTACAGGGTTTTCAAACTTGGCACACTTGGTCACTGGGTGACTGGGATTAATATTCAGGAAAGTGGGTGGAGCCTACAACAGCCAATCAAAATTCACCTATTGATTTTCAAGGGGAATATTTAAACTGCTGCTATTCTTACACTTTTTAATGGCAGAGACTTCAAACTTGCTACAGTCGGTCATTGGGTGACTGGGGTCCAAATTCACTAAAGGGGCGGGGCCACATACAGCCAATCAGATTTCCTTGGTGGATAAATTGCTTCCATTTACACAAATTTGATGTCAGGAACCTGACAGCTCACAAACATGGTCATTGAGTGACTGTGTGTCAAGGTTACAAAAAAGTGGGCGGAGCCAAAACAGCTTTTACAGGGAAAATATAAACTGCAGCCATTCTTACACCGTTAATGGCAGGGTTCTCAAACTTTGCACAGTTGGTCATTGGGTGACAGATTAAGATTTTGGAAGGTGGGTGGAGCCTACAACAGCCAATAAAAATTCACCTTTTGATTTTCTAAGGGAATATTTCATCTGCTACCATTCTTTTATACT
The DNA here is from genome assembly GCF_040937935.1 of Hyperolius riggenbachi. NCBI lineage: Eukaryota > Metazoa > Chordata > Amphibia > Anura > Hyperoliidae > Hyperolius > Hyperolius riggenbachi. The sequence goes on along the minus strand of NC_090647.1, from coordinate 542,464,495 downwards.
GGTAATAGCAGATGCCTCAAACCTGGTACAGTTGGTCACTGGGTGACTAGGGTCCAAATTCAGGAAGGGGGCAGAGCCACAAACAGCCAGATTTGTTTATTTTTCAATGGGTATATAGAAAGTATTGATACCAAGGACCCCAAAGCTGATAAACTTGATAATTGAGTGACTGTATGTCAAGGTTAGAAAAAGTGGGCAGTGCCAACAACTTTATTTTTTACATTGCAGGGTTCCCAAACTTTACACAATTGGCCACTGGGTGACTGGGATGAATATTCAGAAATGTGGGTGGAGCCTACAACAGCCAATCAAAATGTACCTATTGATTTTCAAGGGGAATATTCACATTGCTACCATTCTTACACTGTTAGTGGCAGAGGCCTCAAACCTGATACAGTCAGTCATTGGGTGACTGGGGTCCAAATTCATTAAAGGGGTGGAGCCACAAACAGCCAATCAGATTTGTTAGATTGATTTCAGCCATTCTGCTATTGGCAGGGTTCTCAAACGTGACACAGTTGGCCACTGGGTGACTGGGACTAATATTCAGAAAAGTGGGTGGAGTCTACAGCAGCCAATCAAAATTCACCTTTTGATTTTCAAGGGGAATATTTACATTGCTGCCATTCATGCACTCTTAATGGCAGAGGCCTAACATCTGCTACAGTCAGTCACTGGGAGACTGGGGTTTAAATTCTGAAGGGAGCGGGCCAAAAACAGCCAATCAGATTTGTTTAATTTCAATGGTAAAATGCAACTTATTGATGCCAAAGACCCCAAAGCTCATAAACTTGGTCATTAAGTGACTGTGTGTCAAGGTTAGAAATAGTGGGCGGAGCCAAAAACAACTAACTTTTTACATGGGGAAATGTAAACTGCAGCTTTTCTTACACTGTTAATGGCAGGGTTCTCAAACTTCACACAGTTGGTCACTGGGTGACTAGGATTAATATTTGGAAATGTAGGTGGAGCCTACAACAGCCAATCAAAATTCACCTATCGATTTTCAAGGGGAATATTGAAACTGCGGCCATTCTCACACTGTTAATAGCAGAGGCCTCAAACCTGCTACAGTCGGTCGTTAAGTGTTTGGGGTTCAAATTCAGTAAAGGGGCGGAGCCAAAACCAGCCAGATTTCTTTGCTGGATAAACTGCTTCCATTAGCACAATTTTGATGCCAGGAACCCAAAAGCTCACAAACTTGGTCATTGAGTAGTGACTGTGTGTCAAGGTTACAAAAAGTGGGTGGAGTTAAAAACAGATTTTTCTGGGAAATTGTAAACTGCAGCCCTTCTTCACTGTTAATGGCAGGGTTCTCAAACTTAGCATAGCTGGTTACTGGGTGACTGGGATTAATATTCAGAAAAGTGGGTGGAGCCTAAACATGCCAATCAAAAATCACATGTCACTTTTCAAGGAGAATATTAAAATTGCTGCCATTCTTGCACTGTTAATGGCACAAGCCTCAAACCTGGTACAGTTGGTCATTGGGTCACTGGGGTTCAAATTCAGAAAAGGGGACAGAGCCACAAAGAGTGAATCAGATTTGTTTCATTTCATGGGAAAATACAAATTATTGATGCCAAGGACCCCAAAACTCACAAACTTGGGCATTGAGTAGTGACTTTGTGTCCAGGTTACAAAAAGTGGGCGGAGCCAAAAACAATTTTCACTGGGAAAGTGTAAACTGCAGCCTTTCTTACACTGTTTATTTCAGGGTTCCCAAACTTTGCCCAGATGGTCACTGAGTGACTGAGATTAATATTCAGGGAAGTGGGTGGAGCCTATAATAGCCAATCAAAATTCACCTGTTGATTTTCAAGTGTAATATTTAAATTGCTGCCATTTTAACACTGTTAATAGCAGATGCCTCAAACCTGCTACAGTTGGTCATTGGGTGACTGGGGTTCAAATGCTGGAGAGGGGCGGAGCCACAAACAGCCTATCTGATTTGTTTAATTTCTATGGGAATATACAAATTATTGATGCCAAGGACACCAAAGCTCACAAACTTGGTCATTGAGTGTTTGTGTGTTAGGGTTAGAAAGTGGGCGCAGCCAACACCAGTCAAATACATACCCGGGCAACGCCGGGTCATCAGTGGGTGGAGACAAATACAAATTTCACTGGGAAAATGTAAACTGCAGCCATTCTTACACTGTTAAGCGCAGGGTTTTTAAACTTTGCACAGTTGGTCATTGGGTGACTGGGATTAATATTCAGAAAAGTGGGTGGAGCCTACAAAAGTGAATCAAACTTCACCTGTTGCTTTTCAAGGGGAATATTTAATTGCTACCATTCTTGAACTGTTAATGGCACAGGCCTCAAACCTGGTACAGTTGGTTATTGGGTGACTGGGGTTCAAATTCAGAAAAGGGGGTGGGGCCACACACAGCCAATCAGATTTGTTTCATTTCAATGCTGATTATTGATACCAAAGACCGCAAAGCTCACAAACTTGGTCATTGAGTGTTTGTGTGTTAGGGTTAGAAAACGTAGGCGGAGCCAACACCAGCCAAATACATACCCGGGCAACGCCGGGCAATCAGCTAGTAATCTATAAATGAATATTGTAACCAATAAGCAATTTTAGTAATTATGTTATTTTTTAGTTCCTTTTTAAAGGACTTCTGACCCGAGGGAAACCCACCTAATGTAAGAACAGATGGAACTTGTGTATTAGGCCATGGACCAGACCGGCCTATCTGATTCACGTCCAGAAAATATACACTGTGATTTAGGAGCAGCTGATCACACGGTGGGCGGGGTTAAAGGCGACAATAAAGGTATCGGCCGCCGCTCAGCTGAGTTGATCCACCTGGCGGATCGCTGGCCGAGTGGTGGTTGTGGGCTGCTGTACACACGCCAGACTATTGGCAAGGGCGGTCATTATCACCTACCACAGCCGACTTTAATCTAGTGTGTGTACAGGGCTTAAAGTGTACCAGAGACGAAGGGGCTTAAAAGATTTATACATACCTGGGGCGCCTCCATCTCACTCCCACGGCTGGGAGCACTCTGCGCCTGTTCAATAGTACAGCGCAGGCGCATCTCCCGGGGACGGGAGTGAGGCGGGGCAGGCGCGCGCCGCTGGGCCGCGCATCTGCAGTACGCCCGACTGGCCGGGAGAACTGATACTGGGAGAACCAGAAGGCTTTAGGCCGTGGTGAGGGAGCGATCTGTGTGGAGGGGGCTGGATGAAGCCCCAGGTATGTATAAATCTTTTATGCCCCTTCGTCCCTGGTACACTTTAAAGTGGTATGAAACTCAGCATTTCTTATTTGCTCTAAAAGATTATTTACAGCATATTATATACTACCACCATATTTTTTTTTTTTTTACTAGAACCGCATTCAACTAGTTAAATACATGACTTACAGCTCCCTGCAGGGAAAGCTGGACACATCCTAACTGGAGATAACATTATCTTGTGTTTACTTAATTGTATCAAGTGAAAAATGTAAACATTCTCTGGCAATTCAGACACTCCAGAACACAGAGACACTCAGAAAGCATTTCTGGGTACATTACAATATGAATGCACCAGTTATAAACAAAATGCAAAGGCAGCTCTCAGAGCAAAAAAATGTACTTTGGGAACTTGTCATTTCTAAATGAATAATAATACTTATGCACAAAAGCAAATATGATAACCGTATGGGATATAAAAAGTAGGAAAACATGTTTTTATTGAATATTGAATATTATGTCAGAGTTTTATGCCGCTTTAACACTAACCATCCCTCATTAACATAATTCGGGCATCGGCTGTTGCTGGCGGCCAAATTATGTTAAGCTGGGAGAGGTAGTGTTATGTGTTGGGTTGACCGTAGGGCTAGATAAGAAGTAAGATGTAAAAAACTGTTTCCGTTGCTTTCATTTTCCGCCACGGAACATCTGGTCGAAGTGAGGCATGTTTATGCTGGATCCCTTTACCTCTTTGGCTCGTCAGTTCCTCTCCTTATTCGGTCCCAGTAATCAGTCCTTGAAAAATGTCACATGTTCAGACAGGAAGAGGCGGACTTGCTGTGATAGTCCCTCCTGCCACCCACCCGCTCCCTCCTCCCCACCCTATCTCACAAGTTTATTGTCACTTCAGGTTTGTTATGATGGAGTTCACTGAACCCTGAAGACTGTAGCAGGAAAAAAAAAGCGCCGGCTGAGGGTGGACTAAAAGGGCGCCGCCATAGACTCGGATGCAATTTATCGTGAATATGGCGAAAAAAGCAGAAAAAAGGGCGCCGCAATAAATATTGTTAACCACATTAGAGCATTACAGTTTTTTAAATACGTTATTATTTTAGAAGCTTGCAGCGTTATAGTTTTCATCATATTATTTTGTTTGTATGTACAGATTTTACGCTATTATTATTATTGATTCATAAAGCGCCAACATTTTCCTGGGGCGCTGTATAAAGTAAATAATGAACATGGGGTACATAATAGTACAGACAATAGTGTACACCAATATACAAGATACATAATTAGTGACAAAATAAAAAAATATACAAAATACAGAATTGGGAATGACAGTGATAAAAGTAACACGATAGATAAAATGTATAATAATTTTCAAGACACAAAAGGGGGAGAGAGCCCTGCCCTTGCGAGCTTAGAATCTAAAGTGAATGGGGGTGGAAACAAGAGGTTATCAAAGATATTATCATTTCTATGTGTAAAAGGGTTTTTCTGCCGAGGGAGTGGTTAGGGTTATGCACCACCAGGGGGAGTGGTTAGGGTTAGGCACCACTAGGGGGAGTGGTTAGGGTTAGGTACCACCCAGGCGGCGGTTAGTTTTAGGCAACACCAGGAGTGATGGTTAGGGTTAGGCACCACTAGCGGGAGTGGTTAGGGTTAGGCACCACCCGGGCGGCATTTAGTTTTAGGCAACCCCGTAGGGGTGGTTAGAGTTGGGCACCACCAGGGGGGTGGTTAGGGTTAGGCACCACCAGGGGGGTAGTTTTAGTCACCTCCAGGGGAGGGTTCTCTGTGAGAGTAGGGTTGGGTTAAGCTGTATTATTGAATTACGTAACAATTTTTAACGTTAATATCTTTTCGTTATTATTTCCCGTCTGTTTTTACAATGGTATTTATCATTAACCAAGTTCGACAACAATGTTTATTGTTATAAAATTTCGTTATCCACCGGTGCCATTTCATTATCCAGCCCGGGCCTCTTTTTCACGGCGCCCTCATGGTAGGGAGGGAAGGGATTCACTGTATTTTTTTGTTATTAAAAATGTGTGGTGTCAGTACTTTAACTTTTCACCACTAGATGGCGCTAGAAACATTATCTGATTTACCAGGAATGTTCAATTTCTGCACAGACAATCACACGGAGAACATCTCAAATGCATGTAAAATGTATGGAACAGATGTAGGTTTATTAAAACACCATTTTTCACCGCTCGTAAAACGACTCGTGCAAACTCACCTGCAATCTGCATCCATAAATATGTGTATAAATTATCCAATATACAATGTTATGAATGCCATCCATCCTGATGCATGAGAACCGTGAGTCATTACAGCGTATGAGATATAGAATAATGTACAGCGCCATCCATTATTCCTTACATCAATGAATAATCAAACAGGCCAGCTATGCAGCGCTAACATTAAATATACATCATACATCATCACAGCAAGGCAAATATTACATAAAGATGAAAAAAGGGTTAATAAGAAGCCTGGTTTACTTATTTTAAGAGACGGCCAACCCTGATTGCTTTTCTTATTGAAAATTGCAACAATGTGATCACACAGAATTCTGGAAGGTTTACACTGGATACAACAACCACAAACAACATTTGTAAAGGGCTTTTGTCATGTAGGACTGAGGGCTGGTGCACACCGGAGCGGTTCTGGAGCGTTTTTAAAAGCGCTTGGCTAATCTATTTCAATAGGCTGGTGCACACCAGAGCGGTCCGTTTTTTTCCCTAAACGCAAACTCGGGGGCTGCAGCATTTTTTCATTCCTGAGACGTTTCTGTCTCAATGTTATAGTATGGGAAAGTGGAAAAATGCTCTGTAAGGCCTAGTGCACACCGGAGCGTTTCCGCTGCGGTTTGCGATCTGCTTGCGGGTGCGAATCCGCTAGGGTAATGTATTTCAATGGGCTGGTGCACACCAGAGCGGGAGGCGTTTTGCAGAAACGCATACTCCCGGGCTGCTGCAGATTTTGGATTGCGGATGCGTTTCTGCCTCAATGTTCAGTATAGGAAAAACGCAAACCGCTCTGAAAAACGGCACTTCAGAGCGGTTTGCCAGGCGTTTTTGTTACAGTAGCTGTTCAGTAACAGCTTTACTGTAACAATACATGAAATCTACTATACCAAAACCGCTACACAAAACCGCAAAACGCTAGCTGAAACGCTGCAGAAAAATAAGAAAAAGCGTTTCAAAATCTGCTAGCATTTTGCGGATCTGCTAGCGGGTTTTGGTGTGCACTAGGCCTAAGGGCTGGTGCACACCGAGCGGCTTTTTGGGCGTTTTCAGATCCGCTTGCGGCTGCGGATCTGCTTGGTCAATGTATCTCAATGGGGTGGTGCACACCAGAGCGGCAGGCGTTTTGCAGAAACGAAAAATGCCTGGGTGAGGCATTTTTTGGATTGCGGATGCGTTTCTGCCTCAATGTTAAGTATAGGAAAAACGCAAACCGCTCTGAAAAACGGCACTTCAGAGCGGTTTTGCAGGCGTTTTTGTTACAGAAGCTGTTCAGTAACAGCTTTACTGTAACAATATATGAAATCTACTATACTGAAAACCGCAGCAGCAATCCGCAAAACGCTAGCAAAACGCCTCATAAAAATAAAAAAAAGCGTTTAAAAATCTGCTAGCGTTTTGCGGATCTGCTAGCTGGTGCACACCAAAACCCGCTAGCAGATCCGCAAAACGCTAGCAGATTTTTAAACGCTTTTTTTTATTTTTATGAGGCGGTTTGCTAGCGTTTTGCGGATTGCTGCTGCGGTTTTCAGTATAGTAGATTTCATATATTGTTACAGTAAAGCTGTTACTGAACAGCTTCTGTAACAAAAACGCCTGCAAAACCGCTCTGAAGTGCCGTTTTTCAGAGCGGTTTGCGTTTTTCCTATACTTAACATTGAGGCAGAAACGCATCCGCAATCCAAAAAATGCCTCACCCAGGCATTTTTCGTTTCTGCAAAACGCCTGCCGCTCTGGTGTGCACCACCCCATTGAGATACATTGACCAAGCAGATCCGCAGCCGCAAGCGGATCTGAAAACGCCCAAAAAGCCGCCCGGTGTGCACCAGCCCAAAAACGGCAGATCAGAGCGGTTTTCCAGGTGTTTTTTTACAGTAGCTGTTCAGTAACAGCTTTACTGTAACAATAAATGAAATCCATACCTCCCAACTTTTTAAGATGAGAAAGAGGGACACTTAAGCCACGCCCCTGCCACACTCCTGATCACGCCCCGGTCACACCCCTAGTCACGCGTACCATAAAGATTTCATGAGAAAACTATGTTGTTTTATAATACAAACCACACTGGTCCTTTCTATCCTGGTTCATTTTCCTTCATATTAACATTTTAAAATCAGTAATATATCAATTTACAGGATGGGAATAAAGTTTAGAGCCAAACATTTTTAGTATAGAAATATGTATATCTGCATAGAAATAGGGACAAAGTCCTGAAAGAGGGACAAATGAGGAGGAAAGAGGGACATGGGGACAGGGCTCCCAAAGAGGGACTGTCACTCCAAAAGAGGGACAGTTGGGAGCTATGGAAATATGCTACACAAAAACACTCAAAACAAAACAAAACTGCTAGGCATGTTTAAAAAACCTCTCTATACATGCCTAGGAATCGCTCTGAAAATCTGCTTCAAAAACCTCTAGCGCTTTTCAGATCTGCTAGCGGTTTTCGGTGTGCATTGGCCCTCAAAGCGCATAAGCATGGCTCAGGCCAGTAATTGGTTGATTGGTAAATTGTGGTACAGAGGAAGTGTTGCCAGTAGCGTCTTTCCAATTTCTGCAGAATTACACAAAAATTGGAATTTCTGATGTCCACGCAATGTTTTTTTATTTTTTTAAATATTTGGGTAAATAATGGTAGAAGTGAAAAAAAGAAAACATGTTGCCGCTATTTTTTTTGCGGATGTACTCTATGATGCTTACTCCGCATTTCTGATTGGTAACCTCGTAATTTTGCGGTAGTCCTATTTTCAAGGTTAGGCCTGGAACCCACTAAAAAACGCTATCGCAAATCGCAATCGCTAGCATTTTGTATAAGCGATTTTGGTAGCTTTTTTAAAAAGTGTCAGCTTTTTGCCAGCGATTGTGTAGCGATTAGCGTTTTTAATTCTGATTGGTCCTTTCAATATTAACTTTTTTACAGTGTGCAGTAATGTAAAAATGCTTGCAAAATCACTGTGTGTAGGTTTTGACTAATGATTATGCCAGTGTTTATATACTTTACAGAAACGCTAATGCTAATCACTAAAAATGCTGCATGTCCTGCGCTTGCGATTTTGGTAATCGCAATCGCTTCAGTGGAATTTGGCCCATCCATTAACATTAGCTGAGCGTTTAGGAAAATTGCTAGCGGTTTGAATCGCTCCCTAAAAGCTCCAAAATTGCTCTAGTGGGTTCCAGCCCTAATTCCGAACACACCTGAAAGGAGTATATGGCTAATCCAGTCAGACTTCAGACAAAGCACCTGATCTGTATGCTTGTTCAGGGTCTCTGGCTAAGGGTGCGTACAGACATGCGACTATAGTCGTTTAAAACGATCGTTACCGACGGCATTGCCCGACGATCGATCGTAAAATGTGCACGAACGATCATTAGAATGACCGACCAACGAGATATGTCGTTGGTAAAGAACGGTCCATTCTGCCAGATCTTTTCCAACGACCATCGTTCAAAAAGTAATGTCTGTACAACGATCGGTCGTTGATCGTTCGTTCTCAAAGCTTTGCACATGCTCAAACACTTCTTTTTGACACTTGTGTTTGAAATCAGTTTATACATCATGTTGCGCACGCAACGCTCATTCCAAGATCGTTCGTACACGAACGATGTTCAAAGTAGCCTTTCTTCAAACGATCATCGGCCGATACCTCCTTTAACATCGTTCGTCATTCAGAACGAATGATCGTTATCGTATGTCTGTACGTACCCTAAGAGTATAATGCCTGATACTCTGACCTCCTTATTAGTGAGGGCTGGAACCCACTAGAGCGAGTTTTTGAGCTTTTAGGGAGCGTGATAAATCGTTAGCGATTTCCCTAAACGCTGTGCCAATGTAAATGGATGGTGCAAATTCCCACAGAAGCGATTGCGATTAGCGAAATCCCAAACGCAGGACATGCAGCATTTTGTTAGCGATTGCGCTTTAATGTAAAGTATATAATTACTGGCGTAATCGCTCATCAAAACTTGCACGGAGCAATTTTGCTAGCGTTTTAAAGTTAATGTGCACTGTAACCAAATTAAAATGAATAGAAAGGATCAATCAGACTTTAAAACGCTAATCGCTAATCGCTACACAACCGCTGGCAAATTGATACACTTTTTAAAATCGCTCCCTAATACGCTCATGAAATCACTTACAAACTGCTCATACAAAGCGCTAGCGATTGCGATTAGCGATAGCGTTTTGTAGTGGGTTCCAGGGCTTAGAGAATAATGCTAGGTACGCACGGTGCAATTTTCTGACAGATTTACTGTCAGATTGATTATTTCCAACATGTCTGATCTGATTTCCAATCAATTTTCCGATCGATTTTTCCATTCGCTTCTATGGAAAATGGATCGTAAATCATGTTAGAAATAATCAAACTAACAGTAAAGCTGTCAGAAAATGGCATCGTGTGTGCCAGGCATGAGAGGCAGAGGATCAGCAGGCCAGCCAGGCAGTTTGCTTGCCTATCACATTGTTAGGGGGTGTGGTAACAGATAATGGCAGTTTGTGCTGTCTGTCTTTTTTTTTTTTCTTTGTCTGCCAGCAGTAAAGATGATTACATACAGGCTCATTGTGGATCAAACAATATGAGCAAATTACATGGTGAACATCCATCAGTTCTTGATCTCTTCTCTATTTTCTAACTTTTCACTTTGACTGTATTGATTTATTTTTGTCCCCCGTTTCGCTAAAGTTCCTCTTTAAGTGTCACACAAAGTGTTCAGCCATGACTGTAATTCTAATCATATACTGATTATGAGGAAGCCGGGTTTGATTGATGCTTTGTTCACATCTAAAATCAAAATCGCTGACGCCAGGGATTTTTTGCTCGTTTTTCCCCCCCTCCCGGCGCTCCACTGCGCACTACAATTTAGTGTTAATCGCTTTTTCAAAACGCTTTTGCATAGCAATTTTTTTTTTCACTTCCTGACTTCAGTCCGGGAGTGAACTCTTTGACCCAGAAAATAATAAATACAATGGGCGCGATTCACTAACCGGTGCAAACTGAGTTAGCACATCTGAAAGGAATACTGTAGGGGGGGGGGGGGGGGGGGGGGGGGGTTGGTCGGGGGGAAATGAGTTGAACTTACCTGGGGCTTCTAATGGTCCCCCGTAGACATCCTGTGCCCGCGCAGCCACTCCCCAATGCTCTGGCCCCGCCTCCGGTTCACTTCTGGAATTTCAGACTTTAAAGTCTGAAAACCACTGTGCCTGCGTCGCCGTGTCCTCGTTCCCTCTGATGTCACCAGGAGCGCACGGCGCAGCCACAGACCATACTGGTTTTCTGACTTTAAAGTCTGAAATTCCAGAAGTGAACCGGAGGCGGGGCCGGAGCATCGGTGAGTGGCTGCGCGGGCACAAGATGTCTGTGGGGGACCATTAGAAGCCCCAGATAAGTTCAACTCATTCCCCCCCCTCCCCCCTACAGTATTCCTTTAAGGCTTTGGATGTGCAATCTAGGGTGCTAAGTAGTTTGTACGTCCAAAGCAGTTAGTGTTCGGGCGCAAACCACATCGTCGCACGGTGCACAGTGTTTTGGGGGGGGGGGGGGGTTTGTCCTCCCCCTCCCATTGGCAATGCATATTCTTTTTGCAAAAAGCAAAAATGCATTTTGGTCAAATCAGTTCTCTCTACAAAAAAAAAAAAGTAGAATAGCAAAGATCAGCATTTCGACTTGTAGCTTGTAATTATGTGCAGTGCCCAGACACAGAGCAGTGTCCAGAGCGCCTGACTCCTCCCAGATTCTGCCACTGAGTCACTGGTGCAGACAGAGGACACTGAAAGCACTTGCGTATTCCGCACTGGCAGCAGAGTCTGGAGATTTCAGCATTGCTGTACTCTGCTGTTCAGCCTTCTAATCTCGCTTCACAGACCTGCTTTAATATTGCTGTAGTGATTTATTTATACAGTATGCTGAAAATTCAAGAGCGTTAATATAGCCTTATGGTGGCTAAACATTTTGAATGATCTGTCATTCAGGACTCTATGAAAGAATTAAATGTGTCAAAAATCAAGTTAAATACATTGCTGTGACTGATGAAATGAAATGTACTTCCTATTATTGTCATGTAGTGTCATATCACTGTCCTCATAGGTATGTATTTATATAGCACATTCATCTTCTGCAGCACATTACAGAGTACACAGTCATGTCACTGACTGTCCTCAGAGGAGCTCACAATCTAATCCTACCATAGTCAGTCTAATGTCCTACCATATACAGTATTATCATGTATTTATACAGCACTGACATCTTCTGCAGCACTGTACAGAGTACATAATCATGTCCCTGACTGTCCTCAGAGGAGCTCACACTCTAATCCCTACCATAGTCATAGTCTAATGTCCTACCATGTTATTATGTATTTATATAGCACTGACATCTTCTGCAGCACATTACAGAGTACATAGTCATGTCACTGACTGTCCTCAGAGGAGCTCACAATCTAATCTCTACCATAGTCATAGTCTAATGTCCTACCATATTATTATTATTATGTATTTATAGAGCACTGACATCTTCTGCAGCACTTTACAAGTACAGTCATGACACTGACTGTCCTCAGAGGAGGTCACAATCTAATCCTACCATAGTTTTAAGTTGGCCACACACTATACAATATTTTATATTTCTTTTTAATTTGGTAATCAAGTGTACTCCCTGCCTAATGTGTTGCACTTGCGTTATGATTTTTTTGCGATCGGAAACGTCATGCATGGTGCGTTCTGCTTCTGATTCCCACTGGGCGAATGAACCTTCAGAACACAATTGCTGAAAAATCTTGGAAAAAACACAGAAACACAAGTTATGTAGTGTACACATACACAGAGTAGTATATACACATATACTGTATACACACACATAACATACTGTACACACTCACACTCACATTCTGTAGTTTATACACATTACTGTATATAGTGTACTCACGCATACAGCAGTACATACACACATTGTATAGTGTACTTACACATACAGTAGTACATACACATATTATATAGTGTACACCCACTAGTATATATACACACACACTCTAATGTACACATACTATATAGTGTTCACACACATACAGTACATCATATACACACCCAATATAGTGTACACACACATAAAGAAGTATACAGTATGCACACACTATATAATGTACACACACATAGAGCAATATACACACTCTATATAGTGTACACACACATGAAGCAGTATACACACTCTATATAGTGTACACACACATAGAGCAATATACACACACTATATAGTGCACACACATAAAGCAGTATACACACTCTATATAGTGTACACACACATAAAGCAGTATACACACACTGTATAGTGTACACACACATAGAGCAGTATGCACACACTATAGATTGTACACACAGAGTAGTACTGTACATACACACATTATATAGTGTACACACACATACAGTAGTATACACACACTATATAGTGTACACACTATGTAGTGTACACACACATAGAGCAGTATGCAGTATACACACACGTGCACACACTATATAGTGTACACACACATAGATCAGTATACAGTACACACACTATATCGTGTACACAAACATAGAACAGTATACAGTAGTACAGTACACACACTATATAGTTTACACAAACATAAAACAGTATATACTAGTACAGTATACACACTATATAGTGTACACATAGATAGAGCAGTATACAGTACACACACTATATAGTGTACACATACATAGAGTAGTATGCAGTACACACACTATATAGTGTACACATAGAGCAGTATACAGTACACACACTATATAGTGTACACATACATAGAGTAGTATGCAGTAAACACACTATATAGTGTACACATACATAGAGTAGTATGTAGTACACACACTATATAGTGTACACATAGATAGAGCAGTATACAGTACACACACTATATAGTTTACACATACATAGAGTAGTATGCAGTACACACACTATATAGTGTACACATAGAGCAGTATACAGTACACACACTATATAGTGTACACATACATAGAGTAGTATGCAGTAAACACACTATATAGTGTACACATACATAGAGTAGTATGTAGTACACACACTATATAGTGTACACATAGATAGAGCAGTATACAGTACACACACTATATAGTGTACACATACATAGAGTAGTATACAGTACACACACTATATAGAGTACACATACATAGAGTAGTATACACACACTATATAATGTACAAACACATAGGGCCTGATTCACAAAGCGGTGCAAAGTGTTTGCACGCCTGTGAAAAGCCCTTTCTCACGCCTAAACTCAGTTTAGGCGTGATAAAATGAAACTCGCACGAAATTCCCGCACGCAAAGTTTTGCGCACGGTGCAGTGCACGCGATGCGCCCATTAAACCCTATGGGCGCTACGCGCGAAATTGCGAAGATGCTAACTCAGCGGTGCAAAGGTTATCACGCCTAAAGTCTTTTAGGCGTGATAACTGAGTTATCACCGCTTTGTGAATCAGGCCCATAGAGTAGTATATATACACACTATATAGTGTACACATACATAGAGTAGTATGCAGTATACACACACACACACACACACACACACACCACACACATACACGCACGCACGCACGCACGCACGCACACACACACACACACACACCCATATAGTGTGCACACTCTTGCATCACATTTGAATATGTCTCTTACATGAAGGTTAGATGGGAGCAGACTATGAACTGTGAGTGAATTATTGCTGTAAATGCTGCGCAGTGCCCAGATAGAGGAGGACATTCATCCCACCACACAGCATAGCGCTATCGCGGGCGAGTGACAGTCAGTTACAAGCCTGGTGACATAATAGGAGGAGAGTGACAAGCCCTGGGGACACCTGTGTGATCAGCAGGGGAGGCTGATGCTATTGGCACACAGCAGCAGCAGCAGCAGCTGCCCATTCCTTCATGCTACACACAGAGGGCTGGGACATCAGAGCTGTCAGTGCACAGCCTCCTGTATCCTGGATGTGACTTCTCCTCCACCCCTCTGAGAACTTGTGTGTCCCCCTCCACCTGTGTGTCCCCCCAGCCTCCTCATGTGAAGCCAGGAGCACCTCATTCTAGTCAGAGGAGGGGAAGGAGGAGGATTCCGGATCTCTCTTTTTCTGCCTCCCAGATGCGCTCCTTGCTGGACCGTAACAAGAAGAAGCAGAGCTGTGCTGCCCGGCTGGATGTGGCTTTGGGGCTGTTCCCCCAGCAGCAGCAGCGGCAGCCCAGGATGTTCAGCTGTGTGTCCTGCTTCTGGGTGCTGCTCTCCGCCTGCCTGGTGGCCGTCTGCAGCTTCAGCTTCCTGTCCCCCTCATGGATAGTGCGGTCCGGCCAGGAGGACAGGCAGGACGCCGTCAGCTTCGGGCTGCTCTGGCATTGCTCTGACAGGATGGAGCTGATGTCCAGCTGCTATACCTTCGGAGGACTGGGCAAGTTCAACGACATCCCTTCCAGCTCCTGGCAGGTGAGTGACAGACGGAACCTCCACGTCGGGATAAGGTACCAAGACCTCCAGCATGACAGGCGGGGATACTGACCACTATACTAACGAGGAGAACGAGTGACATACAGAAAGGGGGGATACTTGTCTCATGTATCACTTATTATTATCACAATTACTAGGGAAGACCATTTGTATTTCTTTGAGTTTAAATGTCCGCATTTCCGAAATCGATTTTCTAATCGGAATACAGAAATCGGAATTCCGTTGAAATCCAATTTACTGCAACTCGGTTATTTTAACCTAATCATAGAACTCGGCAGCATTGGACCCATCAGAGAATGCAGACTTTTTTTTGCAAAAATTAGATTGCCGCAGTAATTTTAGACCAATTACAAGATTCCGATTTCCTTTTTTTGTCATTTTTTTTGCATTCTTTGATGCAAAAAATTACAAAGACAATACTCCTCCGAAATCGGAAAAATGAAATTGGCATTGGCGGGTATCGGAATTTTGGTGGAATCGGAAATGGGCATTGCCGACCATCCCTAACTATTACTAGTACAACCTTTGTTACTGATGCTTTCGCTGTTTGCCACGCAATTATAAAGCTGCTTACACACATGCAATATTCATCCTTTGTAACAGACGATAACAATGATCGTTTCAGCTGATGATTGTTGTGTGTACAGCGGCTACTGATCGATATTGCTCAGGCATCGTTAAAGATCCATCCTGTCTGATTCTTAATGACCCCCGATGCCCAAGCATGACCGTTCACAATGCTTTTTACAAGCCCCGCCAACCGATTGCGGCCATTCCGTTGTCCGTCGATCGTTGTCCTTCTGCCCCCCTCCGTAGCAACAGAACGCATTGCTAGCCTCAAGGCTAGGGATGTGTCTGTACAGCATCGTTCTGCGAATTGTCCAGTGTTGCTTGCCATTTTTGATTTTGAGAAAATATTAGCAAAAATACATAGTATTTTTTTTCGAGAAAATGAAAGCAAAAAGAATATCAGCTTTTCAGCTCATCGATGGAAATGACAATTCTTGCGTGTGTGTTGTTAACTCAATTGCTCTTTTAAGCTGCCTGTGTTGAGATTCATTTTGCGTTAGGATGCCAATCACATGCTATTCGCAAAACGTAAGTAATCGCAGGTTCTATTTTAAACTCAGGCAGGGAACACACTTGTTGATGCGTGCGTGGTTTACTGCACACTGCTGCACTGGCCATTAAAGTCAGTAGCCTGCTCAGAAATTGTACAACTGTTCACATTGATTCACGTTCGATTTTTACCCAGAGATTATAAATGGGACCATTTTCAGCTTTTTTTGCATGACGTGCATGTTTGTAATTACAATGTATTCCGCCACATCTGAAAAATCAAACGAAAGCAATGAAAATGGTGTGCTGGAAAACGCAAACGCAAAGCAACATAAACTCAGGAATCCTCTGGCAAAACCCACAAGGGTAGTCAGGTGGAGATACTATGGTGGTGGGGTGGAGACACTAGGGTAGATGGTAGTGGTTTGGAGACTCTAGAATAAAGGGTAGTTGGGCTGGAGACACTAGGGTTGTGAGGTGGATGGAGACACTAGGGTAGAAGGTAGCGGAGTGGAGACACTAGTGATGAGGGGGGAGACACATGAATAGATGGTAGTGGGGTGGAGACATTAGAATAGAAAGTAGTAGTGGGGGGGGGAGTCACTAGAGGGGAGGGTAGTGGGGTGGAGACACTAGGGTAGTGAGGTGGAGATATAAGAAGGTAGGGGAGAGGAGACACTAGGGTAGATGGTAGTGGTGTAGAGACTCTAGAATAGAGGGTAGTTGGGATGGAGACACTAAGGTAGAAGGTAGTTGAGTGAAGACACATGAATAGAGGGTAGTGGGGTGGAGACACTAGGGTTGTGGGGTGGATGGAGACACTAGAATAGAAAGTAGTAGAGTAGTGTGTGTGTGTGTGGGGGGGGGGGGGGCACTAGAGGGGAGTGGGGTGGAGATATAAGAAGGTAGTGGAGAGGAGACACTAGGGTTGAGGGTAGTGGGGTGGAGACACTAGAATATAGGGTAGTGGATTGGAGACACTAGTGGAGAGGGTAGTGGGGTGGAGACACTAGGGCAGATGGCAATGGTGGGTGTAGAGACACTAGAATAGAGGGTAGTGGAGACACTAGAGTAGTGTGGAGGGAGACTAGAGGAGAGGGTAGTGGGGTGGAGACACTAGAATATAGGGTAGTGGATTGGAGACACTAGTGGAGAGGGTAGTGGGGTGGAGACACTAGGGCAGATGGCAATGGTGGGTGTAGAGACACTAGAATAGAGGGTAGTGGAGACACTAGAGTAGTGTGGAGGGAGACTAGAGGAGAGGGTAGTGGGGTAGAGACACTAGGGTAGTGAGGTGGAGTTATAAGAAGGTAGTGGAGAGGAGACACTAGGTTTGAGGGTAGTGGGGTGGAGACACTAGAATAGCGGGTAGTGGAGTGGAGACACTAGAATAGCGGGTAGTGGGATGAAGGGTAGAAGGTAGTGGAGTGGACCTGGCTAGGAATCAGTACCTATTCAGTAAGCAGTTCAAGGCAAGACTCCCTAACACTGCAGGGTGGCCTCTTGAGCGTGTCCCAGTGGCTGCAGCTCTTGAGTGCTTTGAGTCCGATGGGAGAAAAAAGCTATACCAATGTTGGGATTATCGGATTACTGGAGGAGAGGGTAGTGGAGTGGAGACAATAGGGGAAGAGACAGAGGAGTTAGCGGATGTGGCAGTGAGCCGCAATTCCTAGCTATAACGAATAAGCGAGTCTGAAGACTTGTGTCTTGAGGGTGCATTTGAAAATTTCCACTATAATAACAACTGATTAGTATTATTAACATCATCACAACATCCTTCTTGCTAAGGGTTTAGTCGTTGTTGTTGTATGTTATTATTGTAATTAGTCCTTGGCTTGTTGTTAAGGCTGTCAGTGTTCACTGTACAAATAATAGTTACTGTACAAATCTACCAAATGATAGTTACGTTGTTGCTAAGACGAGGATTTTTACTGCTTACTGTACAAATCTGAGGTAGGGCCCTTTTCCACCAGCAATCGCAATCGCAAATAACAAACGCCAGTGATTGAAATTGTGATTTTTCATTAATTTTGTTATGCGATTGCAATATTTGGATTGCATTATCACACTTAGGGCTCTTTTCCACTATGAAATGCAATCGCAATCGCATTTCAATTTCCATGCAATTGAGCTACTATACTCAGTACAGTATAGCTCAAACGCATCTAAAAAGTGCTTAGTGCGAAATTTAGTGTGAAAACGGTTATCGCGCGCCAAAATTCAAGTCCGTGCGATAATGCAAATTTTTGCACGCTAACGTTCCCTGTTCGCGCGATAAATTTGCGTTATCACACGAACACGAACGTTAACGCGTGGAAGTTCGCTTTATCTCGCGAACGCGAATTTTGCACGTGATAACTGTTTTTCACACTAAAACATGCGCCAAGTACTTTTTCACAGACGTGATAACAGTTATCACGGCTTTGTGAATCAAGATCAAGGCGTGATATCTTTTCATAAGGGGTGATATCTTTTCAGAAGGCGTGATATCTTTTCATAAGGCGTGATATCTTTTCAGAAGGCGTGATATCTTTTCAGAAGGTGTGATATCTTTTCAGAAGGTGTGATATCTTTTCAGAAGGGGTGATATCTCTTCATAAGGGGTGATATCTTTTCATAAGGTGTGATATCTTTTCAGAAGGTGTGATCTTTGATAAGGTGTGATATCTCTGCATAAGGTGTGATATCTTTTCAGAAGGTGTGATATCTTTTCAGAAGGTGTGATATCTTTTCAGAAGGCGTGATATCTTTTCATAAGGCGTGATATCTTTTCAGAAGGTGTGATATCTTTTCAGAAGGTGTGATGTCTTTTCAGAAGGTGTGATATCTTTTCAGAAGGCGTGATATCTTTTCAGAAGGGGTGATATCTTTTCATAAGAGGTGATATCTTTTCATAAGGGGTGATATCTTTTCATAAGGGGTGATATCTTTTCATAACGTGTGATGATATCTTTTCAGAAGGTGTGATCTTTGATAAGGTGTGATATCTTTTCATAAGGTGTGATATCTTTGATAAGGATATTTGAGTTATTACTGTTTAGTGAATCAAGCCCACTGATTGCAATTACTGATAATGCATAGGCCCCAGCACGTGCTGTCGCTTTAAATGTATCAGGAGGCTCTGCACTGGAACACAATTTCGAGAACGGACGAATTTCCGCGCTAAACACAAAATGCCATTTAGTTTCTGTTACGAAAATGATTGTAATTATGAAAAACGTTTGTAATTACTAAATTCAGCATAAACGTCAAATTTTGCATAATCGTTATTAGGTCATTACGGCCATCACTAGTTATGATCGAGCAGCATCTTGTTGCTATGGTGCTCTGGTCCTACAAGGGGTCCATTCACATTGGCATGTAGGGGTTTGCATGAGGTTCCGCTGTAATAACGCGAGCTGAGGTGTGCGCTACTGGACACTGCACACACCACAATTACAAATGACTGGTGACAAGGTGCCGAGCATTGCGATACGTGTGTTCTGGCCATGGGTGGCCCGATTGTGCAATGATCCTACAATCTGGGTACGTTTATACCTGCATACACTATAAATCGGGGCTGCCCTTACTGACCTCTTTCTTAAAAGACCACTATCACAAAAACTATAAAATTTAAAATACACGGAAACACATACAAATAAGAAGTACGTTTCTTCCAGAGTAAAATGAGCTATAAATGACTTTTCTCCTATGTTGCTGTCACTTACAGGAGGTAGTAGACATCTGACATTACCAACAAGTTTTGGACTAGCCCATCTCCTTATGGGGGATTCTCAGGGTTTTGGTTACGGTATTTGTAAAAGCACTTAGTGAGGGTTGGTGCACACTACAAGAGCTTTTTAAAGGGGAACTGAAGAGAGAGGTATATGGAGGCTGTCATGTTTATTTCCTTTTAATCAATACCAGTTGCCTGGCAGCCCTGCTGGTCTATTTCTCTGCAGTAGTATCTGAATAAAACCAGAAACAAGCATGCAGCTAGTCTTGTCAGATCTGACATTAAAGTCTGAAACGCCTGATCTGCTGCATGCTTGTTCAGGGGCTATGGCTAATAGTATTAGAGGCAGAGGATCAGCAGGGCTGCCAGGCAACTGGTATTGCTTAAAAGGAAATAAACATGGCAGCCTCCATATACCTCTCTCTTCAGTTCCCCTTTAAGCGCTAAAGATTTTGAAAAGCTCTTGCTAATGCAATGCTATGGGGGATTTTTACAAATTCACATCGCTTCAGTGTGAACACACACATAGGATATGTTTAGCAAGAACCTTGAAAATCACAAAGCGCTCAGAAAAGCACTTGTAGTGTGAACAAGCCCTTATGAAGTATATAAGGCTTGCTGAGAATCCCCCATGAAGAGGTGGACTAGTTCAAAACCTGTCAGTTCTGTCAGATTACTACTACCTACTGTAAGTGACAGCAGCATAGGAGAGAAGTAATTCATGGCTCATTTTACTCTAGAAAAAACAAACTTCTTATTTATATATGTTTGTATGAAATGCTTTTTCGCTTTTGGGAATCAAGTTGCGAAAGTATTTTCGCAATATGGTCAAAGAGGTGAAATATCGTCAAAAAACACACAAAAAAAATCACTCTTGGGCCCTAAAGCCACTACAAATCGCAATCGCTAGCGTTTTTAATTCGCATTTTGTAAGCAATTTCGAGCATTTTCCCACGATTTTGGTAGCAATTTTAAAAAGTGTAAGCTTTTTGCCAGCGATTATGATAGTGACTTGCGACTAGCAATTTTAATTCTGATTGGTCCTTTCAAATTATTATAATTTTTTTTTACAATTTGCAGTAATTTAAAATTGCACATAAATCGCAATGTGTAGCAATTCATCAGCGATTTGCCAGCACTTCAATACTTTACATTGAAGCGCAAACGCTCCCAAAGTGCTGCATGTCCTGCGATTGCGATTTTGCTAATCGCTACTTTGAAATTTGTTACATTTATTTACATTGGCAGGGCGTTTAGGGAAATCGCTAGCGAATTAAAGCGATCCCTAAATGCTCAAAAAAGTGCTCTAGTGGGTTTCGGGCCTTAGAGGCCGGGTGCACACGTGGCAGAAACGCTTGCGGAGCGGGAAACGCTGCGTTTTATGCAGCAATGTTAGTCTATGGGACGCAGAAGGACTAGCGTTGCACTTGCGATTTACAGTAAGCAAGGTAAAGGGGGAAGAGGCGCCCAGAGCAGATAAAATACGTTAAAAACAAATAACAGGAAAAAAGTGAGGTGGCTTACCTCAATGAAGACAAATTCACCTATTAATAGAATTTTATTGCATTGACAACGTGTTTCGTGGGTGCATAACCACTTCCTCAGGCCAAATAGCAGTGCCTAATAGTGCTTGTAGCCACAAATAAGGCGCACTATTTGTGGCTACAAGCACTGTTAGGCATTTGAGGTTTGCTTTTTATCAAGAGTGCGACCATCACCAGCTCCGCCTGGTCACCCAAGTGGAGGCGGGGTTATACATCTCCACCTGCTTCTAGTAGTCGGTTGCCCTTCTGCAACCCACCTGTTTGAGTATAATACATTCGCATATTTCCCAAACTGCACCATTTGGGCTCCTGTTGTCTCTGTGTTTTCTTTCTGCAGGGTGCAATTTTTATTATCCCTACTTTTTGTCCGATTTACAGTAAGCGTTCTGCAGGCACTTGCAGTGTTGCAGAATATGCAGACTGGCTGCCAAAACGCACATAATGAAAGTCTATGGAAATGCATATGCGTTTTCCATGCGTTTTAGGCTGCGTTTTTAATTAAAAAGTAAAGATCTCTGATGTGTTTCCACTTCCTGTTGTCTTCCTAATGAATTGCATAAATATAAAAAAAAACGCACACAAAATGCATATGCGTTTACATTACCTAACCGCAAACTCATACGAAGCGCATGAAAAACGCATCTGCGTTCAGGGCCGGATTTACCATAAGGCACTGTAGGCACATGCCTACAGGCGCCTGATGATAGAAAGAGTGTAAATAAGAGGTTCCTTACCCTGCTCTAGGCATTCCACTGACAAGATCTCCCTTCAGTCAGGGGCACCTCTAGCTACTTAATCCTGAGGTTCCTCCAGTGGCGTAGTTAGGGAGCTATGGGCCCCGGTGCAAGTTTTACATGGGGCCCCCCAAGCACTCTATACATAACAATTGATACGGTGCACCAAAACCTGCAAAGGACAATAATAGTGTCAGAGGTGCAAGTAGTGGATGGGAAACAGTTTGTTAATGATTACTACTATGTAAAGCATCTGTAGAAGTGATTATTTCCAACACAGGGCCAATAGAGAGCTAATATTGTGCTTGAGAGAGGACCCCTTGGGGCCCCTCTGACCCAAGGGCCCTGATGCGGTCGCTACCTCTGCAACCCCTATTGCTACGCCACTGGGTTCCTCTAACTACCTAATATATGGAGGCACCTCTAGCTACTTAATATTGAGGGTACCTTTGGCTACCTAATACTAAAGGGCACCTGTAGCTACCTATAAGGAGTAAGGGAGAAGTGACAGCTGGGACAGCCAGCACACTTGTGGTGCAGTTTGGCGGGTGTTTGTACGTTCATGGAGGGCAAACTCTAAGGTGCCAGCAGTGTCTGGATAGAGTAATGGTTAAGGGCTCTGCCTCTGACACAGGCGACCTTAGTTCAAATCTATTTGAACCCTCTTTCTTACCTATTTCAGTAAGGAGTTTCTTGGGCAAGTCTTCTTAACACTGCTACTGCCTACTGAGTGCGCTCTAGTGGCTGCCTCGCAAGCGCTTTGAGTCCGACAGGAGAAAGGCGCTATACAAATACTGCCATTATTATCTGTGCTCCTGTGAGGTAAATCCCGGCCTGTCTGCATGAAAAAAAAACGCAGTAAAAACGCACTACCCTAACGCAAATGCACCTGCGGAAAATGCCGGATTTTCACGCTATGTGAACCTAGCCAGATAGACAGGTATCGCACACAAGCATACAGAAATCAGTGCTTGGAAAGTGGAACGCTGGCCGTCATTATGCTCTGAAATATTGGCGTAGTAATTAGGGTCCCCTCCAGCTGTGTTGGTAGAGCACTCTCTGCACTCTGCCGGCTCTCTCTCCAGCATCTCACTGTCATTAGTGGCTGGGTGTGTGTCTGGGAATCCTGCAGAATGCTGGGGCTGGCTTCACAAGTCCTGGCAGACCGCTGTGTGCCGCTACAAAGTGCCGGGGTAATTAGCGCACTATATGAAGTGGGAGAGAGCGCACTGCGGGGAGAGATGATCGCGTCGCCTATTAATATTACACTTGTGCTCCTAGGTGTCTGGCAGCGTGCTGATAACTCGCTGCCAGCCAGATCTGTGTAGGCGGAGAAGCGTTATTATGTAAGAGGCGCTTGGCATAATAATAATAATATTTCTCAGCGACTTGTTATACTTTAGCCTGCGTCACGCCTAAACATCAGGGCAGGCTGTGGGTGGCTTCACGCTTATCCCTGCGATTTACGGACGTGTTTTTCATATTTGCGATTCTGTGTTTTGGGATTTTGTTTCTATCTGTAAGGCCTTGTTCACATTGCGAAACTGGTCGGAAAGAAGACATGTGGCACTCTTTAATGTCTTATTGGCTGTGGACCAGCAAGTTTTTATTAGGGTTCCCAGTTCCTGGGCCCCGTATGTAAGTCTTTGTTTTTATCTCGTTTTTATGGTCTATACCGATTGTTTTTACAATAAATGGTTTACACTTAGAGTTGCTGTTTTTTTGTTGTGTTTATATATTGGCCTTCCTGGATACCATCCCATATATTGGAGTGGGGGAAGTCTGTATCCATATCTGCTCGAGGTACGTGAGGATTACCACTGAATGCGAGACATACAACCTTATAATGTGGGTTGTTGGCAGCTGGTAAGCCCCTCTTACTCTTTTCTGGTGATGGTTGGCCACAAGACCATGTGAGGTTGGAATATCACCGTGGTGAAGTTTTATTGACTGTATTTATTCCTCTTTGATCTACATCAATAGATAAAACCCACATGTTTAATTTGTCCCTTTGTCCCAGTTATTACAACGTTTACATTGTGTCCCTAGTACAATGGATGTCGATAATGTGTGTGTGTGTGTGTGGTATGTGTGTGTGTGTGGTATGTGTGTGTGTGTGGTATGTGTGTGTGTGTGGCATGTGTGTGGTGTGTGTGTGTGTGTGTGTGCGTGTGTGTGTGTGTGTGTTATATGTATGTGTGTGTGGTATGTGTGGGTGTGTTGTGTGTGTGTGTGGGGGGGTGTGTGTGTATGTATGTGTGTGTGTGTGTGTGTGGTGTGTGTGTGTGTGTGTGTGTGGTATGTGTATGGTGTGTGTGGTATGTGTGTGTGTTCGTGCGTGGTATATGTATGTGCGTGTGGTGTGTGTGTGTGTGTGTGGTATGTGTGTGTGGGGGGTGATATGTGTGTGTGTGTGTGTGTTTGTGTGGTATGTGTGTGTGTGTGTGTGTTTGTGTGGTATGTGTGTGTGTGTGGCATGTGTGTGTGTGTGTGTGTGTGGCATGTGTGTGTGTGTGTGTGTATGATCACTTAGCAACTTGACAAAGGCCGGTGAAGGCCGAAACAGCAGTCTGTCGTTGCATATCATGTCTGCATTAATAAAGCCTTAAAGGAGTTATAGATATCCAGCGTGGTGCCGGTCCTTTGTGTGATATTACTGTGTGTGTGTGTGTAGGTGTGTGTGTGCGTGTGTAGGTGTGTGTGTGTGTGTAGGTGTGTGTGTGTGTAGGTGTGTGTGTGTGTGTGTAGGTGTGTAGGTGTGTGTGTGTGTAGGTGTGTAGATGTGTGTGTGTATGTAGGTGTGTAGGTGTGTGTGTGTAGGTGTGTGTAGGTGTGTGTGTGTGTGTGTGTGTAGGTGTGTAGGTGTGTGTGTGTGTAGGTGTGTGTAGGTGTGTGTGTGTGTAGGTGTGTGTAGGTGTGTGTGTAGGTGTGTGTAGGTGTGTGTGTAGGTGTGTGTAGGTGTGTGTGTGTAGGTGTGTAGGTGTGTGTGTGTGTAGGTGTGTGTGTGTGTGTGTTTGTGTGTGGCATATATGTGTTGTGTGTGTCTGTGTCTGTGTCTGTCTGTGTGTGTCTGTCTGTGTGTCTGTCTGTCTGTGTGTCTGTCTGTCTGTCTGTCTGTGTGTCTGTCTGTCTGTGTGTCTGTGTGTCTGTGTGTCTGTGTGTCTGTCTGTCTGTCTGTGTGTCTGTCTGTCTGTGTGTCTGTGTGTGTCTGTGTGTCTGTGTGTCTGTGTGTGTGTGTGTCTGTCTGTCTGAAAGTGTGTGTGTGTCTGTCTGTCTGAAAGTGTGTGTGTGTGTGTGTGTGTGTGTGTGTGTGTGTGTGTGTGTGTGTGTGTGTGTGTGTGTGTGTGTGTGTGTGTGTGTGTGTGTGTGTGTGTGTGTGTGTGTGTGTGTGTGTGTGTGTTGATAATGTCAGTGACCGTGTTGCGGCTGCTGCTGAAGTTGAAATGAAAATCACAGCATGTTTATCTCTCATTGAGGTGACAATTGCCGTGTGATGGAAGTTAATAGGGAATGCGCTGACCCTGTCACACGGGTGACCTGCGTGCAGCGCTCTCATCTCCATCAGGGATCGGGGCTTCTTCTATGCAGAGCCCTACAGTCTGTGTCATTATTCCTGCAGGGCGGAGCCTCCGTCAACTAAGTGTCACTGTCCCTTGTGTAGACAGGTAGCCCCTACAGCCCACAGCAATTAGTCCATCATAGCTGGTCACATTAAAGGATGAACAAATTGAGAATCAGCTGATTGGATTAAACGCCTCATCATCATCACCATACAGGAAGGTTTGTTACACAACCTTGAAGAGAGTCTATTGGATGAATCGGGGATGTGAGTAAATAGTAGTCTCTTGTCTATTATGAGTTTATGAATCATCATGTGATGAGCTCACTGTGGAGTCTGAAGGGGAGTATCTGTTACATCCGTGCTTTCTAGAGAATGGCAGTACAGTAGAAAATAAGATTAGCAGGAAATGTCTTTGCACTGTAGAAAAGGCACCTCGTATAGGTAGCAGGAAAATCGGGCCCCGGCGAATAATGGACAGTTTGGTCACCGCCATAAACTCCAATGCATTTTTTGGTAATACAGCTGCAAATTTGGCATGTGATAAATATTGTTTTCAACATATGAACAAAAGTTTTTTTTAAATATGTTATCGTTTTGAAACTTGCAACTTTATAGATTTGGTCATATTATTTCATTTCTATGTACAGATTTTAATTTATCAGACATGTTATCTTTCTATATTTGTAAGGATGCTTGTGCAGGGTGTGTGGTTAGGGTTAGGCACCACTATGGAGGTCTTAGGGTTAGGCACCACCAGGGGAGGTTTCTGAACGAGAGTAGGGTTAGGTTAAGCCAGTGGTAGGGAACCTATGGCTCGGGAGCCAGATGTGGCTTGTTTGATGGCTACATCTGGCTCACAGACAAATCAGTAGGGGTTGATTCACTGAGCTACACTGCTCAAGCAGCTTAGTGTGGCAGCGCAAGTAACATTTTCAAAGTAGGCACGCTACTGCTGCAGCATGGACTACTGACTTACTCGCGCCCCCCCCCAAAACTAACGGCCGCTCCAATTGTCTCAACCTGGATCCTGTTGGGTCCAATCACTTTGTAGGATGAGATCCCCACACTTTGATTGGCCCAATATGCTGCCTGTCACTTGACATCAGCAAAACCATGCAGCACCAGAACTCGCATTAGTGGTAAGAAGTATTTTATTCATCATTGGTTGGCAACAGCATAACAATGTTATTAAAAATAATTCAGATACTTATAGTACTTTCAAGGACCACTATTGTGAAAAAAGTAGGCAGTTAAAATCTGACAGAACCGACAGGTTTTGGGCCAGTCCATCTCCTCATAGGGGATTCTCAGGGTTTTCTTTGTTTTCAACAGTATTTCCTGAATGGCATGGCAGTTGCAAAGTCTCTAACTGACAAAATAGTGTGCAAGTGAGCAGGGAGGCTGGCTGGTATCTTACTATTTTTGCTGTTCAGAATAAAAACAAAGAAAACCCTGAGAATCCCCCATGAGGAGATGGACTGGCCCAAAACCTGTCAGTACTGTCAGATTTTAACTGCTTACTTTTTTTCGCAATAGTGGTCCTTTAAAAGTGTTGGTTTGGTCTTATATAAAATGCACACCTTTACTTGTATTTAGTTTGAAACGTATTGTATGTATGGCTCTCACAGAATAACATTGTAAAATGTGGCATTCATGGCTCTCTCAGCTAAAAAGCTTTCTGCCCCCTGGGTTAAGCTGTATTTTTTTTTTATAATGGAATGGTTTATAATGTAAGTACCATTTTGTTTTCATTTGCAGCAGTTTCAGAACCGTGCTTATTGTTTACATGTTTTCATTTTCAACCTGCAACCAGTTCAACACAATATTTTTCGTTTATTACGATTTAGTTATCCAGCCATGCCCGTTTTTTCTCCCACTTCTATTTCATGCACGCCCTCGTACATGTCTACTACCCAACTTGGAGGGAAATGGAGTCTGTCATAATTATTTACTTTTAAACAATGCCAGTTGCCTGGCTGTCCTGCTGATCCTCTGCCTCTAATACTTTTATCTAGACCCCTGAACAAGCATGCAGCAAATCAGGTGTTTGACATTATTGTCAGATCTGACAAGATTAGCTGTATGCTTGTTTCTGGTGTGATTTAGACACTACTGCAGCCAAATAGATCAGCAGGGCTGTCAGGCAACCGGTATTGTTTAAAAGGAAATAAATATGGCAGCCTCCATGTACCTCTTACTACAGTTGTCCTTTAAAAGGGATTTAAACAGGGCCGGCTCTAGGCTCAATGTGGCCCTGGGCAACAATAACATGGGCCCACTCCAACCATATTCTCTCTCATAAGCAGCATTAGGCCCATTTTTTCTCCTCCCCCACCCTCCTCCCAGGTCTCCCTGGTTCAGGTCAACTGGGCATGGGAATTGAAAGGCATCTGATAGACGCCTGTGTTAATTATCGGTAATCGGCAATAAGCGGTGAGTTGGTTGCTGATGTTTGTAGTAGCCGATCTACTACATGGGAATTGATGGTTGCAGCCATTTGTAGCCATTTGGTTTAGGCACTTAGAGGTAATGGTTAGGGTTGGACATTAGGTATAAAGTGGTCTCCAGGGTCCTGCAGAGGATTCCAGAGAAGAGTGACTCACCTGTCCAGGCTGGCGCACTCCTCTGTTAGTCTGCTCACTCCCCATCCTCATCCCCACCGGCGCCTCTTCTCAGTGGCCCGGCACATGCACCTCACGTAACAGGAACAGGGTCACAGGATGCAGCCAGCAGATAGGGACGAGGACAAGGAGCATGCAGACTAATGAAGGAGCGTACCATTGTCCATTAACTAATTTTAAAGTAAACTCGTAATGATAAAAAGAGCCCCTGGGGGTCCTCTTTACCCCGGGAGGAAGCTTCTGGATCCCAATGAGGCTTTCCAGTCTCCCTCCAACAGCCCAATGCACAATATTTTACATCTGCGCTCCTGTTCAGGCACATTAGCGGCTTGTTTTACTTGTTCAAATAAAATGAGTTTAACTGGACAGTGCTGGAGTCTGTACTTTTTTAATTTGGATACACCTGAAGAAGGTCCAAAAGGGCGTACATCAAAAGAGGGCGTCGGGAAAAAAGGGCGCGTGGTGTAAACGATAAGCAGTATTATCGTTTATAAAAATATTGTGTAGAATTTCGTTTACAAATAGTGTTTTAAGAATTTATAAATCATTAATAATGTGTATGAGATCGGCAATTCTTAAAACGTTAATCTTCCCTGTTTCTAAACTGAAACTTATAATTACGTTTGTTAATAAAGCAGTAATATTTGTTTAAACATTATAATTATATATTGTTATGAATAATCTTGATTTATCGTTTATTATTATAATAAAATGTGAAAATATTGTTTATAACAATGATATTAATATAAGTACATTCATAATAACTGTTGATTAGTATTATTAAAATTGTACTAAAACTATACCTAACCCTACTCTCACACAGAACCCTCCCTGTACCTATCCCTAACCCCCCTGGTGGTGCCTAAACCTAAAACCCCCCTGGTGGTGCTTAAAACTAACCACCCCAAAGCCCTCCCTGTACCTATCCCTAACCCCTAGACCCCCTGGTGGTGCCTAAACCTAAGACCCCCCTGGTGGTGCCTAACCCTAAGACCCCCCTGGTGGTGCCTAAACCTAAGACCCCCTGGTGGTGCCTAAAACTAACAACCCCAAAGCCCTCCCTGTACATATCCCTAACCCCTAGACCCCCTGGTGGTGCCTAAACCTAAGACCCCCCTGGTGGTGCCTAAACCTAAGACTCCCTTGGGGGTGCCTAAACCTAAGACCCCCCCTGGTGGTGCCTAAACCTAAGACCCCCCCTGGTGGTGCCTAAACCTAAGACCCCCTATGGATAATAATGTTTTACAAACATTAATAAATAAAAAATGTAAATCATTTTTTTGGGTGGATAATAATGTTTTAGAAATGTTTTAAAAATAGTGAATGTAAAAAATATATTGGAATTTACGTTACGTTCTGATCGCTTTATTTTGTGAATATTAATGTTTTACAAACAGTAAGGGTTAAAATGTTAAATAATGTTTTCATTAAATAGGATAAATATGTTTAGTATTTTTATAAACGTTATTCCTCACGGGCTCATTTTGTAAAGTTAAATCATCACAAGCACAGTTATAAAACATTAAAAATCTCCGGGGCCGTTTGTAAAACGTTAATAATCTCCGGCGCCCTTTTTTCCCTGTTTGGCGCCCATTAAACGATATTTATAATGGGAGTGAATGGGGCGCCCTTTTTGTCCACTTGTCTCATGCGCCCAAATCTCCTGCTTCCCCAAAAGGGACCGCAACATGTAGTGTCAGCTCTGTTTCTATTTGAAAACAATTCTTACCACAAGCAGCCTGTGGCGTTGCTGCCTTGTTATACTGTAGACTTATGCTTCCAGGATGGTGACCTGGTTGAGGGGTAGCTAAAACCCTGAATTCAGTAGCAGGAGGCCCTATGTCTGTGGATCTTCTATTAGTCTGCACGTAATCACTATATTATGGGCTTGATTTAGCAACCAGGTGTAATGGTTCACATTGCACAGCGACCTGATCACAGCAGAAACCAATGCAACACCATGCTTTGTTTTCTTTTAGGAACACACACTCTTTTTTTCTCTTCTCTCTGCTGTCTGTGTAAACTTTATTTAACACATTCTGGTTAAGAAACAGACAACATTGTCACATGACTTTAGATCAGTGGATAAGCTGTATAAGGTCATATGAATCATCACATATCCTTAGTTTGAACACCCTCTGTATATACTCGCGTATAAGCCTAATTTTTCAGTACAAATGTGCTGAAAAGTTACCCCCTCGGCTTATGTGTGAGTCAGTTGAGCAGAATGGATGGTAGAGCAGATTTTGTTGATAGCAGAGGAACATAAGTATTATGCACTAGTAATTCTGCTCTTGCCAGCTGGCTCCCTGCTGTGTCTGTGCCCCCATCCCCTGCAACATGGTGTGCAGAGTGTGCTTCTCAAGACTACCCGGCTTGTGGAGCAGAGCGTGCAAGCAACGTGTCAACAGTGCAATGATCGGGGATTCTTCCTGTGTGACATTCGCTGTCTCATATCTATGACCACATCTATTGGCATCTTAAAGGAAAACTTAAGCCAAACAAAAAAAATTACATTTACTCACCCGGGGCATCCCTCAGCCCCCTGAAGCTGGATGGTGCCCTCGCAGCCCCGCTCCGATCATCCTGTCCCCGCCGGCGGCTACTTCCGGGTTCGGCCGACAGGCTGGGAACGCGGCTGTTTTTCCGCGTTCCCAGCGTATATATATATATACGCTATAGCAGCATAGAGGGGTGATATAGCGGCTGGGAATGCGGAAAAACAGCCGCGTTCCCAGCCTGTCGGCGGCTGTCGCCGAACCCGGAAGTAGCCGCCGGCGGGGACAGGATGATGTTTGGAGCGGGGCTGCGAGGGCACCATCCAGCTTCAGGAGGCTGAGGGATGCCCCGGGTGAGTAAATGTCATTTTTTTTGTTTGGCTTAAGTTTTCCTTTAAGTCACAATTATCATCCTTGTGGAACATCTGACTATGGGGAGAGGTGCTGACTTGTACTGGGGCATATCTGGCTATTGTGGAGGGGGCTATACTGGAGAGGGGGCTTATACACGAGTCAATCACTTTTTCCTGGTTTCTGAAGGAAAAGTGGGTACTTCGGCTTATACACAGGTTGGCTTATATGCAAGTATATACGGGTATCCTAAATTGTAGATCTCGGACGCCATTCACTTAAAGGGAGCTCTGGGTTGGTAAGTGGCAAAAGCCTGTTTGTCAAAAAGATGGCTTCTATTGACTTTTGTGGTGGATGCAGACATGGAGATCTGCGCTGGCACACAGGGCTTGTGCTGATATGTTTCTGGGATTTTTATTAAGGAGCGTGGAATTACTCTCTATATCCCAATGCCAGACACAAGTCCTCTCTCAGTGGTGTGAGGGGGATCAGCGGAAGAGCTCGCTTTATCTGTGGAAAATCTCTTCGATTAGCTGATGTCAAATAAAATAACTCAGGAGTGTTTTTTTTTTCAAATGATTTCTTGTAGGAGAGACTTTCAGAGCAGCGAGCTGCAGCTCTCTCTGTGCCCTGCTTCCTCTCAGTCTGGTGAGGCAGTAAAGCAGCAATAGTCTGTCCCACAAACCTCAGTCTTTACATCGCAAGGCATAGCAAATCATTTTTTACCCACGGACCACAATGGACTTATCAATCATCGAATCCTATGTTAACTAATTTCGGACCAACCGTTCTAGTCTCTTTAAAGAGGAGCTGTCAGCCATATTATCTCAGAAAAAGAAAACACATATATAAGTAGATAAATACTTGCTCTACTTACACAACATATGTATTGCACTGTCCACGTTTTGATTTTAGTGATTTTTCGACAGTAAAAAAAGAGAAAATCCTTCTTAGCATTTCCCATTTTAAGTGTGGCTATTTTGAAGCCAATCCTGATGTCATTTCCTACCTTACTCTCCTTTGCCTGATTTGCCCGCCCCTTCACTATAGAAAGTGCATTGTCTCAGCATGAGAAATACTGGCCAATCAGAGAGGAACAGAGGTGTTGGAGGGGAAAACAGGAGGGAAAGAGGCTTCAGCCAATCAGTCTGCATTAGTAAAGTCTGAGGGGAAGTACAGAAGCAAAAAAGGACAACCCAGAATGCCCTGCAACTTCCTTTTTGTGCACCAAATTGTGTGTATCAAATAAGAGTCAGGTAAACTGGGGAATGATCATTTAGCAACAAGAAAAGTAATAGTGATTTTAACTTTTGGATTGCCTGGTTAGCATCCCCATTACTTGTTTACCAGATAAAAGTAAATAATTCATTTTTGATTTTATGCCCGACAGTTACCAGAGCCTTTTTTTTTCTTTTACACTTCCTGACCACTGTGATTGGCTCACAGTGATCAGGAGGTCAGGAGCCAATACAAACGGCTCCTGGCCGAGTTACGGAGCTCATCTGTCTTTAGACAGCAGAGACCTGTGCCGGCGGGGGCACGCTATTGCGTCCCATGCACAGGTTGGGCGCGTTTAAAACTACGCCGATCAGCCTTAGGCAGCTACAAGTGCTGCAGAGTTTTTACTATGGCCAGTCCCAAAGCGGTTAAAGAGAACCTGAGGTGGATGAAATTAAACAAGTTGGCTACTTACCTACAAAGAGGGTAGCCTCTGGACCTGGAGACCGTCTCCGCTGCTTGGAACCCTATGCTAGATCACAACCGTGCTCACCTTCGTGTAGTGGTATGCTGCTACATGGCAGGGAGTGTGACCACGAGAACATACCTGTCAAGCTCTTGCTAGTTGTGTTCCGGGGTTCCACACATGTGGCAACGGTGGGGGGGAGGAGGACATGGGAAACCACTGGAGGAGATACAGGCTTCCCTCTTCATAGATAAGCAGCTAACTTTTTCTATTTCCATCCGCCTCGGGTATACTTTACCTACAGAATTTGTCCAGACACGTCTGTTGTTTGTTGCAGTGACGGAATGGAAAGCCCCCATCTGTACGATAGTTACAGTCGGTGAGGGAAGTTGGACATGGTCATAAATATCATGGAATCTATAGCAAAGTATCTCATGCAGGGGCATAACTAGAAAGAATGGAGCCAGCTTTGAAAAGTTCCAGGGGCTCCACTACCTACATTCCACCACCACTCAAAAGTTAACCACCCCCCCCCCCCCATTAAACCACCCAGCAAGTGAGGCCAATTGCCAGAACAAGGGTGGCTTTCATAACCCCCTCCTCACCTAGCAGGTGTAGCAACCATTCCCCTCCTCCATATTACTGCCACCATTTCCCACCCCCAGAAATAAGTGCCACGTAAGCAAAAACACTGTTTCACTAAATAGCGGTAAAATTGCCAGGCACAGGCAGCAGTACTTATGTCAGTTGTGTGGGCCGGGCCGAGGCAGAGGCGAGAGAGGCTCCAGCCTCAGGGTGCAAGGTAGGAGGGGCGCACAACTCACTCAGCTATCATTCTCCTATTGTCCTTGAAGCAGAGAGAAATAAGAAAGGGGGATATATGGCAGTGCAAGCCAGATAACTAGAGATGAAGGTGTTGGGGGCCCTGGGGCGCCTCTTAGTCTAATAGCAATCAGTGTGTGACGGCTGGGGTGGGAGGGATGGGGAGGAGCCTCTTAGTCTAATAGCAATCAGTGTGTGACAGCTGGGGTGGGAGGGATGGAGGGGAGCACTTTGGTGTCTCAGCCTTGGGTGCTGGAGGACCTTGTCCCGGCTCTGGTAATGTGGGTGTCGTTAGTGTAACACGCACTACACAACTGGTGTAAGTAACGGTGAAATCGCCTTGTTCTTCATACATACAGCAATTTTACCTCTTTTAAATGAATATGGCCCAATGTGCTCATTTTTTGGTCTCATTCGATGACCCAGTGTGGGGTTCCTGAGAGGTGGGGACACCAAGGTCGGGTTTCCCTCAGGGACTTGTGAAACCGAAGGACGGCACTGATCGGTTACATTAGCGATATTCTACTATCTGCAATATCTCGCACACAAATTACCATGTGGTGATTTTAAATGTACTCTGTGGTGGACCTCTACACACCTCACAGATATTCTCTTTTCGCTTTTCATGAAGATATATTCTGTGGAGAACAAAGTCTACTATTCATAGACCAAGATGAAAGCAGGTCTCTCCCTGTCACACATCTTTACGTCGAATCTGCTGACCTATGTGTGATGTTTTTGCAGAGAAGGAATAACTTTGTACTGTGAAGGAACCTGAGATGGGCGTTACCTGTCACATGTTCTAGTCACTACTGTGCCGTGCCCAATTCCCAGAAATGATGCTAGTACCAGGGCAAGCAGCGCAGGATACTGTACAACGATCTGTAACCAGCAATACTATCAGAAGACAGCCACTGTTGCCCTACATTTGTGTTTTTAAGGACACCCGATGCAAAAATAAACGAATGAAATAAAATCTATCTTCCTTCTCCTAAAAACGACTTTTTTTAAGATATTCCACAGTTTTATGTTTAAATCTACTTTTTAAGTTCTAACAGTTTTATTGTTTTTGCTCAATGACACATTCATTGAAGTATGCCAGAGCTAAAATCTATGAACTATTGACACTTTCTCTTTCCTGCTCTGAAGCCATTTTCTGCTAGGAACGTGTTTTATAGTTGGAATTTCTTATCAGTGAAGGTCACACTCTAGTCACTTCCTGTGTGAGTCAGGACTGAGTCAGCCACTTGCATACCTGATATTTAACTCTTTCAGGCAGAGAAAGAAAAAAAGGAACACAGCATAGTTATCTGTGTGCTAGGCACTGTACATACACATGTCTATCTCATCATGTCACATGTCTACTCGGCTATCCTTGAAGCATTGAAATAACAAATGCAACCACTGAACAGTTTAGTTTATTACTGAAAAAAGGTTTACTTTGCAGCTTGCTGCAAATTTATAAACGGCCAACAAATACCGATGTTTTACTATAACTAAACCTAACCCTATTCTCACACAGAACCCTCCTCCCTGATGCTTAACCCTAACCGTTCCTCCTGCACACACACCCTACCTGACCCTTAACCTTCCAAGCCCCCTCCCCCCACACAGACACCTTACATGTCGCCTAACCCTAAACACCCCTCCCCCCCCCAGCACAGACACCCTACCTCATGCCTAACCTTCTCCGCCCAGCACAAACACCCTACTTGACACTATCAAACACCCCCTCCGGTTGCACGCCTAACCTTAACCCCCTTCCCCACCGCCAATTGCTGCACCGGGCCGCAGAGGTGAAACAAAGATCAAAATTCCAAAACAAGAATGCCCAAAATAACCACACAAAAAAAAAATCAAATTTTTTGTTCTATAATTGGACCTTTTTTTTTTTTTTTTTTTTATATAAAGCATCATATTGTTATTTTTATTAATCACCAGGGGAGTTTTAGTGTTAGGCAGCGCCAAGCGGGGTCTTTAGTATTAGGCACTACCAGGGGTTTTTAGGGTTAGGCAGTTGAAAAACGATTTTGCATCGATCCTATACTTTGTATTGAAGCAAAAGCGTCCCAAAAAATGCTGCAAGAACTGTGATTTTAGGATATTGCAATCACTACGGTAGGATCACCTCCACTGACTTTTATCAACCTAGTGCCAAAATTCTGCTGAAAGCACCCTAGTGGGCCCAAAGTCTTACCTGCAAGAACGCATCACAAAGCACGATGCTTACACAGTCTACATAGACATTAAATACACCATATGCACTATATGTTCTTTATTGCCAGTGCTTGCATTATAACGCATACTGGCAGTCAGCTCAGACTTATTATCACTGTGCAGCGTTGTATATAGTCGGTGCATTATGTGACTGTGTTCGGGATTATAAGGATTTCATGGGAAGTGATTGGCACAACTAGTTTTAGTCATGCAGGAAATGGAACAGAAACCGTCTGGATGTGGGAAATGGGAGAATTTCGTTTTCCCCCCTTTTGTATCTGTTGGGTCTAATTCAGTGTGAATGGTGAGCACATAAAGGTCTTTCTATGGCACAATGCGATGGGCCAGTGCACCTTTTGTGATGTTGATAAGCAGTTTGAAAACAGGGGCATCATTAGGGAGTCATTGCACGGGGCCGGTGTGACATCACTGGGCGCCGGGGAGAGCGGACCGCCAGCTTTATACACAAGCTTTGTCTGCCCGGGTCAGCTGTCAGGACAGAAAGCCGGCCTTTTGCTGATGTTATTGTACGCTGCCCGTTGCCCCCCCTGTGTGGATGCTGTGAGGGCATTTTCCAGAATAGTGGGCGGCCCGCTGTGACCCCGGCAACCTCTGCAGAAGTTAATACGGACAACATCGTCCACACCGTCTGCTGTTGCTTTTCAGTGTGTGTTATTTGTGAGCTTTTAATTGGAGAACGCCGGGCAGGAGAGAAAAAAAATGTTGTCATTTATGTGTAAAGGAAAATGTGGAATAAAAAGCCGTGGTAGAATCTGCCAGAGAGACTGAGGGTCCTTTTACACAATATCAGTTGCTGCCACTGAAAGGACAACTGATGTGCAGTCCATTGTGTCCATGTTTCCCTATGGCCTCTTTCACACTATACACTGAAAAACTGAAGCTTTTTCACAATGCACTGCTCTGGGGGAAAAAACGCATTTAAACACAACGCATTAAAGGAAATCTTAAAGGAGTTATCAGGTAAATATTAGGCTTCCCCATTTACTTAACTGGGGCTTCCTCCAGCCCCTTGCAGCTGACCTGTCCCACGCCGCGGCTCCACTCTAAGACATCAGCCCGAGGTCCCCATACGGTGTCTCGCCAGGTGTCCTCTGCTGTGCCTGCGCGAGCGCCGCTGTCAATCAAGTCCCCGTTGTCCACGGCGTACTGTGCAGTAGTTCTGCGCCTGTGCAGTACGCCGCAGCCTACGTGGGCTTGCTTGACAGCAGCACTCGCGCAGGCGCAGTAGAGGACAGCCTCGAGGTCGGCCTCTGCACCATGTGGGGACCGCCGGCGGCTTAGAGCGGAGCTGCGGCATGGGACATGTCAGCTGCAAGGGGCTGGAGGAAGCCCCAGGTAAGTAAATGGGGAAGCCTAATATTTGCCTGATGACTCCTTTACTGTAAGTGTAAACACAAAAAAGCAGTTTAACTTACCTGGGGCTTCTTTCAGCCACCTGTAGTTATCCTATGCCAACGCCATCCTTCTGAATCCCTCCGGCCAGCAGCGGTGACCCCCGCAAAGCTGGCCCACCAAACTCCGCTCCTGGTGCCAGGAGTGTTCTGGCAGCAGGGGCACAATCAGGGTGCGCTTGCACAGGAGCTGCCTACTGGTGGCAACCCCTCCCCCCCCCTTTGCGGGGGTCACTGGTGCTCAAGGGAGGGCCATGGAAAGATGGCATGGGCACAGGAATACTCCAGGGGGCTGTTAGCTTTTAGCTTTAGTAACCCTTGAAGTGTAAAAGGGCCCTTAGGCTATGTTCACAGTAATGTGTTGGGGTGCAATGTTACGGCCGCATTGTAATGGAACTGAGAACTTAGCCGTACCAATATCCACTGCAAACCGCGAAACACAGTGCAAATTGCATTGCAATTTTGTTGTTCAATAATAGTATCTGCGCTTTGTCTGTGATTGCGTTTTGCGATTTTCCCTGGATTATAGGAACAAAAACATAAAAAAAGTAGCGGGATCGCAATCGCATCGCACTAATGGAAACGTACTTGGTGGACTTTGCATTTTGCAATTTGTAAGCGAAGAGAAACTGATCACAAAATGCAACAAATCACAGCCAGTAGGAGGCAGCCTTACAGGAAGAGCTTACCATTATTGGATTTTGGCCATAGTCAGGTGATTTGCTTTCATAATTATAGGGCCCATTCACACTTGAAAAAGGCAAAATGCTAGCGCTTAACGGGTGATTTTAACGCTGTTATTGTGGCAAAATGACTGTACAAATTTGCGTTTGATGAGCGATCGCGATTAGCACTTCTATAGCATGCCAATAGCGATCACTCCCGAATCGCCGAAAAATGACGCATGTAAAGCGTTTGCGATTGCCCCTGATCGGTGGCAATCACGGCAGTCAGATCACTGCCATATACTTAATATTGCGCTAGCGCTTCGGCGATTAGCAAGAATCAGCAATAATAGGAAGCAAATGTAAACTTCACAAAAAGAACTCAGGGGCTTTGGAGCAGAGCGGATTGTCCAAATGATGGTGCTATTATTGAAGAAAAATTACGTAAATATGTACTTGGCTAGTTTGCTGGCATGCTTTAATCCTTACTTGCTAGCAAGCTGCTCCTGGGTGGACGGATCACAGACAGATCATTCTAGCCCTCAGCCTGTGTCTGGTGATTCTACATGCAAGGGGAGGGGGAAGAGGCAGGAGGGAGAGAGACATGCTGTGCCCCTGTGACAAACTACTAGGCCCCAGGAGTATGCCTAGGTTGCCTTGTGGATGATCCTGCTCTGGGCTGCTTATAGCTCTTGTCAGGGTTTAACCAATGCAGGTTTCCCTCTAACAGGTAGAGGGAAAATACTCTATGTGAGACAGTCTTCATCTGTTATCCATCAGATCCATCACTGAAGTTCTCCATTTTCCAGATGTGTTAGGCAGCATCAGAAGCATCCGAGGAGCTATTTGGTAACCACTTATTGGCCAGAGTAAGGTTTATTTTCAGTTCACAACCCCCAAAGGCACAGAAACGCGTTGATGTAATTAAAGGCTTACGCAGCAATAAGTATTCAGGATTATCCAATACAGAAGTGTGAAGAGTGACACAAGCAGCTTCCCATGGGGAAAAGCACTTCTCTTTATGATTGGCTGCAGTCTGGGTACATAATCATTAGTTGATAAATAGTTGGGAGCGTTGGCAGCATAGCCAGCCTTTGACTTGAGCGAGCGGAGAGGTCACTCAGGGCGCCAGCTTCCAAGGGGGCGCCTCTAGCTGGTTACCTATACTGAGGGCACCTACACCTGATTTCCTATACTGGGGGCACCTATAGCTGGCTACCTTTACTGAGGGCACCAACACCTGGCTACCTATACTGGAGGCACCTATGCCTGGCTACCTATGGGGGGGATGGAGACCTTCAACTGACTTCCTATACTGGGGGCACCTATGCATGGCAACCTATATGGAGGGCACCTACACATGAGATCCTATACGAGGGGCACCTATACCTGGCTTCCTATCTATACTGCCTGAGGGCATTTTTTTTGGGGGGGAGGGGGGGGCGCACTGCGGCTATAACGTGTGGTGCAAATTGTCGGTGCTGTGCTATCATTCTAAATGGGGGGGGGGGGGGGGGGGGCTAACTGTCCCACTGTTTTTATTAATATTCCTAAAAGGTTCTAGCCTTCATTTTTAAATATACTCAGGGTAATGCACTCTTTCCATCCATTCATGGTTATTAATAGTATTTTTCTATTATATACAGTATACAGTATGAGACGTGTCACGGAGATCTGAGCATTTGGCGTGACGGGACGGATCTAGTGGGGGGCGAGCGGGTATCTTGCCCCAGGCGCAGTTTGTTGAATTCTTAAAAAGGCGGCAAAATGAATGGCAGTTTAGGCGCCAAAACCTGACCTTGCCCCAGGCGCAACTTGGTCTTGATCCGTCCCTGCCACGACGTCAAAAAGGTTGGAAACCACTGTCCTAGGAGATATCTCAGGAGAAAAGGTGAATTGCATATGGGCCTGTGTGTGTGCGCGAATGAGGATGAAGGGGGGTGGTCACAAAAATTAGGTTTCGCTCAGGGCGTTGTGAAACCTATGGCCGGCCCTGGTTGGCAGTGCTCTTCAGTACTGTGCCCAAGTTCAGGATCTTCATGAGAGTGTGTTCGAAGTTTCATGTTACTATTGACAAAAGTTTTTATCAAATTTTTCTGTTTTGATATAATAAAGTGGATACTGTTTTTTGGAATTCTGTTGTGGTTTCTCAAAGAATCCTTATTCCAAACTTATACATGTTCTACAGCGAGTTTAGTAGACTACCCAAATGGGGATTTCCTCTTACCATTGAACGATTAGGTTTCCTCCCAGTTATCATTGATACAACTTCAGGTTCTGGCCATAACATGCAAGGCCCGGATTTACCTTGCAGGAACCTATACGCACAGAAATCCTGGCACCTTAGACTTCCCCCTCCATGAACCAACCAACCGCACCGCAAGTGTGCTGGCTGGTCCAGCTGTCACTTCTCCCTTACGTCCCTTGCCTGTCATAGGTAGCTACATGTGCCCTTTAGTATTAGGTAGCCAAGTACCGGGAGTAGCTAGAGGTGGCCCCAAGTATTAGGTAGCTAGAGGAACCTCAGTACTAAGTAGTCAGTGGAATGCCGAGAGCTGGGTGAGTAACTTGTCATTTACGCTCTGCTCGGGACTCAGCATAGGGAGGGAGGGAGGGAGGGAGGCACTAGGGGGGAGGGGAGTGAGCTGCCTTTCCTTCATCAGGCGCCTGTAGGCACGTCCCTTCAGTGCCTTATAGTAAATCTGGCCCCTGCATGTATATTCATACAGAAGCAGTGTGGCCTGTACATACGGAATGTATATCACATTGTATCCAGGACAAGAAACCACAGTCGCTTTATATCATAATCATGGTTTTCCTTTACTTTTGTGTAACGCGGTCCTAACCTATGAATTTCCCACCTGCCACTGAAAAATCAGAAACTGAGATATTATTTGGTGCATTCGCCGCCTCTGTGTCCTGAATACTGAGTTCGCCACAAATTTCGATTACGTATTCTGACCAAGCACTCTATCAGAATTTTCTTTTTTTCCGACATGATGAGACCTGCAGACAATAGCCGAGGCGTTTGTGAAGACGTTTTTTCAAGGACACTTCTGAGAGTTGGAATAATCAGGGAGTCTGGTCAGAAGAACGACCTTCCCCCCCCCCCCCCCCACACACACACACCACCACCACATGGTACAGAACCTCTGCAATGGGGCGCAGCACACCGCAGGACCAATTAGCCATGGAGGCATGTAATCAGAGTAATGGTTTTAATGAAATTACACAGATGAAATGATTGTTATGGATTGTCTGGCCTGCTGCTGCTGCTGGGCAGAGGTTCAGCTGTGAAGAAGGTAATGGATGGGGATGGAAGTTTGTTGGCTTGGAGATGCTGGAGGTTGGACGTCCGCCACACAGCCAGTCCCGTAACTTAGAGGATCTCGGTGGGAACAATGCTGCTACTGGCAGTGACGCGGCAGCCCCCGCTGCGCTACAAAGCACTTAGATTAATTGAAGCACTATGCACCGTAATAAATAAATATACACAGACCAGCAGCTTGTAGGGGAGATGCTGGGAGCGCGTTTAAGTGCATCTTGTCGTGAGGTATAATTGTTCTTGATAAGTAATGTGACTGAAAGGTCATTATCGCCATATTGCAAATTTTCCTCATTAAACCGGTCGTGGTAGGGTGCTTATAAAGATACGACTGGGGCGAAGGTAGATACGGTAATTTACTTATCTGCTCAATATTTTGATTTGATTGTAAAGATTAATGTGTTAACGCAAGGGAGCATAAAAAATAACAGGAGTTGGTTTTAAACAGTGCGAAGTGGAGGATAGAGCACCTTTTTATGGGCCATAAGCGCTTGCCAGTGCAGCTTGCTTTCTCTCCTCCCAAGATTTATCTGGTGGGCGGGTCAATTAGGCATGAGCATGTGACACAGTAGGAGGAACAATACAGGCACAAGTACATTTCCCAGCATCCCTGCGTTGTACTTATATGTGTACACCAGGAAGCGGTATTTGTAGTTCACAGGAAGTGGATGGGAAGGCAATTACATCTCCATTTCCTAACAAAAAACTAGCAGACAGGAGAGGTCTTAAAGGGAACCTAAACTGAGAAGGATATGGATTTTTCCTTTTAAAATAATACCAGTTTCCTGACTGTCCTGCTGATCCTGTGTTTTAGCCACAGCCCCTGAACAAGCATGCAGATCAGGTGCTCTGACTGAAGTCAGGCTTCATTAGCTGCATGCTTGTTTCAGGTGTGTGATTCAGCCACTACTGCAGCCAAAGAGATCAACAGGGCTGCCAGGCAACTAGTATTGTTTAAAAGGAAAAATCCATATCCACTCAGTTTAGGTTCCCTTTAAAGTGAGTGATCATGCACAATTAGATTTTTCACTTTTTTTAATCCATAATTAATCTATTCTATTGATCAAATAGAAATTTCCACCATGCTCTGTCTTTTTGGTTTCATCCAGGAGGAAGCAGCAGGAACCAGGAAAACACACAAGTGAAGAGAGCCCCGAAAGCCAACTCCTCCATGGGTGCTGCACACTGACAGCCTGCAGTACCGCTACAGGACATCAGGTGTCATCACGCGGTGGTGACGTGATGACTGGATGTCTGACGCAGGCAGCCCAGGAGCGATCAAGGAAGGTGATTGCGCTGGTAATCTTCTTTCTTCTTCCATTTAGCTGCACCGCGCGTCACCAGCTCCCTAGTGGTTATGTCCTTCTGCCTGCACCCCCCTTCTTCTACTTGCTGGTCCTGCCCGCACTGCCCAAGAAACAGCCCTGTCCTCCATGTTCAAAAATACACCTAGAGAGTCTGCACAACTTGCAGAAGGCCAGTCGCAGTGGACCAATAGAGTTACTGATAGGCATGAAGTACTCACATAGTTAGATGTCTGTAATGCTAGATGCCTAATAGATGCGCTAGCATAGCTCCCAACTGTCCTTGTTTTGGAGGGACAGTCCCTCTTTTGGAGCCCTGTCCCTCTGTCCCTCCTTCTTCCTCATTTGTCCCTCTTTCAGGACTTCTGTACAGATCTGTGTAAATATATGTATTGTTCTACTGAAAAATGCATTTAATAGACTCTAAACTTTATTCCCATATTTTAAATTGACATATTTCTTATTTTTATGTTTTAATATGAAGGAAAATGAACCAGGATAGAAAGGATCAGTGTGGTTTGACTTATAAAACAACATATTTTTCATATGAAATCTTTATGGGATGTGTGACTAAGGGTGTGATAGGGGCGTGTCTTAAAGAGAATCTGTATTGTTAAAATCGCACAAAAGTAAACATACCAGTGCGTTAGGGGACATCTCCTATTATCCTCTGTCACAATTTCGCTGCTCCTCGCCGCATAAAAAGTGGTTAAAAACAGTTTTAAAAAGTTTGTTTATAAACAAACAAAATGGCCACCAAAACAGGAAGTAGGTTGATGTACAGTATGTCCACACATAGACAATACATCCATACACAAGCAGGCTGTATACAGCCTTCCTTTTGAATCTCAAGAGATCATTTGTGTGCAATCCCCTTTTCCCCTGCAGTTCTCATGCACTGAAGTTTCAGGCTGCTCTTTTCTTCCTGCAAACAGCTTTGCCCTTGTCTGTAACTCCTCAGTATGTGAAAGCCCATCCAGCTCAGAGGATGATTTATCCAGCTTGTAAAAGATAAGAGAGAAGAGAGAAGCTGCCCTAATCTAAATAATACACAGGCAGTGTGCATAGAGGGGCCTGGAAGGGGGAGTTCATAGCAGAACCACAACACTGAAGAACTTGGCAGCCTTCCAGACACAGGCTGACAAGTCTGACAGGGGAAAGATACATTGATTTATTACAGAGACTGTGATAGTAGAAAGTGCTGCAGTAAGCCAGAACACATTAGAATAGCTTTTGGAACTTGTAGGATGATAAAAAACAGGATGCAATTTTTGTTACGGAGTCTCTTTAAGTGTCCCTCTTTCTTATCTCAAACAATTGGAAGGCTGTACGCTAGGCATAGCATCGGCATGGTGTTCTTCGTCCCGTGATCCACCTGCGTACCTGCAATGTATCAGCGGAGATCAGCTTGGGACCAACGTAATGGGAGACTCCGCCCCCTTGAGGCTCTTCCCACCTACATGTTTCGCCAAATCATGGTCTTTCCTATAGGAAAATTTATCAGCTCTGTATACAGCCCTAATTTATTTACTTTTCCTAATTATCTATTTTTCTTATCAGCCACTGTTTTATTTCACGACATGGCTTTGTGTTTTTGTTATTTTATTTTTATTTATTTTTTAACTACAATGCAGACAATTAAAGATCCATTTTCTCCCTGGCTTGTTTGCGCTGGGCTATGTCGTGCCGCAATCCCGTGTACGATTTTTGTCTGTTTATATGTTTGCGCTTCAGCTAAAAGCCCTTCATCAAACAAGCTGTGATTCGGTTGTCAACAGTCTGGAGGAGATAAATAAAGTTCTCCTGCTTTCAATACAGATGAAAGATGTGTTTTTACGAGTCTCTGGCAGAAGGCTGCTGGCAATCGCCGCACCACACGTTGGTCACAATAAGCGTTACTTTACTCGCTGAGGAGGGGGAATGTCATGCGGCCCCATTGATGTCGCTTTTATACATCGCAGGGGGCCACAGTGGCACGCCGTAGGGGCCTACTGCACTTTCTACGTATTTTAGACCCCAGGTTCCTGCTAATTGCTTACAAATGCCTCATGTTGTGTAGATGATCTGTACGAGGCCACAACAATATGATTCCCCTGATTTGTGGGAACAGATGGAATCCTGGGTCTTTGCTTCCAGCTGGCCTGCGGGAGCTCCTTGCTCTATGCTCTTTTGTGTGTGAGCCAGAAAGATGAAAAAGTGGCTGGGCTGGTCCCGGAGTGATGTCTCTGGGTGTATCCCCCCAGCGACTGACAAATTACCACCGATATATCATATTCCGTGTGAAATTTCTGCTTGCGGTATCTCAAGCGATGCATTTGTTATCCCACCGGAGAAACTGCGGCCCAAACGTGCTGAGAAGAGTTGAGGTCTTGGTCCCGATAAATGCTTGTCTTCTGATCTGTGAGAACTGGAATTAGCTGAGGTTGAACC
The DNA here is from genome assembly GCF_040937935.1 of Hyperolius riggenbachi. Lineage (NCBI taxonomy): Eukaryota > Metazoa > Chordata > Amphibia > Anura > Hyperoliidae > Hyperolius > Hyperolius riggenbachi. The sequence continues at coordinate 542,419,616 of NC_090647.1, read as the reverse complement.
GAAACTTTGCACAGAGCTAGGCAGGTTTGGAAGCTAATGATTATCCCATTCCATATGCTCTAAATAGTCTAATCATTTTTTTACCCAATTTTAATTAAAAACATGGGAAGTTGACTTATACATGGAAGCCATTAATTTTCTTAAAAGAAACCCAAGGGGTTTGATTCACAAAAGGGTGACAACTGAGTTAGCACGCCTAAAAGCTTTGCACGTGCAAACTAGTGTGCTCACAGAGGCGCTCAGTGTGGTTTTGATGCTGTTAAGCTGTATGCTCCTTTTTGATTGGCCTGATGAAGCGGAATTGAGCCAGTGAAACGTGTTGCCTATTTTTACTGTGGAGTATAAATAAATTGTTGTTTGACTGTTGATGCCACAGTCCTTCCTTTGTTTGCTTTGTCCGCATGGATGGGATAGGTCCACCACTGCCCCACCGGTTTTAAGCTCGTTTAAGTGACTTTTATTCTATTGGCGCCTCTGGAAAGCTTCTACATAGTGTGCTAAGTAGTTTGCACTCTAGTTTGCACATGCAAAGCTTTTAAAGGGATACTGTAGGGGGGTCAGGGGAAAATGAGTTGAACTTACCCCGGGCTTCTAACGATCCCCCGCAGACATCCTGTGTTGGCGCAGCCACTCCCCAATGCTCTGGCCCAGCCTCCGGTTCACTTCTGGAATTTCAGACTTTAAAGGCTGAAAACCACTGCGCCTGCGTGTCCTCGATCCCGCTGATGTCATCAAGAGCACACAGCGCAGGCCCAGTATGGTCTGTGTCTGCGCAGTACACTCCTGGTGACATCAGCGGGAGTGAGGACACGGGCGTGCAGGTGCAGTGGTTTTCTGACTTTAAAGTCAGAAATTCCAGAAGTGAACTGGAGGCGGGGTCTGAGCATCGGTGAGTGGCTGCGCCAACACAGGATGTCTGTGGGGGGCCATTAGAAGCCCCGGGTAAGTTCAGCTCATTTTCCCCCGACCCCCTACAGTATCCCTTTAAGTGTGATAACTGAGTTTTGTGAATCAAGCCCAAGGTGAGATGTACAGTATATGGAGGCTGCCATATTTATTTCCTTAAACAATGCAAGTTGCCAGGTTGTCCTTCTGATCCTGTGTCTCTAATACTTTTAGCCATAGACCCTGAACAAGCATGCAGATCAGGTGCTCTGACTCAAGTGCGACTGTATTAGCCGCATGCTTGTTTCAGGGTTCTGACTCAGCCACTACTGATACCAGAATATCAACAGGACTGCCAGACAACTGGTATTGTTTAAAGCCGGTTTTACATCTGGCCTGTGTGTTTGCGGTGCGATGCCCTACCCCACCGCAACCCACAAAGTGGCACTCATATGACCCTGTGGCAGAGTCAGCGCTGTCACATGCATAGCGCCGCCCCCCCTTCCCTGCACGCCTCTTGCCCTGTGACGTACTTGCTGCTGGACAGGAAGTAAGTCACTTGGATTCCCAGGTTTTTTCGTCATATTCCCGTGGTTCTGCGCATGCGTGCCGCAGCCAACATTAATGCGTTGCCGCAGAAGTCCAAATGTAATGTGCTGTTGATTTTACAGTGGCTCGGTGGTGGATTGGGCACTTCCGGTGTAACCCGATGTGGTAAGTGTGCTGGGCCCCATTGCCTTGTGTTGCTGTAAATCAGGGTAACACAAAGCAGGTTTGCAAGGCAAGTGTAAAAGGGGCCTAAAAGGAAATAGCAGACTCCATATCACTCTCATCTCAGGTTCCCTTTAACTAAAATACATATGATGGTACATTTGCATTAATTAGCAATGCACAAAGCTTTGCACATCTGTAGTTTTTGTAATAAATGTACTGAGATGAAAGCAAAACTGAAGTGAGGAAACTCTCTTCAAGGTTGATACTTACCTAAGCAGAAGGAAGACTGTGAATACCATAGGGCCTTCCCGGTCCTTGGTCCATCCTGTCATTCCTGTGTAGTGTTGGGCGAACACCTGGATGTTCGGGTTCGGGCCGAACAGGCCGAACATGGGCCAGATGTTCGGCATGTTCGGCCCGAACGCCGAACTCAATGGGAGTCAATGGGACCCCCGAACATGCCCATTTTGGGGGCCCTATGGGGTCGCAGGCATAAGGGGGGAGCATGCCCCGGTCGCGGGGGGGGGGGTCGGAAATTCCCCCCACCCCCTCCGCTAGCGCTCCCCTCTCTGCCCGCTTCTCCATACAAAAAGTTTGAAACAAGTTCAATAGTACTTGGGCTGGTGGCACTGGCTGGCAGTGGAGTGAGGAGGAGGAGGAGTCCGAGTAGCAGAGTGACGTTGAGGCCGGGCAGCGGGCGGTTCAGCGCTAGTACCCTTGTGGTACTTCCGCCCTTTCTCTGACCTCACGTCCTCTGCGTGATGACGCATACGAGGGTACGCGTGATGCGTACCCTCGTATGCAGAGGACGTGAGGTCAGAGAAAGGGCGGAAGTACCACAAGGGTACTAGCGCTGAACCGCCCGCTGCCCGGCCTCAACGTCACTCTGCTACTCGGACTCCTCCTCACTCCACTGCCAGCCAGTGCCACCAGCCCAGGTACTATTGAACTTGTTTCAAACTTTTTGTATGGAGAAGCGGGCAGAGGGGGGAGCGCTAGCGGAGGGGGTGGGGGGAATTTCCGACCCCCCCGCGATCGGGGCATGCTCCCCCCTTATGCCTGCGACCCCATAGGGGGCATAGGGGGGCAGTATTCGGCCGAACAGGGCCCTGTTCGGCCGAACAGGGGCCCTGTTCGGCCATGTCCGGCCATGCATTCTGCAGTTCGGGCGAACCCCGAACAGTTTGGCCGAACACCACCAGGTGTTCGGCCGAACTCGAACATCACCCGAACAGGGTGATGTTCTGCAGAACCCGAACAGTGGCGAACACTGTTCGCCCAACACTATTCCTGTGCCGTCTCATGTTGAAGTTATTTGACCTGCTAAGTCATCCCAGGCGCGTAGTAACTAGAAACCATGGGACTTCATACCAACTTTTGCTTGAGGCCGCAATAAAAACTGATAAGTTACCTTTCCTCCCCCCCCCCCCCCCCAGTAGCCAGAGGTGCCTCCCACAATTAGGCAACCCCCAGTATTGGTAGCCAGAGGAACTCTCAGTTAAAAGGTGGTCCCCAGTATAAGTAGCCAGAAATGCTCCCCACTAAAGGTAGCCAAAGGTTCTCCCAGAATCAGGTTGCTCCCCAGTATGGATAATCGGAGGAGCCTCAAGTAATAAATGGCACCCAGTATAGATAGCCAAGGAGGCCCCCAGTGTTAGGTAGCCCCCTTTGTATGGGTAGTCAGAGGTCTTCTAGTAATAGTCCTTCTGGTATAGATAGCCAGAGAGGCCCCCAGTATTAGGTAGCCCCCTCAGTATAGGTAGTCAGAGGTCTTCTAGTAATAGTCCTTCTGTTATAGATAGTCAGAGAGGCCTCCAGTATTAGGTACCCCCCTCAGTATAGGTAGTCAGAGGTCTTCTAGTAATAGTCCTTCTGTTATAGATAGTCAGAGAGGCCTCCAGTATTAGGTACCCCCCTCAGTATAGGTAGTCAGAGGTCTTCTAGTAATAGTCCTTCTGTTATAGATAGTCAGAGAGGCCTCCAGTATTAGGTACCCCCCTCAGTATGGGTAGTCAGAGGTCTTCTAGTAATAGTCCTTCTGGTATAGATAGCCAGAGAGGCCCCCAGTATTAGGTACCCCCCTCAGTATGGGTAGTCAGAGGTCTTCTAGTAATAGTCCTTCTGTTATAGATAGTCAGAGAGGCCTCCAGTATTAGGTACCCCCCTCAGTATAGGTAGTCAGAGGTCTTCTAGTAATAGTCCTTCTGTTATAGATAGTCAGAGAGGCCTCCAGTATTAGGTACCCCCCTCAGTATAGGTAGTCAGAGGTCTTCTAGTAATAGTCCTTCTGGTATAGATAGCCAGAGAGGCCCCCAGTATTAGGTAGCCCCCTCAGTATAGGTAGTCAGAGGTCTTCTAGTAATAGTCCTTCTGTTATAGATAGTCAGAGAGGCCTCCAGTATTAGGTACCCCCCTCAGTATAGGTAGTCAGTGGTCTTCTAGTAATAGTCCTTCTGGTATAGATAGCCAGAGAGGCCCCCAGTATTAGGTAGCCCCCTCAGTATAGGTAGTCAGGGGTCTTCTAGTAATAGTCCTTCTGGTATAGATAGCCAGAGAGGCCCCCAGTATTAGGTACCCCCCTCAGTATGGGTAGTCAGAGGTCTACTAGTAATAGTCCTTCTAGTATAGATAGCCAGAGAGGCCCCCAGTATTAGGTACCCCCCTCAGTATAGGTAGTCAGAGGTCTTTTAGTAATAGTCCTTCTGGTATAGATAGTCAGAGAGGCCTCCAGTATTAGGTACCCCCCTCAGTATAGGTAGTCAGAGGTCTTCTAGTAATAGTCCTTCTGGTATAGATAGCCAGAGAGGCCTCCAGTATTAGGTAGCCCCCTCAGTATGGGTAGTCAGAGGTCTTCTAGTAATAGTCCTTCTGGTATAGATAGCCAGAGAGGCCCCCAGTATTAGGTACCCCCCTCAGTATAGGTAGTCAGAGGTCTTCTAGTAATAGTCCTTCTGTTATAGATAGTCAGAGAGGCCTCCAGTATTAGGTACCCCCCTCAGTATAGGTAGTCAGAGGTCTTCTAGTAATAGTCCTTCTGGTATAGATAGCCAGAGAGGCCCCCAGTATTAGGTACCCCCCTCAGTATGGGTAGTCAGAGGTCTTCTAGTAATAGTCCTTCTGGTATAGATAGCCAGAGAGGCCCCCAGTATTAGGTACCCCCCTCAGTATGGGTAGTCAGAGAGGTCTTCTAGTAATAGTCCTTCTGTTATAGATAGTCAGAGAGGCCTCCAGTATTAGGTACCCCCCTCAGTATAGGTAGTCAGAGGTCTTCTAGTAATAGTCCTTCTGGTATAGATTGCCAGATAGGCCCCCAGTATTAGGTAGCCCCCTCAGTATAGGTAGTCAGAGGTCTTCTAGTAATAGTCCTTCTGTTATAGATAGTCAGAGAGGCCTCCAGTATTAGGTACCCCCCTCAGTATAGGTAGTCAGAGGTCTTCTAGTAATAGTCCTTCTGTTATAGATAGTCAGAGAGGCCTCCAGTATTAGGTACCCCCCTCAGTATGGGTAGTCAGAGGTCTTCTAGTAATAGTCCTTCTGGTATAGATAGTCAGAGAGGCCTCCAGTATTAGGTAGCCCCCTCAGTATAGGTAGTCAGAGGTCTTCTAGTAATAGTCCTTCTGTTATAGATAGTCAGAGAGGCCTCCAGTATTAGGTACCCCCCTCAGTATGGGTAGTCAGAGGTCTTCTAGTAATAGTCCTTCTGGTATAGATAGCCAGAGAGGCCCCCAGTATTAGGTAGCCCCCTCAGTATAGGTAGTCAGAGGTCTTCTAGTAATAGTCCTTCTGTTATAGATAGTCAGAGAGGCCTCCAGTATTAGGTACCCCCCTCAGTATAGGTAGTCAGAGGTCTTCTAGTAATAGTCCTTCTGGTATAGATAGTCAGAGAGGCCTGCAGTATTAGGTACCCCCCTCAGTATAGGTAGTCAGAGGTCTTCTAGTAATAGTCCTTCTGGTATAGATAGCCAGAGAGGCCCCCAGTATTAGGTACCCCCCTCAGTATAGGTAGTCAGAGGTCTTCTAGTAATAGTCCTTCTGTTATAGATAGTCAGAGAGGCCTCCAGTATTAGGTACCCCCCTCAGTATAGGTAGTCAGAGGTCTTCTAGTAATAGTCCTTCTGGTATAGATAGCCAGAGAGGCCCCCAGTATTAGGTACCCCCCTCAGTATAGGTAGTCAGAGGTCTTCTAGTAATAGTCCTTCTGTTATAGATAGCCAGAGAGGCCTCCAGTATTAGGTAGCCCCCTCAGTATGGGTAGTCAGAGGTCTTCTAGTAATAGTCCTTCTAGTATAGATAGCCAGAGAGGCCCCCAGTATTAGGTACCCCCCTCAGTATAGGTAGTCAGAGGTCTTCTAGTAATAGTCCTTCTGGTATAGATAGCCAGAGAGGCCCCCAGTATTAGGTACCCCCTCAGTATAGGTAGTCAGAGGTCTTCTAGTAATAGTCCTTCTGTTATAGATAGTCAGAGAGGCCTCCAGTATTAGGTACCCCCCTCAGTATGGGTAGTCAGAGGTCTTCTAGTAATAGTCCTTCTGGTATAGATATAGAGACCCCCAGTATTAGGTAGCCCCCAGTATAAATAATGCCTCTCCTTTGCTCTACTTCTGCAACTCAAGGGGCCCACTGGGAACCCCCTTGATTATGGGCCCCATAGCATACGGCTGCTATGGTGATCCCTACGCCACTGATCAGTACTCATTGGGCAGCCTTTTCAAATTACTTAGACTTGCGCACATGGCTGCATTTACCATAAGGCACTGTAGGCATGTGCCTCCAGGCGCCTGATGATGGAAAGGTAGCTCACTCCCCTCCCTTCTGCCTTCCCTATGCAGAGTCCTGAGTGGAGTGTAAATGAGAGGTTACTCACCCGTGTCTCGGCATTCTACTGACCAGATCTTCCTTTAGTCAGGGGCATCTCTAGCTATCTAATACTTCGGGACACCTCCAGCTACTTAACACCAAGGATAGCTCTGGCTACTTAATACTAAGGGGCACCTGTAGCTACCTATGATGGGAAAGGGAAGAAAGGGAGAAGTGACCGTTGGGACAGCCAGCACCCTTGCGGTGCATTTTGCAGGGGGGTTGTAGGTTAATGGAGGGAGAAATCTAGGGTGCCAGGACATCTGCGCCAATAGGCTCCTGTGACGTAAATCCAGGCCTGCTCGCAGATGTGCAGTCTAGATGCGCTTATCTTCTATTTGGCGGTGGGAGTAGTTCCGAAGGCTTCCCGAGGGGTTTCAAAAAGCTGTTATTACCTAGCAGGTTGAATGGTTTCAATCAGGGACAGTGAAGGGACAACGGGAGGCACCAGCGAACAGGAAGGCTCTACACCTACCAACTTTCTGAGATGAGAAAGGGGGACACTTATAGACATGCCCCTGATACACCCCTAGTCACACCCCTGACACACCCCTAGTCACACCCCTGACACACCCCTAGTCACACCCCTGACACACCCCTAGTCACAATGCGTGCCATGAAGAATTAAAGTACACCTGTAAAAATGAAAACTTCCACTGGGGGTAATCTCTGCAGCAGGGGGAAGCCTCTGGATCCTAAAGATGCTTCCCCCGTCGTCCCTCGCAGATGCCTTCCACTGCTGTGATCCCCGGACAAAAGGTAAATGTAAACACTCTCCCCTCCACTTCACACAGGCGCAGTAGCGGCTTTCCCCTCGGGCTCCAGCGGAAATAGCACGGTCCGATCGGGCGGCTCTATTACGCAGGAGCAAGCCATATGCTTGCCTAGCTTGGCTATTTCCACCAGGGCCCATCAAAAAGCCACTACTGCGCCTGCACACATGCTGACTAGCCCCTGTAGGCAGCTTTTTTGGGGGGTCCCGGCGCTAGAAAGGATGGACGGAGGGGGATGGGTGAAGCTCTTGGTAAACTAACATTCCACGGGGATTACCTGCCAGCACTTAAAGAGAAACTCCGACCAAGAATTTAACTTTATCCCAATCAGTAGCTGATACCCCCTTTTACATGAGAAATCTATTCCTTTTCACAAATAGACCATCAGGGGGCGCTGTATGGCTGATATTGTGGTGAAACCCCTCCCACAAGAAACCCCTCCCACAAAGAAATTCTGAGTACGTACTCTTGGCAGTTTCCTGTCTGTGAACCTTGTTGCATTGTGGGAAATAGCTGTTTGCAGCTGTTTCCAACTGCCAAAAAAACATGCAGCAGCTACATCAACTGCCAACAGTAAAAATGTCACCATGTAATAAATGTCAGAATGTAAATCAGGGATTCAAAAGATTTTACAACGGGCACATACTGACTAAATCATTTATACATAATTATTGGAAAAATGAAGCACTTTTTTATTACAATATTTTCAATGGAGTTCCTATTTAAGATGTCGCCACTTGTGATACATTTCAGAATGTAAATCAGGGACAGGAAAGATTTTACAATAGTGCAATCACTGACTACATAATCTATAAATTAATTTTGTAAAAAAAAAAAATCAATTGTATTCGTTATGTTATTTTCACTACAGTTCCCCTTTAATTCTCCATTTTCTTTTTCGAAAACCTCCAATCCATTCTTGCAATGATCTCCTGCGTCTGCCAGACCTAGCTGTGATGGAGGAGCGCTGCGCACCGACTGTCACAGTAAATATCCCCTTCTGCTGCTGCAAATTAAATCTCCTCCAGCCTCAGGGGGGGCCGTCGAGTCTTCTGCGGTGACCTTAAAGTGAACAACTCTTCATTTAATTTACTGTAAGCAGCAGGTTGTAACAGCTACTATATAAATCTATGGAGCTTCCCGGCGCCGACACACAGAGCTGTAACTGCGCTGGATGGCATTAGCAGCAGTTCTGCTGGAGGTTAATGAGCGATACGATCCTGCTACAAATGTCTGTGCTTGCTGTTATTTGTAAAGTGTATTTATATAGCACTGACTTCTATATTATTATGTATTTATATAGCACTGACATCTTCTGCAGCACTTTACAGAGTACATAGTCATGTCAATAACTTTTCAGAGGAGCTTACAATCAAATCCTACCATAGCTATAGTCTGATATCCTACCATATTATTATTATGTTTTATATGCATGTCACTGACTGTCCTCAGAGGAGCTCACAATCTAATCCCTACCATAGTCATAGTGTAATATCCTACCATATTATTATTATGTATTTATATACTGTATCACTGGCATCTTCTGCAGCACTAGTTCCCCAACCCTGTCCTCAAGGCCCACCAACAGTACATGTTTTGCAGGAAACCACAGATATGCACAGGTGAGGTAATTAGTGTCTCAGCAGAGCAGATTAACTACCTCTGTGGATTTCCACAAAACATGCACTGTTGGTGGGCCTGGAGGACCGGGTTGGGGAACACTGCGTATATAGTCATGTCACTGACATGACCTCAGAGCAGGGGCGTAGCAATAGGGGTTGCAGAGGTAGCGACCGCATCGGGGCCCTTGGGCCAGAGGGGCCCTCCCTCAACTACAGTATTAGCTCTCTATTGGTCCTGTGCTCATAATAATCACTTCAATAGATACTTTGAATAGTGGTGATCCTTAACAAATTGTTTCCCATCCTTTTCTTGCACCTCTGACACTGTAGATGCCATTGGCAGGTTTTGGTGGGTCGTATCAATTGTTACGTATAGAGTGCTTTGGGGGGCCCCATTGTAAAACTTGCATTGGGGCCCACAGCTCCTTAGCTGCGCCACTGCCTCAGAGGATCCCACAATCAAATCCTACCATAGTTATAGTCTATTGTCCTACCATATTATTATTATTATTATTTTTATTATGTATTTATATAGCACTGACATCTTCTGCAGCACGAGAGTACATAGTGGAGCTAACAATCTAATCCCTACCTCTAATGTTCTACCTTATTATTATTATTATTGTTGTTTTTGTTGTATTATTATTATTATTATGTATTTTAACTGCTTGAAGACCACATGCTTACACCCTCCTAGTGACCAGGATATTTTTTCCAATTCTGCACACTGCAGCTTTAACAGTTTATTGCTCAGAGATACAATCCAAATGAATCTTGTACTCCTTTTCTTGCCACCAACAGAGCTTTCTGTTGGTGGCATCTGATTGCTGCTGCGATTGTTTATTTTTTGTATTTATTTTATCGTAATTTTTCTTTTACTAAAAACGTCTATTTTTTTTATCTATCCCTCCCTCCTTCCCTCTTCCCTCCTTCCCCCCCACCTCTTCTTCCCTGAGAGCCAATCCCTGCGATCGCATATGAGAGGGATCACTTTGTGAGCCTCTCCTGGGGACAGCTCAGTGACAGAGCTGTCCCCCGTACAGCGCTGCACTAGATTGCAGCACTGTACAAGTATTGTGGCTTTTTTATATATACTGTATATATACTGTATATATACAGCCTGCCAGCTCCGATTGTGGCTGGCAGGCTGTTTATGGAGCAGAGCTCCGTAACTCAGCAGAGATGCGAGATCCCCGCTAATCTCCGCCCCCAGGACTTGATCGGCGTTAGGTGGTCACAGAGTGGTTAAAGCAATTACATCTTCTGCAGAAACTTACAGAGTACATAGTCGTGTCACTGTCCTCAGAGGAGCTCATAAACTAATCCAATTCATAGTCTTAGTGCTATGTCCAGGGGCGTAGCAATAGGGGGTGCAGAGGTAGCGACCGCATCGGGGCCCTTGGGCCAGAGGGGCCCCGTAGGGACCTCCCTGAACTTCAGTATTAGCTCTCTATTGGTCCTGTGCTCATAATAATCACTTCTATAGATAGTTTGAATAGTGGTAATCATTAACTAACTGTTCCCCATCCCCTTCTTGCACCCCTGACACTGTAGTTGCCATTTGCAGGTTTTGGCACGCCGTATAATTTGTTATGTATACAGTGCTTGGGGGGGCCCATGTAAAACTTGCATCGGGGCCCACAGCTCCTAAGCTACGCCACTGGCTATGTCCTGATCATCCTCAGAGGAGCTCACTATCTTTTCTTAAACTGACAATGGGCCTGATGCATGAGCCGGCTGTAATATTGGTGGGAGCAGATAGTTTGTATGTCCTCCCCGTGTCTGTGTGGGTTTCCTCTGGGAACTCCGGTTTCCTCCCACATCCCTAAAAACATACAGAGAAGTTAATTGGCTTCCCCCATGTTGGCCCTAGACTATGATCTATACAGTACACGATACATACATAGACATATGACTATGGTAGGGGCTCTGAGGGACAGTTAAGTGACAAGACAATATACTCTGTACAGCGCTGTTGAAGAGGTTGACACTATATAAATAATAATAATTATGCTTAATGAGATGATAATAATTGTAAGTTGATGCAGATTAAATTGCTAACGCACATTTCTACTGCTTGGAAATGGAACAATCAAATGCAGCTATTGCACCTGTTTGTTCATTTCCAAGCTTTGCATGCATTTGCATAAAATTTGCACCAACGCTGAATTATTAGCTTATCACAGTGACCATTCCCACACTGACTAAAAGGATGGTTTACAAAGACGAGTGTCACCCCCAATCTTATTTCATCTGCTGAAATAAGCAGCCCTTCTGATTGGCCGCCCTGGGCGATTGCTCCATTTCTTCGCACCTGTCTGTGAAAATCACCTCCACTCCTATAAGCTGCTTATGGTTAGACTTTCCCTGTTTTATCCCCTGGCATTTATTCATAGCATATATAATAGCGTATATAAGCCTCTGTAATTGGAAGAATGTAAATCATAGTCTCGATGAAAGAAATGTACAGAATGGAATGGCAGGATGAATGCAGACTGACAGGGGGGAGAGGGATGTCACTGTAATCATCCCAGAAAGAAGCTCAGCTACACTTCTCTCCTTGCTCTTTCTTAATGGCACTGAAAATGAAAGGATATTAGATAATCCTTTAAGTTTATAGAGATGAAGGCACTTTTCAAATGAATAATTGAGGTTCTTTTTATTCTTCCTCTAGACTTTTTTTCAGCAGAGTGTTGGGGAAATACATTAACATGCAGCTCTGTGCAGCATACTGGCATCTGTATTCTCGATGATACAGTGTTATAAGTATATACTGTACATAGCACTGACATATTCTGCAGCACTATACATAATACATAGTCATGTCACTGGCTGTCCTCAGAGAAGCTCACAATCTAATCCCTACCATAGTCATAGTTGAATGCCCTACCATCTAATTATTATGCATTTATATAGCACTGACATCTTCTGAAGCACTTTACAGAGCACATAGTCATGTCACTGACTGTCCTCAGAGGAGCTCACTATCTAATTAGTGGCTGGATAGTGTAATGGTTAAGGGCTCTGCCTCTGACACAGGCAACCAGGGTTCGAATCTCAGCTCTGCCTGTTCAGTAAGCCAGCACCTATTCAGTAGGAGACCTTGGGCAAGACTCCCTAACACTGCTACTGCCTATAGAGCGCGTCCTAGTGGCTGCAGCTCTGGCGCTTTGAGTCCGCCAGGAGAAAAGCACGATATAAATGTTCTGTGTTTGTTGTTTGTTTAATTCTACCACAGTCATAGTCTAATAACCTGCCATATTATTATTATTATTATGCATTTATATAGCACTGACATCTTCTGCAGCATTTTACAGAGTACATAGTCATGTCACCAACTGTCCATCAGAGGAGCTCACAATCTAATCCTACCATAATCATACTCTAATGTCCTACAATATTATTATTATTATTATTATTATTATGTATTTATATAGCACTGACATCTCCTGCAGCACTTTACAGAGTACATAGTCATGTCACTGACTGTCCACAGAGGAGCTTAAAATTTGAATTTAAGTGTAATGTCCCTTTTATATTATTTTTTTCTATTTATTTTTGTAAAAATAAAGTGTATTGTGGGATTTGCTAGTAGAGACGTGTGTTGTGTTTTACGCTGAGCGTCCTTTCTGTCTGCCCGTCCACTTTAAGGAGTCGTACGTTAGAAATGACCTACTTAGCTTCTGTATCTCGCTCAGCCTTTCTCTGCCTTGCCGTGGTTATGTTTTTGTGTTGCTTCATAGAGCATGAACGCGTTTATCTAAACTCTCCAAAGGATTCTTAAATGCTATTTATGTTTTCTTTCCCTGGGGTTTATGCTAATCATTCTATAAATGAGACAAACATCTCTGGGCTAATTAAGACGCAGTTAACACGAGACAGGATTGTACGGCTGCTTAGAATGGCAGCTACCGTATCTCCCCCCTATTCATAATTGCTGCTGCTAGCTTTGCGCTCCCCTGATTAGGCTAATATTGCGCTGTGGGCACCCAGTACAGCTGTCTGGAGAGCTGGCAGCGCTGCGCACTGAAGCAGAAGCTCTGCTGCAGAAATCAGGCATTGTGTAAATCATTGTGTCTCCAGCGCTGGACACATTACGATAATGGACGAGCAAACAGAAACCGCCAGGTTACAGATTTGATCAGGATCAAGACGGTTTTGCGGCCAGAGAGCACCTGTTGTATATTTCAGCCTTATCCACATCCAAGCTCAATCTAATGTTTGTTATTAGATTTTTATTTCTTTTAAAGGACAACTGAAGCAAGAGGGATATGGCGGCTGCCATATTTATTTCCTTTTAAGCAATACCAGTTGCCTGGCAGCCCAGGCTGATCCTCGCCTCTAATACTTTTAGCCATAGGGCTGGAACCCACAGGAGCGCTTTTGGCAGCGTTTTGGCAGCACTGCGATACGCTAGCAGTTTGCCAAAACGCTCAGCTGATGTTAATGGATGGGGCAACTTCCACAGGAGCGTTTGCGTTTCTCAGAAACGCAAACGCAGGACATGCAGCATTTTGGGAGCGTTAGCGCTTCAATGTAAAGTATTGAACCGCTAGCAGAAACGCTCAGCAAAACCTAAACTGAGCGGTTTTGCTAGCGTTTTGCGGTTCAGCACACTGTAACAAAATGAAAAATAATTCACAGGACCAATCAGGATAAAAACGCAAAACGCAAAACGCTAGGCACCCGCTGGGCAAAAAAATACAATGTTGCAAAACACGACCAAAAACGCGCATGAATCCGCTTGCAAACCGCTCAGACAAAACGCTAGCGGTTGCGTTTTGCGTTTGCGGTTTTCAGTGGGTTCCAGGCCTGAACAAGCGTATGTAAATTAAGTGTTTCTGACATTGTTATCAGGTCTGACAAGATTAGCTGCACGCTTGTTTCTGGTGTTATTCAAACAATATTTCAGCCAAATAGCTCATTAGGGGTGCCACACAACTGGTACTGTTTAACCACATAAGGACCACAGGCTTAACCCCCCCCCCCCCCCCCCCAGCCCAGTAACTAGGCTATTTTTTACAATGTAGGCCACTGCAGCTTTAAGGGCTTGCTGCAGGGCTGTACAACTCAGCACACAAGTGATCCCCCCCCCCCCTTCTCTGCTCGCCAACAGAGTTTTCTGTTGGTGGGCCCTGATCCCTGCCGGCATGTTTGTTTTTTTAATTTATTTTTTTGTTATTTATTATTAAATACATTTTCCCTTTTTTAATTATTTTTTTCCCTTCCCTCTCTCCCTCCCTCCCCCCGCCAGCCAATCACAGCGATCGGCTGTCATAGGCATGAGCCTATGACAGACGATCGCTTCTGAGCCTCCCAAGGGGACAGCCGTGTCACACGGCTGTCCCCAGTAAAGCGCTGCCTTAGATCGCAGCACTATACAGTGTTTTGCCGTCCAGCAGTCTCCTATCTGCAATTGCCGCTGGGAGACTGATGATGGAGCGCAGATCCTTCATTCAAGTAGAGATGCGCGCGCGACCTCCTGCAAAACCCCGCCCCTGTATTTCACACCAAATGGCATTGAATGGTACTGGGGCTGCCGCCGTGTTCACGCCAATTGGCGTGGAGCGGTCAGCACATAGTTAAAAGGAAATAAACATGGCAGCCTCCATATTCTTCTCCCTACAGTTGTCCTTTAACCACCTGAGCGGTCTGGACGAGCTGAGCTCGTCCAACACCGCCGGAGGTCGCCGCTCAGGCCCTGCTGGGCCGATTTTAATCAAATAAAAAGCAGCACACGCAGCCGGCACTTTGCCAGCCGCGTGTGCTGCCTGATCGCCGCCGCTCTGCGGCGATTCGCCGCGAGCAGCGGCGAAAGAGGGTCCCCCCAGCCGCCTGAGCCCAGCGTAGCCGGAACAAAAAGTTCCGGCCAGCGCTAAGGGCTGGATCGGAGGCGGCTGACGTCAGGACGTCGGCTGACGTCGATGACGTCACTCCGCTCGTCGCTATGGCGACGATATAAGCAAAACAAGGAAGGCCGCTTATTGCGGCCTTCCTTGTTTATTCTGGGCGCCGGAGGCGATCGGAAGATCGCCTCCGGAGCGCCCTCTAGTGGGCTTTCATGCAGCCAACTTTCAGTTGGCTGCATGAAATAGTTTTTTTTTTATTCAAAAAAAACCCTCCCGCAGCCACCCTGGCGATATAATCAGAACGCCAGGGTGGTTAATAGATATCCGACTACTCGGAATGCTTATGTGGATTCTGTGGGAATAAAATTTCTGCATTTCCGATTGGAAACCATAATTTCCAAAAGAAAATGGAAATCTGATTTCTGTGGAAATACCGCATTCCTGCAACTCGGTTTTAGCCCAATCACAGAACTCGGAAACAGTGGACCAATAAGAGAATGCAGAGTCAATTTGCAAGTATTTGGCCAATCAAAGAGTGCATAAAAATGATTACAAAAACCTTGGAAATCAAAAATCTGCGGAATCGGCATTGGTGGAATTTCTGCTGGATTGGAAATTGGCATTTCTGACTATCCCTACTTACAAATTGAGGGTTTTTTTACATTTGAGAAATGTGATCTCATATGCAGCAACTCTCTCTACATTGTCTAACCAGCACCAGGAATAGCAGCTGCCCTAGGCCCAGGCCTGTGTGGCCTTTCCAGAAATCTGTCCCTGATGCTCTGGAATGGGCCACTTATACAGAGCCGGTGCTAGGGGGGAGCAGCCCTTGCGATTGCAGGGGAACCTAGAGCTGGGCGGGGCCCAAACTACTAACTTACCCTTCCTCCGATACAGGGGACTATACTTCAGATCAGGTATTTTTGTGGCTTCACTTGTTATGGGTGTGAAGAATGGCCACGGCACACTTGTTTTATGATTCTTGAGAGATGGGCCCTAAGGCCATGAACAGGCCCAGATTTACATCACAGGAGCCTATAGGCACAAATGTTCTGGCACCCTAGACTCCGCCCTCCGTGAACCTACAAACCCCCACCAATACTGCAATGTACATATGCTGGCTGGCCCAGCTGTCACCTCAGCCCAATGTAGTTAGCCACAGGTGTCCCTTAATATTGAGTGAACTTCTGACAACCTAATGCTAAGTAGCTAGATACGCCCCCAAGTGTTAGGTAGATAAAGATGCGCCTGGCTGAAAGGAGTTCTTGTCAGTGGAGTGCCGAGAACCAGTTTGAGTAACTGAGCAACCTCTCATTTTCCCTCTGCAGGGGAGTCTGAATAGGGTGGAAGGGAGTGAGCTGCCTTTCCATTATCAGGCACCTGTAGGCACATGCCTACGCTGCCTTATGGAAATTCCAGCCCTGGCCATGAAGGACACCAAGGGGAGGCAAGGGAAGGGGTGTGAACATTGGAGGGCCCTATCTAAGTTTTGCTGGGGGCCCCCTGAATTGTAGTTACCCCACTGGATCAATACAATGTCACAAGGAGGCCATGGAGATGTTTAGCCACTTAACGACCGCCTAATGCGGATAGGCGTCGGCAGGTCGCAGTGGTGTTTCCATGGAAATGGCCGCTCGAAGTTCCATGTCAGTTCACGGAGGGTGTCTCCGTGAACAGCCTGCGAGCCTCCGATCGCGACTCGCAGGCGAAATGTAAACACTCGGGGAAGAAATCCCCTGTGTTTACATCCTACGGCGCTGCTGCCGCAGCAGCGCCGTAAAGGAGATCGACGATCCCTGGCCTATGATTGGCCGGGGATCGCTAGCATCTGATAGGCTGAAGCCTATCAGAGGCGGTAAGGAAGGATCGCTGTCCTGTGCCGCCCATGGAGCGAAAGGGAAGGGAGGAATAGCGCTGTGGAGGCCCCCCCCCCCCCGCTCGGCCACACAGAGCGGCTGCCTCAAACCTGATCTGTGCTGCGGGCTGCGGGCTGGAGAGCCCACGCAGCACAGATCAGTAAAAAATGCCCTGGTCCTTAAGTGGTTAGTAAAGCAGAATTGACTTGAAAATCAGCAATGAGAACTGATGTCCGCTTCAAACATCCAATCGTGTGCAAGGGAGTAAAACACATGAAAACTTCTGTGCACATGGCCCACTGTCTGAATTGAACACGTCTTTGTGTCTTCACGGTTTTGCTCATTTCCTTTAAATCAATCACACCCGGTGAGGTAAGGAAGGGTGTCACTGTGAGTTACGCTTTCATGAACATATTAATTGAAACTTAGCTACACGCACAACACAGATTTCCAGGCTCTGGTTATAAGTATAGGTTCTCTGTTCTTAGTAGATCTTGTTTTACATAAGCTCTTAAGTCGGGGAAATCTTTGGTGGTGACAGAAAAACAGCCTCAATCAGAAGTGATTTGACAGGCATAAGCCTCTTCTTATATCGGCAGACTGCGCGGAATACCAAGTTTTGTCTCCCGGAGGCATCGCAGTAAGCGGGCCTTTTTTACTCTCTAGTTACTATTAACGCCTAGGGAAGATGCATATAGTGATGGGCTATGGGCTTTGTTACAGGTTCTCTTTAATTATGAAAAGGCTCAGTTTGGGATTTGATGCATCTCCAGATAACCTGGTTATTTCCTTTCAGCGGTGTGTGTCCTACATTCATAGAGCATTTTCAATGGAAGCGATCGCTTGCATGCATAATGAGTCTTTATTTTGTAAATATGCTTGTCTGCTGTCAGTGGGAGTTGAGGAATACGTCTAACGAGAAGGCCGCT
This sequence comes from Hyperolius riggenbachi, assembly GCF_040937935.1. Classification (NCBI taxonomy): domain Eukaryota; kingdom Metazoa; phylum Chordata; class Amphibia; order Anura; family Hyperoliidae; genus Hyperolius; species Hyperolius riggenbachi. The sequence goes on along the minus strand of NC_090647.1, from coordinate 542,402,131 downwards.
GGTGGGCGCACCGTGCCTCACCGGCCCAAGGAGCTAATGCTGTATTCCTGACGTGGCTGTATTACTAAATTATGCCGCGGATGAAGAAGAAGCTAGCATTTTCACGCTCTATTTACCGACTGCGCGCGTGCCTCGGTGCCTGCTGCACGGGGATGCCCGAGTGGCACAAACGAGGTCATGTAGAAGGTGGCATGCGGGCCTCATCCTTGCCAGCCTCGCCCTCCTCCTCATTCTCTCGCAGAGTAATCATGTGCCATGCTGAGGAGAGATACATGACATCAATCATGCACAGAATAGATATTCCTTTCATACGCGGAACAGAGCCTGCCCTGTGTGTGCGCCGACTTCAAAGGAGGCTCGCAAATATGTTGAGAGTAAATATGAATCCTTGTCAGCGTGGGATCTTAGCAGCTCGATTTGAGTCAAAATCCTTAAAGTCGTGCTGTACTGCTATGAGGTTTTACCATCTCGGCAGCGGTGCTTCTGTGATTGCCGGTCTCAGGACTTGCCGCCACCTGCTCACAGGACGAATCAGAAACTTTCCTCGGTATCAGTGTACAGATTGGTCAGTGGACACATGAGGCGACAAGTGGCAGTATAAGTGGTGTACGTAATAAAAGGGCGCCTGGAAATTTGGGCACCCAGGAATGCGGATAGTAGAATATCGTTTAATTTACCAAAATTCTACTGCTAAACTTAAGAGAAGAATCGTAAAAAATCGGTAATAAATACAGATATTTCACTATAGATAAACCTAACCCTACCCTCACACAGAACACTCCCCCCTGACACATAACCCTTATGGCCTTTCCCTCCCCCGCACCTTTCCTGAAGCCCAACCCTAACTATCCCCCCTCACCCTGCACATACACCCAACCTGAAGTTTAACCTTTGCCATCCCCTGCAGCCTTAACCATCCAACCTTCATGCCAATCCATCCACCCCCATCGCCGATGGCTGCCACCCCACCGCCAATTGCCGCAACAAAAAAATTATAAAACTTATTTTTTTTTGGGTGCCGCTATAGGAGCCCATTAAATTAGTGGCCTTGATTGATAAGGGCGCCCAGCTATTTATCGGGTGCCATGGACGCCCAGACTTCCCCTCAATACCACTTTTTCAATGGGCGCCTATGGCAGCACCAGAAACCTCTGCCACTAGAGGGCAATCAAATTTCCTGCTACCGTATAGAGCCTGGCAATAGGAGCTCATGAGCCAGCTCTGTGAGCACAGAGTGACAGACGGAGGCATAGAGAGGGCACAGGGAGATAGGAGGCTGCACAGATGGGGACAAGAGGGTGCATAGGATGACAGGAGAAGGCACAAAGGGACATATAATAGTAGGAATTACTGAAGGACAGGAGGAGGCACAGAGGGGGCAAAAAGGTCAGGAGGGGTCACAGGGTGACAGTCAGGACACTGAAGGCACAGAGGGTGACAGTGGAGGTGCATGGGATGAGATGGTACAGAGAAGTCGAGGAGGACAGAGGTGGCTCAGAGGAGTCACAGGGGGACAGAGGTGGCTCAGAGGAGTCACAGGGGGACAGAGGTGGCTCAGAGGAGTCACAGGGGGACAGAGGTGGCTCAGAGGAGTCACAGGGGGACAGAGGTGGCTCAGAGGAGTCACAGGGGGACAGTGGTGGGTCAGAGGAGTCACAGGGGGACTGATGTGGTTCAGAGGAGTCACAGGGGGACAGAGGTGGGTCAGAGGAGTCACAGGGGGACTGATGTGGTTCAGAGGAGTCACAGGGGGACAGAGGTGGGTCAGAGGAGTCACAGGGGGACTGATGTGATTCAGAGGAGTCACAGGGGGACAGAGGTGACTCAGAGGGGTCATAGGGGGACAGAGGTGGCTCAGAGGAGTCACAGGGGGAAAGAAGTGGGTCAGATGAGTCACAGGGGGACAGAGGTGGCTCAGAGGAGTCACAGGGGTACTGATGTGGTTCAGAGGAGTCACAGGGGGGCTAAGGTGTTACAGAAAAGTTCAGGGAGGCAGATGTGGCACAGAATATTCACAGAGGGAAGCAGATGGCACAGAGGGGTCACAGGGGGACAGAGGCGTAGCTACGTTTTCAGCACCTGAGGACAAAGACAGTTTTTGCGCCCCCCTCTGAACAAAATGGGCATGGCCACACATCAAAATGTGGCCGTGCTCATGAATGGAGTCAAAAGTTATTTAGATAGCTATATGTGCCCCCTTACCCCATTCAGATAGCCAGATGTGCCCCCCTTTAGCCAAATATCTGCCCCTTTAGTTAACCAGATATGCCCCCCTTCACCCTTATTCTGCTGCTGTTAACGCTTCTGCAGAAGAAGGGAGAGTAGCAGGGGCATTTCAGGCAGCCAGCGAGCCGCCTCTCACACACATTGGGGTGCAGCAGCCATGCTGAGCACCCTCACAGTGCTGCGCCCAGGAACATATGTCCCCCTTGCCCACCCATAGCTACTCCTCTGCAGGGGGACACAAATGGCTTAGGGAGGACACTGGAGGCACAGGGGAGTACAGAGGAGTCACGGGGCAGATGTAGCACAGTGTTTCTACTTACATACAACTCATTTAAGTTAAGAACAAACCCACAGTCCCTATCTCATTCATTAATGGGGACTATCTGTACATGTGTCAAAACAGCACAAAAAATGTTCAGGCTTCCCAAGAGAAGCAGGAGCCTTCCCTCTGCTGCATGTTCCAGATAGACAGGGGAGGAGAGACTGAATGGTCAGGCAGGATATTACCGTAGTGCGGAGCATTTCCCTTCTGCTCACGCCCTATTGGCTGAACTTTGTATGACTCGTCACTCTGCCCGGATGACGCTGTCCCTCCCTGGCATCCCTGTCTTTGTTGTGTTGTATTGTTGGCGGTGAGCTTGCAGGAAGTGAGCCCAGCGACTGACTATTCTGGATCAAAAACACTACTGGGGAACACACACATCTCCGAACACTGTGCTGACGTGTAACGCGTAAATTGCTGGCCCAATTTCCGTAAACATCCGACATTCATTTTCTGCTAAAAGGACAGAAATTAGATTATAGAGAAAAGAGATTACCAGCTAAAAATGAGCTTCCCCTGTTGTCTTCTAACCTAGTTGCCTATGGCACGTTGTCTCTGTACATTACTTATCAATAGCGATGGCCAATGTGAGGCAAATCATTCCCAGTTGCTTCTAATTTTGTGCTGTTTTTATTCAAATATATGTAGATTAAGGATGGTCAATGAAATGCAAATAATTTTGAGTTGATGCAGAATTATGCTAGCTTTGCATGCAAAGATATGCAGCTTAAAAATGGACCAATTGAATTTTACCTCAGCAGGATTTGATTGGTTCATGTTAAAGTTGCATACATTTGCATATAAAATTTACATACTTCTGCATCAACTTAAAATTATTAGCATCTCATTATTAACCATAGCGAATGTAGATTGGAAGTGGAACAATAAAATGCGGCAGTGTCCAGGTCCATTTCCACTCTGCAAAGATTTGCACAAAGTATGCATTTACGCAGAAGTATTATCAACACATTGACCATTCTTGATTATCAGTGATATCAACCTGTCCTCTGAAGAAGCAAGGACAATCCTTGTGAAACGCGTCAGGTCTAGCATGCTTTTTATTTTTAATAAACAGCTTCCTATTGATGTTGTTTCCTGAAGCTCTGTCTGGGACTGTTTGGTGAGCAGGAACAGGAGCTTCCATTTGGAGTCCAGGCTGAAAAGAACGTCTTGCCTGACTTGTGAGCCGCGATCCTGACATTCCGCACATTATTGTAGTGGTTTGTCCACCACAAGCTTGATCCCGTGAGCTGTCAATATTGACACTGTTAGCACTGATATAAGGAGGAGGGGTGGTCACTTGCCTTCTCCAAGGATCACAATCAAGTAATGCAGAAATGCATTTATCCAGACGAACAAGGCTACACGTTTCGCAGGATTAACATACTTCATCAGGTATCAGTGTCTAATAAATGTTTTAGGCCACCAGAGTGCTGTCATCTTACTATCACCCACATGTCACCTACATGGACTGGGACTCAATCCCTCAGCCAACAGTTTGGCACCATTTAGGCTCGCAATGCATTCTGTTTCTATGGGGGTGTGATACACATGTGATGTAAATGGATAGTACGTATGGATTAGATTGCTGTTCACATCCCATCTGATCTGTAAAGTTACGTTTAAGCTCTGGAGTTACCCTCGAGCCTCTGGAAGGAGGTAATTTTAGGTCAGCATAACATGTTTTTCAATTGCAGTTCCACCTTTATCTTGTTCTAACCGTTTTTATCTGGTTTTAGAAGGCCAAAAACCATTCTGTCCATTGCCTGTGCATGAGGTGCCCACACTCGGCTGTATTGTATTGCTCAGAAGTGGATATCATAGGTTTATACTGTGATCACGGACCTATGACAGCGACCATGTATGCGCTTGTGTGTGTAATGGTTTAGGACACAGGTGTCGAACTCCAGGCCTGGAGGGCCAGATCCATGCCAGTGTTTAGGATGGACTGAGAAAGAGAGGAATGTGTTCTACCTGATGGACCACACCTTTCCTGATTCAGACCCATCAATTCATTTGAGCTGTGTCAAAAATGTGTGAGGATCTCGGCCCTCGTAGGACCGATTTGACATACCTGGTTTAGAGGGTATAATTGGGTTGGGAAAACGCCTGGACTTCGGGACTTTGCTAAGACCAACAGACGTGATGGATTGTGTCGCCAGGTGTTTTCCCCTATGGAGGATTGACGGAGTCCCCTCTTCCTTGGGTGATGTTGCTACAACACTTGGTAAAGAATGTTGATGCATGCTTACTCATAATTACTAACCCTTAACCTCCTTGGCGGTAAGCCGCGCAGGAGGTTTTCTCCGGCCCTGCTGGGCCAATTTGTTTAATTTTTTTTTTTGCTGGACGCAGCTAGCACTTTGCTAGCTGTGTCAGCACACCCATCGCCGCCGCCCCACGCTCGATCGCCGGTATCCGTCGCGCCTCGCGGCCCCCCCAGACCCCGTGCGCTGCCTGGCCAATCAGTGCCAGGCAGTGCTGTGGGGTGGCCCGGGACTCCCAATGACGTCCCGACGTCAGCGACGTCGGTGACGTCATCCCGCCCCGTCGCCATGGCGACGGGGGAAGCCCTCCAGGAAATCCCGTTCTTTGAACGGGATTTCCTGATCGGAGATCGCCAAAGGCGATCGAAGAGGGCGGGGGGATGCCGCTGAGCAGCGGCTATCTTGTAGCGAGCCCTGGGCTCGCTACATGATATAAGAAAAACATTTTTTTTTTAAAAACTGCTGCGCTACCTCCTGGCGGAATTTTTTATACCGCCAGGGGGGTTAAAGGATACGCGAACTGACATGTGACATGATGAGATAGACATATGTATGTACAGTGCCTAGCACACAAATACTATACCTATTCTGTGTTCCTTTTTTTCTTTCTCTGCCTGAAAGAGTTAAATATCAGGTATGTAAGTGGCTGACTCAGACAGGAAGTGACTACAGTGTGACCCTTAATGATAAGAAATTCCAACCATAAAACACTTTCCTAGCAGAAAATGGCTTCTGAGAGCAAGAAAGAGGTAAACAGGGGAATTTCTTATCAGTGAGGGTCACACTGTAGTCACTTCCTGTCTTACAGAAAGAAGGGGGAGTTCCAGAGCTCAACTGTGTAATAATATCAGTACCAGGGAGTCAACCAGTCAGCACCTGGATCCATCAAGGTGCAGATACATCAAGCCAGCAGAGAAGGAAGGACTGGGTCTCAACCTGGATTAGTGCAATTATAGCAGAATTTTATTCCATAGCAGCAGAAAAGCACACAACGTTTCAATTGTCAAAGGCCTAGTGCCGAAACGTTGTGTGCTTTTCTGCTGCTATGGAATAAAATTCTGCTATAATTGCACTAATCCAGGTTGAGACCCAGTCCTTCCTTCTCTGCTGGTCACTTCCTGTCTTATGCTACGTACACACATGCGACAACGATCGTTCGTTAAGAACGACGAACGAACTTTTAATTGATGAAAGAACGACCTAAGTAAAGGTAGTTTTAAAATGTGTGTAACGATCTGATCGTTAGAACGAACGTTACATCACAGAAAGCAACTATTGCGCCTGCGCATAAAAATGAGAAGTTCCATGGAGAAATAGTGAAATGCGCATGTCAAGCCTAGTACGAACGATCGTTTCCAACGATGTACTACTTTTGCAAACGATCGTCGTTGGTTAAAATCCGCCAAGACAGAACTTTCTTTTGTAGCGATTTGGCTCGTTCGTCGTTTGCCTTAATAGTCGGTCGTTCGTTTTTTGTAACGATCGTCGTTGGTAAAGATCGGGGAACGATCGTTACAAACGACTATAGTCGCATGTGTGTACGCACCTTAAGTCAGGACTGAGTCAGCCACTTAAATACCTGATATTTAACTCTTTCAGGCAGAGAAAGAAAAAAAGAAACACAGCATAGGTACAGAGTATTTGTGTGCTAGGCACTGTACATACACATGTCTATCTCATCATGTCACATGTCAGTTTGGGTATCCTTTAACAATGATTCTGCAAATACCTTTACAATTATAACAGAATTATAGAACAATAAATACTATTACTGATTTATATTTAGTTTTATCAGCAATTTTGTTCTTGTCTAGCATAACTAGTGTGCAAAGTTAGAGGGTTTAAAACTCTACTTGCTGAGGTAAAACGGGGGGTGGGGGGTGGGTGGGTGTAGGAGTCAAGGGGTCAATGGTGTGGTTGCACCACACTGGATTCTCGGCCGAGAGGGTAGTTTTGTTCTCCTTGTCTAACCTTGTGTACATGATCTGAGTGGAGTACAGGTTGTTGATAGATCAATAGGCCACGATGTGTCTGTTTTTAAATTGAAAAACAAAAAACACTGCCGTCATGTATGTGAGACAGTGGAAGCAATTCTCGGTGTATTAGGTTAATAAGGCTTGTCCTGTTTAGGATTAAGACTATAGTATAGATATCGTTGTTTATCTCACAAGTTTATTTTTGCTTTCAGGCATTTAGGAAAGGAATCATTTTATAATTAGACGACACCAAGACGGACAAAATGCCAGAAGGGCTTCTTTTATGATAGCTTTGGATCTGTGGTTATCTCACAATTATGGCCAGACAGAAGATACCTCACAGGTTCTCTTTATGCCAGCGCCGTCTGCCAGGTTGATGTTTGTACACCACGAATAGCAGGTGTGAGAATCTCACACTCAAACAAGTGACACCTGCTCAAATTGGCATCCGAAAAGTAAAGTAAATTTTAGCTTTTTTTGTCACTTGTGAAATGAAATGTATCTTCTCGGTCCAAATCTCTCCGAAGCTTCAACCCACACAACAACCCGAGTTATTGGAAAGGCTATGCGTGTTTAAAGGGCCACACTCTTAATAAACTGTAAAATTTAACATGCATATGTATAAAATATACATTTCTTTCAGATTAAAATGCACTATAAATTATTTTTCTGCTATGTTGCAGTTGCTTACTGTAGACATAAAAAAATCTGACAGGTTTTGGATTAGTCTATCTCCTCATGGGGGATTCTCAGGGTTTTCTTTCTTTTTCCAATTTTTTCAAGTACTAAGGCCCGTTACACACCAAAAGCGTGCAGGAGAACGGCTCCTGCACGCGTTGCGGCGTGTCGTCGGGAAACTCCGGTGCGACGCTGAGTAGCGGCGGTAGTAGTTAATTACCCCGAAGGGGAAACGGCGATTGCCGATGATAAAATGCTCCGGGATGCGTCGTACCGCAACGTATCGAAACGCAGCGTCGAGTGTGAAAGGTAAAAGGAAAGTCTATGGACTTTCCTTTTACCTTGGTTAAAGCAAAGTATAGACTTTGCGTTAAAACGCCAGAAGTGGGCTCTGGTGTGAAAGAGCCCTTACTGAATGGCAGTTGCTTAGTCCAACTGCCAAAATAGCATGCAAACAGGAAAGGAAACTGGCCAGAGAGTTGATGTAAAAAAGGGGGATTGCCGCGGGTAGAATATCGGTAAAATTACAGGTATTCTACAACTTAATTCCAATAGTAAAATAACACTAAACTTCACCAATACTTTACTATGTCTTAAACTAACCCTACTCTCACACAGAATCTCCCTACACTGATGCCTAATCCTAAGACTCCCTCTACCGATGCCTAACCCTAAACCCTCCCTCTACCAATACCTAGCCCTAAGCCCTCCCTCTATCAATGCCTAACCCTAAGACCTCCCTCTATTGATGCCTAACCCTAAGACCTCCCTCTACTAATGCCTAACCCTTAACCCCTTTTTCTACAGATGCCTAACCCTAAGACTTCCCTCTACCAATGCTTAACCCTAAGACCTCCCTCTACTGATGCCTAAGACCTTCCTCTACCAATGCACAACCCCAAGACCTCCCTCTACCGATGCCTAACCCGAAGACCTCCCTCTACTGATGCCTAACCCTAAGACCTCCCTCTACCGATGCCTAACCCGAAGACCTCCCTCTACTGATGCCTAACCCTAAGACCTCCCTCTACCGATGCCTAACCCTAAGACCTCCCTCTACTGATGCCTAACCCTAAGACCTCCTTCTACCGATGCCTAACCCTAAGACCTCCCTCTACCAATGCCTAACCCTAAGACCTCCCTCTACCAATGCCTAACCCTAAGACCTCCCTCTACTGATGCCTAACCCTAAGACCTTCCTCTACCAATGCCTAACCCTAAGACCTCCCTCTACCAATGCCTAACGCTAAGTCCTCCCTCTACTAATGCCTAACCCTTAAACCTCTTTTTACAGATGCCTAACCCTAAGACCTCCCTCTACTGATGCCTAACCCTAAGACCTCCTTCTACCGATGCCTAACCCTAAGACCTCCTTCTACCGATGCCTAACCCTAAGACCTCCCTCTACCGATGCCTAACCCTAAGACCTCCCTCTACCAATGCTTAACCCTAAGACCTCCCTCTACTGATGCCTAAGACCTTCCTCTACCAATGCACAAGACCCTAAGACCACCCTCTACTGATCCTAACCCTAAGACGTCTCTCTACCGATGCCTAACCCTAAGATCTTCCTCTACCAACGCACAACCCCAAGACCTCCCTCTACCGATGCCTAACCCGAAGACCTCCCTCTACTGATCCCTAACCCTAAGACCTCCCTCTACCGATGCCTAACCCTAAGACCTTCCTCTACCAATGCCTAACCCTAAGACCTCCCTCTGCTGATGCCTAACCCTAAGACCTCCCTCTGCTGATGCCTAACCCTAAGACCTCCCTCTACTGATGCCTAACCCTAAGACTTTCCTCTACCAATGCACAACCCCAAGACCTCCCTCTACTGATGCCTAACCCTAAGACGTCTCTCTACCGATGCCTAACCCGAAGACCTTCCTCTACTGATGCCTAACCATAAGACCTCCCTCTACCGATGCCTAACCCTAAGTCCTCCTTATACCGATGCCTAACCCTAGGACCTCCCTTTACTGATGCCTAACCCTTAACCCTCCCAGGTGGTGCCTAGCACTTAACTTCTCTCCTAACCTTAACGTACCACACTCTGCCGGTGAATCCGTGATTTGCGGCAAAGAAGGTAAATATGGCTGCCTAAAGGCTGCACGACCGCTCTGTACGGCCACAATTAACATATTGGCATGCCTCAGTGCCCACGATTTTATCACCTCCGTGCGCCTACATTTCCCCTCTTTGCCACAAATCAATGCATTTGTAATGGGCGCCTGTGGTGGCACCCTTTTTACTGGAAGGGCTCCTGCGTCCTGTTTTCCTATTTTGCTGCCCAGCATCCATATAAAGATCCTTTCCATAAAGTGCTTTTGTAAAGAATAAAGAAAATACTAAGAATCCCCCATGAGTCGATGGACTAGTCCAAAGCCTGTCAGATTTTTACTGCAAGTATACTGTAAGTAAGAGCAACATAGGAGAAAAGTAATTTATGGTGCATATTCCCAAAAGTGAAATTTCAGCAACTACTCTTAGTTGTAGAAAAGAACAATTGAAAGCACTCCCAAGTATTCTCTTGTATAATCATGTATTTTCACTGCAGAGAGCAGTAGAAGCTTGCTTATCTCTGGTCATCAACAAAGGCAAGAATCTCCCTGTGCCAGTGTCTTCACTCTGCCCCCCCCCCCTTTTCTGCTGAAGTGACTCAGCTGTTGCCAGGGCAATGTGTCTATTTAGTAAAGGGAGCGAGCAGAGATAAGACACACGTACAGGGAGATTCTTGCCTTTGCCGATGACCAGAGACAAGCAACCTTCTACTGCTCTCTGCAGTGAAAATAAATTATTTTATACACAGCGAATACTTGGGAATGCTTTCAAATGTTCGTGTATGTAATTAAGAGTAGTTACTGACATTTTACATTTGGAAGTATAATCCCACTTCAAATTTTGCTATTTTTCATGATAGTGGTCCTGAGATGAGTTATAATAAGAAAATGCGTACATACCTGGGGCTTCCCCCAGCACCGTCTGGCTAATCGACCCCGCGCTGTCCTCCTCCGCCACCTGGATCCTCCGCTATGGTTCCCAGTAATCCCGTCAGTTGGCGCCAGCCGGCGCAGGCAAAATCTGGCCGCGCGCTCTCCCTTATGGCGCTCCCATGGCCGTAGTACTGCGCAGGCGTGGAGATCTCCCTGTGATGGTAATGCGATGCGGGTGCACAGCCAGGGCGCGCATGCGCAGTACGCCCCAGCTAGCTGAATTACTAGGAACCATAGCAGTGGATCCAGGTGGCGAAGGATGACAGCGAGGGACCGATTAGCCTGAAGGGGCTGGTAGAAGCCCTAAGTATGTATACATTACTTCTTTTAATGCATGACAGGTTTCCTTTAAGTGGCTAAAAATAAAAAAAAATAAAAGCAAAGAAATCTACAGAGAACGTCGTGCTGCAGCTCTGCGTACTGCAGCACTCATGCCTTGTGGGAGTTGCCTATAATTTGTTTTTAAAAGAGCTGGGAAGTCCCTGTGGCCACGCTCTGATGCTGAGGGCTCTGAGTCTGGATTATTATCGATGGGCAGCTCAGTCTGTGTTACATTTCCTTGTTATCCTTATAAGAAAGTTGAAGGTGTTGAATTCTAATGCAGATGAGAAGCAGAGGGAGGAAATAACAGGCGTAGAACTAGACGCAGACTAAATCACGCAGCTGTCAGACAAGAGGCTGAACAAAACACCCAGAATAATAATGAGGCGGGGGAAGAAGAGCGATATGAGTGAATGGAAAGGTCGAGCTGCCGGAAAATCACGGTTTTACTTACACGGCATTAAACGATACCCGAGGTGATGTGTGGCATAATGAGATAGACATGTACAATGCCAAACTCACAAATTACTAGTAGAGTTGGGCCGAACCTCCGATTTTAGGTTCGCGAACCTGGTTCGCGAACTTCCGCGGAAGGTTCGGTTCGCGTTAAAGTTCGCGAACCGCAATAGACTTCAATGGGGATGCGAACTTTGAAAAAAAAAACAATTATGCTGGCCACAAAAGTGATGGAAAAGATGTTTCAAGGGGTCTAACACCTGGAGGGGGCATGGCGGAGTGGGATACATGCCAAAAGTCCCGGGGAAAAATCTGGATTTGACGCAAAGCAGCGTTTTAAGGGCAGAAATCACATTGAATGCTAAATGACAGGCCTAAAGTGCTTTCAAACATCTTGCATGTGTATACATCAATCAGGTAGTGTAATTAAGGTACTGCTTCACACTGACACACCAAACTCACCGTGTAACGCACCGCAAACAGCTGTTTGTGTAGTGACGGCCGTGCTGGACTGGTGCGCACCATGGCGAGAGTGCAGGTTTTGGTGGCTTTACAGCCCATATGGTCGCCTGGCTGATGTAGCTGAATGACAGAACAGTGACTGTCCAGCTGATCAAATTTGGTCTGACCACAATGAGGCAACGACCTTATTATCGTGGGTGTGCCCCCCGAGACACTCATCTAGGCGCCGGTCATTGCTTCATTGTGATACGCAAGCCCCTTCACCACGGCAAGGTAATGATCACGAAGGGGAATGGGCGCATGTACATGCCTTTTCTTTTGTTGTTGCAGCCGCCCGCAGTGCAGCCAGAAAAATTAGGCAGTCATGTACACGCACCAGAAAAATTATTACAGCGGCCGCTGCTAGCAGCGGCCTAAAAAATTCAGCAATCCGCCTGGAGTCCCGGACCCTGTTGGTGGTGGCGGAGAAGGTAGTCAAGCGGCCTGCAGGCAGACATGCTGTGTGGAGGGACTGGGAGCGACTTAGTCTTCTTGGGGCAGGCCAGGCAGCCAGTCACACGGCGTGCAGGCAGAGATGCTGTGTGTGCGGGGACTGACTTAGTCTTGGGGCGGGCAGCAGCCCTCCGGGATCCATGCCTCATTCATTTTGATAAAGGTGAGGTACTTAACACTTTTGTGACTTAGGCGACTTCTCTTCTCTGTGACAATGCCTCCAGCTGCGCTAAAGGTCCTTTCTGACAGGATGCTTGCGGCAGGGCAGGAGAGAAGTTGGATGGCAAATTGGGACAGCTCTGGCCACAGGTCAAGCCTGCGCACCCAGTAGTTCAATGGTTCCTCATCGCTGTTCACAGCAGTGTCTACATCCACACTTAAGGCCAGGTAGTCGGCTACCTGCCGTTCCAGGCATTGGTGGAGGGTGGATCCGGAAGGGCTACGGCGAGGCGTTGGACTAAAGAACGTCCGCATGTCCGACATCACCATGAGATCGCTGGAGCGTCCTGTCTTTGACTGCGTGGACACGGGAGGAGGATTAGTGGCAGTGGTACCTTGCTGGCGTTGTGCCGTCACATCACCCTTAAAGGCATTGTAAAGCATAGTTGACAGCTGGTTCTGCATGTGCTGCATCCTTTCCACCTTCCGGTGAGTTGGTAACAGGTCCGCCACTTTGTGCCTGTACCGAGGGTCTAGTAGTGTGGCCACCCAGTGCAGCTCATTCCCCTTGAGGTTTTTTATACGGGGGTCCCTCAACAGGCAGGACAGCATAAAAGACGACATCTGCACAAAGTCGGATCCAGTACCCTCCATCTCCTCTTGCTCTTCCTCAGTGACGTCAGGTAAGTCAACCTCCTCCCCCCAGCCGCGAACAATACCACGGGAAGGTTGAGCAGCACAAGCCCCTTGCGATGCCTGCTGAGGTTGTTCTCCTGCCGCTGTCCCCTCCTCCTCCTCCTCCCCCAAAGAAACACCTTGCTCATCATCCTCTGAGTCTGACTCGTCTTCTGCACACGACTTCTCTTCTTCCTCCTCCTCCCCCCTCTGTGCTGCCGCAGGTGTTGAGGAAACAGCTGGGTCTGATGAAAATTGGTCCCATGCCTGTTCCTGCCGTAACGGTTCCTGGTCACGCTCATTCACAGCTTCATCCGCCACTCTACGCACAGCACGCTCCAAGAAGTAAGCGTAGGGAATTAAGTCGCTGATGGTGCCCTCACTGCGGCTCACCAGGTTGGTCACCTCCTCAAACGGCCGCATGAGCCTGCATGCATTTTCCATCAGTGTCCAGTTGTCGGGCCAGAACATCCCCATCTTCCCAGACTGTTTCATTCTACTGTAGTTGTAGAGGTAGTGGGTCACGGCTTTCTTCTGTTCTAGCAGGCGGGAGAACATGAGCAGGGTCGAGCTCCAGGGAGTCGGGCTATCGCAAATGAGGCGTCTCACCGGCATGTTGTTTTTGCGCTGAATTTCCGCAAAGCGTGCCATGGCTGTGTAAGACCGCCTCAAATGCCCACAGAACTTCCTGGCCTGCTTCAGGACATTCGCTAAGCCAGGGTACTTTGCCACAAATCTTTGAACCACTAGATTCATGACATGTGCCATGCAGGGTATGTGTGTCAACTTCCCCATATGCAAAGCGGCAAGCAGATTGCTGCCGTTGTCGCACACCACGTTGCCTATCTCCAGGTGGTGCGGGGTCAGCCACTCATCCACCTGTTTCTTAAGAGCAGCCAGGAGAGCTGCTCCAGTGTGACTCTCCACTTTGAGACAAGACATGTCTAAGATGGCGTGACACCGTCTTACCTGGCATGCAGCATAGGCCCTGCGGAGCTGGGGCTGTGTAGCTGGAGAGGAGAACTGCCACTCAGCCAAGGAGGAGGAGGACAGCGAAGAGCATGTAGCAGGAGGAGAGGAGGTGGCAGGAGGCCTGCCTGCAAGCCGTGGAGGTGTCACAATTTGGTCCGCTGCGCCCTGCTTGCCATCGTTCACCACCAGGTTCACCCAATGGGCTGTGTAGGTAATGTAGCGGCCCTGCCCGTGCTTGGCAGACCAGGCATCCGTGGTCAGGTGTACCCTTGACCCAACGCTCTTCGCAAGAGATGACACCACTTGCCTCTCAACTTCACGGTGCAGTTGGGGTATGGCCTTTCTCGAAAAATAAGTGCAGCCTGGCATCTTCCACTGCGGTGTTCCGATGGCCACAAATTTACGGAAGGCCTCAGAGTCCACCAGCCGGTATGGTAACAGCTGCCGAGCTAACAGTTCCGCCACGCCAGCTGTCAGACGCCGGGCAAGGGGGTGACTGGCCGAAATTGGCTTCTTCCGCTCAAACATTTCCTTCACGGACACCTGACTGCTGCTGTGGGCAGAGGAGCAGGAACCGCTCAAGGGCAGAGGCAGAGCGGAGGAGGGTGCCTGTGAAGGTGGAAGGGAGAAAGCGGTAGAAGCAGATAATGCACCTGATGGAGGAGGAAGAGGAGAAGGAGGGTGGCTTTGCTTTTGTGTGCTGCTGCTGCTTTTGCTCAGGTGGCCATCCCATTGCTGTTTGTGCCTTTTCTCCAGGTGCCTTCGTAAGGCACTTGTCCCTACGTGAGTGTTGGCCTTTCCACGGCTCAATTTTTGTTGTCAGAGCGAACAGATGGCTTTGGTCCGATCTGAGGCACACACATTAAAAAATTTCCACACCGCTGAGCCACCCTGGGATGTGGGCACTATGGGGACCGTCACCTCAGCAGCTGATGCTGAAGGGCAAGTTGGCTGGCTGTACATAGGTGGCGATACATGGTGCCGGACTCTGCCACCAGCTGTTTCTGACGAAGAGCTGCCCCAGCTTCTTTCAGCAACTTCTCTCCTCCTACTACTCTCTGACTCCCCCTCTGAACTGTCCCCCTCTTCATCTCCTCTATTGGGGACATACAGAGGATCCCTATCATCGTCATCATCGTAATCATCCTGCCCAGCTTCGCTTGCCTCAGACAAATCCAAACATGCACCATCAGTAGGTCCTTCATCCTCCTTACACGTTACATCCATAGTGTTGCTGGGTAACTCAAATATATGAGCTGGTGAAAATTCATCTGGCTGTAACAACAATGGCTGTGCATCAGTGATTTCAACACTAAATAATTCTTGCGAAGTGTCAAATGCAGCGGAAGTGGTGCTAGTAGTAGCGCTGGTGGCTGAGCAAGATGAGGTGTTCTGTGTCGCTAAATACTCAACCACGTCCTGACAATCTTGGGAGGTGATGGGACGTGCCTTCTTCCGAGCACTGTACTGTGGGCCAGGTCCACACGAAATTACATTTACACGACCTCGCGCAGATCTGCCGGGTGGCCTTCCTCTGGCTCTGGCACTACCTCTTCCTCTACCTGTTTTGTCCATATCGGGTATGCACAGAGTGGTATATCACACTGCGTGCACTCACGTAGGTAGGTGGGTTCACTTAACTGCACAGGTATGCGCACTGATGCGGTGGGTTCACTGAACAGAACAGGTATACAGTGGCGGGTTCACAGAACAGGTATGCAGTGGCAGGTTCACTGAACACAACAGGTATGCAGTGGCGGGTTCACTGAACAGGTATACAGTGGCGGGTCCACTGAACAGAACAGGTATGCAGTGGCGGGTTCACTAAACAGAACAGGTATGCAGTGGCGGGTTCACTAAACAGAACAGGTATACAGTGGCGGGTTCACTAAACAGAACAGGTATACAGTGGCGGGTTCACAGAACAGGTATGCAGTGGCAGGTTCACTGAACACAACAGGTATGCAGTGGCGGGTTCACTGAACAGGTATACAGTGGCGGGTCCACTGAACAGAACAGGTATGCAGTGGCGGGTTCACTGAACAGGTATACAGTGGCGAGTCCACTGAACAGAACAGGTATGCAGTGGCGGGTTCACTAAACAGAACAGGTATACATTGGCGGGTTCACTAAACAGAACAGGTATACAGTGGCGGGTTCACTAAACAGAACAGGTATACAGTGGCGGGTTCACAGAACAGGTATGCAGTGGTGGGTTCACAGCACAGGTATGCAGTGGTGGGTTCAATGAACAAGTATACAGTGGCGGGTCCACTGAACAGAACAGGTATGCAGTGGCAGGTTCACTGAACAGGTATACAGTGGCGGGTCCACTGAACAGAACAGGTATGCAGTGGCGGGTTCACTGAACAGGTATGCAGTGGTGGGTTCACAGCACAGGTATGCAGTGGTGGGTTCAATGAACAGGTATGCAGTGGTGGGTTCACAGCACAGGTATGCAGTGGTGGGTTCACAGAACAGGTATGCAGTGGTGGGTTCACAGCACAGGTATGCAGTGGTGGGTTCACAGCACAGGTATACAGTGGTGGGTCCACTGAACAGAACAGGTATGCAGTGGCAGGTTCACTGAACAGGTATGCAGTGGTGGGTTCACAGCACAGGTATGCAGTGGTGGGTTCACAGAACAGGTATGCAGTGGTGGGTTCACAGCACAGGTATGCAGTGGTGGGTTCAATGAACAGGTATACAGTGGCGGGTCCACTGAACAGAACAGGTATGCAGTGGCAGGTTCACTGAACAGGTATGCAGTGGTGGGTTCACAGCACAGGTATGCAGTGGTGGGTTCACTGAACAGGTATGCAGTGGTGGGTTCACAGCACAGGTATGCAGTGGTGGGTTCACAGCACAGGTATGCAGTGGTGGGTTCACAGCACAGGTATGCAGTGGTGGGTTCACAGCACAGGTATGCAGTGGTGGGTTCACAGCACAGGTATGCAGTGGTGGGTTCACAGAACAGGTATGCAGCCAGACAGGAACAAGTTAAGCCTAACTAATCTTTCCCTGAGAGACAGTCTTCAGCAGCTCGCCCTACTCTCACTAACGCAGGCAGCACACGAGTGACCGTAATGGCCGCCGCTGCCTGCCTTATATAAGGGGGGGTGGGGCTCCAGGGGCTAGTGTAGCCTAATTGGCTACACTGGGCCTGCTGACTGTGATGTAGAGGGTCAAAGTTGACCCTCCATGTGCATTATGGGGCGAACCGAACTTCCGCAAAGGTTCGCCTGCGGGACGCGAACGCGAACCACTGAAGTTCGAATGGAACCGTTCGCAGGCGAACCGTTCGGCCCAACTCTAATTACTAGGCTGTGTTCCTTTTTATTCTTTTTCTGCCTGAAAGGGTTAAACATTCAGGTATGTGGTATAACAGAGGCGCCAAGTAGAGTAACATTTGTTAAAATTGTTAAAAAGGGGGGAAGTGGGTGGAGTTACCTCTCTTCTGAAAAAAAATGGCCGGACAATGGGCAGGTTACTTTAAGTTTAAAGTAACATTTATTATGAGCTCCAAAAGTGCAACGCGTTTCACGGGTAACAGTCCCGCTTCTTCAGGCAAACAATTTTGTGCACAGAGGCGCTATATCTGGCACAGAGGCGCTATATCTGGCTCTTGACCTGACTTTGCTCCCTCCAAAAATAGTTTGCCTGAAGAAGCGGGACTGTTACCCGTGAAACGCGTTGCACTTTTAGAGCTCATAATAAATGTTACTTTAAACTTGAAGTAACCTGCCCGTTGTCTGGCCATTTTTTCAGAAGGGAGGTGAGTCCACCCACTTGAACTTCCCCCTTTTTAACAATTTTAACTAATTTTACTCTACTTGGCGCCTCTGTTATACCACATAATTGTTTAGTCCACCCTGGGTGGAGGGGTGTATCCCCATTTCCTTCTATCTACAGAGAGCGACTTCTTAACCCTGAGCGGGGTCAGGTTACAATTCTCCCCGCCTGCTTATCCAGTGGTTGCCTTGGAGGCGGCCCGTCCTTGTGAGTATAACCATTGTGTGTGTTTGCATCAGACATCACCTCATTAACATACTACACCATATTGGGCTCTCGGTTCTCCCGGTTTCTTTCAAACTTTCAGGTATGTAAGTGACAATTTTCCAGTTGGGAGCTAGTGAGACTATAACATAACCCTCACTGATAAGAAATTCCAGCCATAAAACTTTTCCTGGTAGAGAACATCTTTGGAGTTCATGGGATAGATAAAAAAGATCAATAGTTCATTTACTTTGACTAAGGCTGTATTTAGACCTGTTCTGATTCGAATTTCTGTGCCATGCATGGCTATGGGGATTTGGATGCGTGCTGCGGAAAAACTGCAACATGCATCATTTCTCCCCCCACATGCAATTCAGATGCAGTCTATTGATTTCAGTAGGCTGTGGTTCTGCATCCGAAATTGCGTGTAGAAAAAGAAAATAGGGCTTGATTCCAGAACCGGGACAAGGTCCTCCACCCAAAGGCACCAAAGTGCGCCCCTCCATACCTCCCACCCCGGCCGTCACACACTGATTGCTGTTAGACTAAGATACGCCCCAGGGCTAGTGTTGGGCGAACAGTGTTCGCCACTGTTCGGGTTCTGCAGAACATCACCCTGTTCGGGTGATGTTCGAGTTCGGCCGAACACCTGACGGTGCTCGGCCAAACCGTTCGGCCATATGGCCGAACTAAGAGCGCATGGCCGAACGTTCCCCGAACGTTCGGCTAGCGCTGTGATTGGCCGAACGGGTCACGTGGTTCGGACCCGAACGCGCTCTGATTGGCCGAACTGTCACGTGGTTCGGGTAAATAAATACCCGAACCACGTCATATCTCCGCCATTTGTCTGTGGGTTTAGCTTTGGGTAGGCAGGCAGGGTAGTTCGCGCTCCAGCCACGCTAGCCAGGGTCCCCCCCAGTCATTGTGTGTCGCTGCTGGGAATAGTAGTACACCGCTCGCTCAGCATTCTGTTTACTGCCACTCTGTGTACCTCGCTCAGCCACACTATATAGCATTCTGTTTACTGCCACTCTGTGTCTGCTGGGAATAGTAGTACACCGCTTGCACAGCCACACTATATAGCATTCTGTTTACTGCCACTCTGTGTACCTCGCTCAGCCACACTATATAGCATTCTGTTTACTGCCACTCTGTGTCTGCTGGGAATAGTGGTACACCGCTCGCTCAGCCACACTATATAGCATTCTGTTCACTGTTCTGTGTCTGCTTGGAATAGTGGTACACCGCTCGTTCAGCCACACTATATAGCATTCTGTGTACTGTTCTGTGTCTGCTGGGAACAGTAGTACACCGCTCGTTCAGCCACACTATATAGCATTCTGTGTACTGTTCTGTGTCTGCTGGGAACAGTAGTACACCGCTCGCTCAGCCACACTATATAGCATTCTGTTCACTGTTCTGTGTCTGCTGGGAATAGTGGTACACCGCTCGCTCAGCCACACTATATAGCATTCTGTTCACTGTTCTGTGTCTGCTGGGAATAGTGGTACACCGCTCGCTCAGCCACACTATATAGCATTCTGTTCACTGTTCTGTGTCTGCTGGGAATAGTGGTACACCGCTCGCTCAGCCACACTATATAGCATTCTGTTCACTGTTCTGTGTCTGCTGGGAATAGTGGTACACCGCTCGCTCAGCCACACTATATAGCATTCTGTTTACTGTTCTGTGTCTGCTGGGAATAGTGGTACACCGCTCGCTCAGCCACACTATATAGCATTCTGTTCACTGTTCTGTGTCTGCTGGGAATAGTGGTACACCGCTCGCTCAGCCACACTATATAGCATTCTGTTCACTGTTCTGTGTCTGCTGGGAACAGTAGTACACCGCTCGTTCAGCCACACTATATAGCATTCTGTGTACTGTTCTGTGTCTGCTGGGAACAGTAGTACACCGCTCGTTCAGCCACACTATATAGCATTCTGTGTACTGTTCTGTGTCTGCTGGGAACAGTAGTACACCGCTCGTTCAGCCACACTATATAGCATTCTGTTCACTGTTCTGTGTCTGCTGGGAATAGTGGTACACCGCTCGCTCAGCCACACTATATAGCATTCTGTTCACTGTTCTGTGTCTGCTGGGAATAGTGGTACACCGCTCACCCGTCACTGTATAGCATTGTGCTCTGTGTCGCTGCTGGGAATAGTGGTACTGTATAGCATTTCTGTACTGCCACTGTACTGCTGCCAGTCAGCGTGTACTGTAAGGATAAGTGAAATGAGGAAGAAATCCGGTGAAAGAGGGAGGGGCAAGGGAAGAGGTGTTTCCCCTGACGGTTCACGTACAGGCCACAGGGGAGCACCCAAGAAAACCCACTCAATACCACCCATGTTGTCCAGGACAACAACCCTCACAAATCCAAAAGAACAGGACCAGATAATTACTTGGATGACCTCTCAAGCGTCCAGCAGTGGGTTAAGCAGCACCAGCACATCACGCACGAGGTCCGAGTCCTCAGCCAGTTACAAGGAGCCAGTGGGCACAAAGCTGACACAACCGGCAGCGACACCACGCACACAACTGCCAGATAACCAGTCCGATGAATTACCTCAGGACACAATGGGGTATTCGCAGGAGCTATTCCCAGCCCAACAAACTTCCACCTTTCAAAGGTCAATGGAGGAACAGCCAGAAATGTTGTGCCTGGATTCACAACCGTTAACTGTGGGAAATGTACCGCGCACTGAAATACGAGGCGAGTCCGAAGAGGACTCGGAAACCCAAATCCCAGAGCAATTTGGGCAGGAGGGGTTGCAATTGCAGGAGGTCGGCCGACAAGATCTGGAAGACGACGTTGGAGTGTGCTGCGCAGAGGTTGTTGTGGGGAGCTCTACTCCACGGCGGTGGCCCACAATGACATATGACGAGTTTGAGGAGATGGAAGAGGAGGGTATGGACAATGTGGACAGAGACCCAGATTTTGTTTGTGAACGAGAACATCGCCGTCGTAGCAGCAGCACAGATGAGTCTGTTGAAGAACACACTGCTGCACGAGTTCGCCTTGTGCCACAAGGTAGGCGGCGCGCAATTTCAGGCACCACAAGCGTGGAAGTTCAAGTGAGAGGCAAAAGAGGAGCAAACAGAAATCGCCAGCAAGGAGGCAGGTGCTCCAAAGTCTGGGCTTTCTTTGAAGACTGCACTGAGGATGTTACCATGGCGATTTGCAAGGTGTGCAAGACCCGCCTGAGCAGGGGGAAAAATATTAACAACCTCTCCACCACCAGCATGAGCCGTCACATGCTATCCAAACATCCCACTCTTTGGGCAAACGCGTCAGGACAGGGTACCAGAAACAACACTGCCTCCCTTGGGTTCACCAGACCCGCCTCAGCAGCAGCAGTAGCCCAGCCATTGCGTGGTTCACAACATTCACAAACATCAGACGACGCTGACACTGTCACTTTCCGGAGTAGTGCTCTTGAGGTCTCCCAGTGTTCATCAAACACAACAACCAACAGCCCTTCCGTGTGCAGCGCTACGGTTCAGTTGTCTGTGTCGGAGATGTTTGAGCGCAAGAGGAAATTGCCAGCAAATGACCCCCGGGCCGTGGCAGTAACAGCCAGCATAGCCAAGCTTCTGGCCTGCGAAATGCTGCCATATCGATTGGTGGAGACAAACAGCTTCAAGGGCATGATGTCAGTGGCCATCCCACGTTACGTGGTTCCCAGCCGCTACCACTTTGCACGCTCTGCAGTGCCTGAGTTGCATGAGCACGTGGTCAGCAAAATAACCCGAAGCTTGAAGAATGCCGTTGCCTGCAAGGTTCACCTCACCACTGACACCTGGACGAGTGCGTTCGGCCAGGGTCGATACATCTCCCTTACCGCGCACTGGGTGAACCTTGTGGAGCCTGGCAGCGATTCCTCACCTGCTACGGCACGGGTGTTGCCCACGCCACAAACAGCTGCACCGCCGTCCCTCCCACTGGATAACAGCAGCACCTACCTCTCTGACTCCTTCTCCTCCAACGCATCTCAAAGCTGTACCTCATCCGGAAACGCTAACCCAGCAGCAGTAGGATCGTGGAAGCAGTGCAGCACAGCTGTTGGCATGCGTCAGCAAGCGTTGCTGAAGCTAATCTGCCTTGGGGATAAGCAGCACACAGGGGAGGAAATTTGGAGGGGAATAAAGGAACAGACGGATTTGTGGCTGGCACCGCTGGACCTGAAACCGGGCATGGTTGTGTGTGATAATGGGAGTAATCTCATTCGCGCTTTAAGGTTGGCTAAGCTGACACACATCCCTTGCCTGGCGCACGTGATGAACCTAGTAGTTCAGCGGTTCCTGAGGACATACCCAGGCGTGCCCGATCTGCTGTTGAAGGTGCGTCGAGTGTCCAAACATTGTAGAAATTCCAGTACTGCTTCGGGGGCACTCGCCAAGATGCAGGAGCGCTTCAATCTCCCCCACCATCGCTTGCTGTGTGATGTCCCTACGCGCTGGAATTCTACGCTGCACATGCTAGCCCGCTTTTGCGAGCAGAAGAGTGCAGTGGTCCAGTACATGACGGCGCAGTACCGAGGCGCATCCGGCCAGCTGCCAAGCTTCTGTGGATCCGATTGGGCCAACATGTTGGACCTCTGCCAAGTCCTCCAAAATTTTGAGCAATCCACGTTGCTTGTGAGCAGTGACAACTCTTCAGTCAGCATTACCATACCACTGCTGTGTTTACTGAAGAGGTCGATGTTAAAAATCAAGGAAACAGCTGTCATGATGCAACTGGGGGAATCTGAAGGAGAAAACGATCAGCGTGATGGTACCAACATCAGGCCATCCGCCTCAGGGAACGCTGGCCCCAGCAGCTATGACGAAGAAGAGGAGGAGGAACAGCTGGAGTTGGAGCAGGAATTTCATGCCACCACTGACGAGGGCCAGAGCGGTGCACGTTGGACTTCCACAATTCAACGCGAATGGTCAGCAGAAGCAGACCAGGAGGAAGGTGACGACTATGATGCATCACAACAACTATCACAACGCTCACAAGAGGATGATGAGGATTCTGGTAGGACTCTGGCACACATGGCTCAATTCATGCTAGACTGCATTGAACGTGACCCACGCATTGTGCGCATTCTGGACAACACCAATTACTGGGTTTATACCCTTCTGGATCCACGGTACAAACACAATGTTCCAAAACTGCTTGAAGAAAGAGTCAGACAGGTCAAAATGGAAGAATACCAGCAGGCCCTTGTGGAGACTTTAGAGAGGAGATTGACATCCTCCCCCTCCTCTAGCCAGTTGTACGCAGACAGACTGACTTCCGCAAACCCAGGACGACCAGGAGGGCAGCAAACAACGCAAGCCGCAGCTAGTACCCAAAAGGGAATGGTATCGGCAGTGTCCTTGGAGTGGGAAAATTTTCTGACACCCATGCAGCCGCAGCCCACTGAACAGCAAGCGTGCAGATCCACCTCCAACACCGATCGCCTGGAGAAGATGGTCAAGGACTACATGTCAGATGGCGTAGCTGTGTCGAACCATCCATCTGCACCCTTCAACTATTGGGTATCGAAGCTAGACACCTGGCACGAACTGGCAATGTACGCAATAGAGGTGCTGGCTTGCCCGGCAGCCAGCGTTATGTCGGAACGCTGTTTCAGTGCTGCCGGAGGCATCGTCACAGATCGGCGTATCCGCCTCTCTACAGACAATGCAGACCGTCTGACTCAAATTAAAATGAATCAATCCTGGATTGGAAATGACTACGCAACACTCCAGGACCCCAACCAAGTAACATGACCAATGAACATCTGGGATGGTGTTGCGTTTCCGGGCCCTGTTTATTGAACCTCTCATCTGTATTACATTTATGACTGCATGGCGGCAAAAAGCATTGCTGCTATATCCGCACGCTTTTTGTCCACATGCAAGGCCTGGGTTGTTGTGTCTCACAAAGCGTGGCCTTCTCCTCCTGCGCCTGCTCCTGTTCCATCACGTCTGCTGCTGCTGGGTTAGCGTTGCCGCGTGGTCCCTGTTTATTGAACCACTTATCTTTATTACATTTATGACTGCATGGCGGTACAAAGCATGCTATCCGCACGCTTCTTGCCCTCATGCAAGGCCTGGGTTGTTGTGTCTCACAAAGCGTGGCCTTCTCCTCCTGCGCCTGCTCCTGTTCCATCACGTCTGCTGCTGCTGGGTTAGCGTTGCCGCGTGGTCCCTGTTTATTGAACCACTTATCTTTATTACATTTATGACTGCATGGCGGTACAAAGCATGCTATCCGCACGCTTCTTGCCCTCATGCAAGGCCTGGGTTGTTGTGTCTCACAAAGCGTGGCCTTCTCCTCCTGCGCCTCCTCCTGTTCCATCACGTCTGCTGCTGCTGGGTTAGCGTTGCCGCGTGGTCCCTGTTTATTGAACCACTTATCTTTATTACATTTATGACTGCATGGCCGTACAAAGCCTGCTATCCGCACGCTTCTTGCCCTCATGCAAGGCCTGGGTTGTTGTGTCTCACAAAGCGTGGCCTTCTCCTCCTGCGCCTGCTCCTGTTCCATCACGTCTGCTGCTGCTGGGTTAGCGTTGCCGCGTGGTCCCTGTTTATTGAACCACTTATCTTTATTACATTTATGACTGCATGGCGGTACAAAGCCTGCTATCCGCACGCTTCTTGCCCTCATGCAAGGCCTGGGTTGTTGTGTCTCACAAAGCGTGGCCTTCTCCTCCTGCGCCTGCTCCTGTTCCATCACGTCTGCTGCTGCTGGGTTAGCGTTGCCGCGTGGTCCCTGTTTATTGAACCACTTATCTTTATTACATTTATGACTGCATGGCGGTACAAAGCCTGCTATCCGCACGCTTCTTGCCCTCATGCAAGGCCGGGGTTGTTGTGTCTCACAAAGCGTGGCCTTCTTCTCCTCCTGCGCCACCCTCCTCCTGTTCCATCACGTGTGCTGCTGCTGGGTTAGCGTTACCGGTCCCTTTTCCTGGAACCTCTTATATGTATTACATTTATGACTGCATGCCGACAAAAAACATGTTACCTGTGCAAAGAAAACAGACATTTCCCGCATTTAAAAGACAGTTTTCCCTTTGAAACTTTAAAATCGATTTTCTCAAAAACTATAAGCTCTTTTTGCTAATTTTTTTTTCCTCTTGTACCCACTCCCAAGGTGCACATACCCTGCAAATTTGGGGTATGTAGCATGTAAGGAGGCTTTACAAACCACAAAAGTTCGGGTCCCCATTGACTTCCATTATGTTCGGAGTTCGGGTCGAACACCCGAACATCGCGGCCATGTTCGGCCTGTTCGGCCCGAACCCGAACATCTAGATGTTCGCCCAACACTACCCAGGGCCTCCAAACCCCCAACACCTTAATCTCTAGTTATCTGGCTGGCAGTCACTGCTATGTATCCCCTTCTCTTATTTCTCTCTGCTTCAAACACAATAGGGGAATGATAGCTGAGTGAGTTGTGTGCCCCTCCTACACTGCGCCCTGAGGCTGGAGCCTCATTGCCTCTGCCTCGGTCCTGCTTGATTCACTTGACAGGCAGCCTATTGGGCCATTCAAAGTTCGGGAATCACATCCTTCAAATCCACAGGACCTGATGGGGCTGAGGGTGGGATTATAGGAGCAGCCGGTACTTTACAAGGAGCACACGTAAGTTAGCAGCGCACGCTACTCAGCACTTCTGCTTGTAGCGTGCGCTGGGGATTTTTAAGCTGACGCTGCTTAAACTAACCTGTGCTGCTTTGTCACCGCAGCTTAGGGAATGAAGCCCACAGACCCTTAGAAATCTCTGAGGGTTGGAACCCACTAGAGCGTTTAAGGAGCGATTTCTCTAAACGCTCTGCCAATATAAATAAATGTAACAAATTCCACAGTAGCGATTGTGATTAACAAAATCTCAATCGCAGGACATGCAGCATTTTGGGAACATTTGCATTTCAATGTAAAGAATATAAGCTCTGGCCAATCGCTCTTGAATTGCTACTCATTTGTGTGCAATTTTAAATTACTGCAAACTGTAAAAAAATTATAATAAATTGAAAGGACCAATCAGAGTTAAAATCATTAATCACAAATCGCTACGCAATCGCTGGCAAAAAGCTTACACTTTTTAAAATTGCTGATGGAATTGCTTACAAAAAGCTAATTAACCCCCTTGGCGGTAATCCCGAGCTGAGCTCGGGGTATGCCGCCGGAGGTCGCCGCTCAGGCCCTGCTGGGCCGATTTTCAATCTGAAAAAAGCAGCACACGCAGCCGGCACTTTGCCAGCCGCGTGTGCTGCCCGATCGCCGCCGCTCCGCGGCGATCCGCCGCGTGCAGCGGCGAAAGAGGGTCCCCCCAGCCGCCCGAGCCCAGTGCAGCCGGAACAAACAGTTCCGGCCGGCGCTAGGGGCTGGATCGGGCGGCTCTGACGTCAGGACGTCGACTGACGTCCATGACGTCACTCCGCTCGTCGCCATGGCGACGAGGAAAGCAAAACAAGATAGGCCGCTCATTGCGGCCTATCTTGTTACTTTCGATTGCCGGAGGCGATCGAAAGTACGCTTCCGGAGCGCCCTCTAGTGGGCTTTCATGCAGCCAACTTTCAGTTGGCTGCATGAAATAGTTTTTTTTTTAATTTAAAAAAAACCCTCCCGCAGCCTCCCTGGCGATTTTAATAGAACGCCAGGGAGGTTAAAAAACACTAATAAGGCTCTATTCACACCTGCGTTTTCCAGGAGTGATTTTTCCCCAATTTCACATGCGTGATCGCGTTTAGCACTTCTTGCGTTTAGCGATCGCGTTCAGTGCTTCTATAGCATTAAAACGTGATCGCCGGGAAATCGCCTGAAAATGGTGCAGGCGACGCGTTTGCGCTTGGCGTTTTTGCCCGTTTTTGCAGCGATTAGCGCAAATCGCCCCAGTAAGAACGGGCCCATAGGGTTTCATTGCGCTAGCGCTTTTAAATAGCGTTAGCGTTTGAGCGTTTTGCCGAAATCACGGCAAAACGCTCTAGTGTGAATGGGGCCTAACTGTGTTTTGTAGTGGGTTCCAGGCCTCAGACTGTTAAAAGGACTGTACCATTCACCTCAGACAATACTACTTTTTAGCCGATACACAGAGACTAAAGGCTGCCATACATGTGCTGATTTTGCGGCCAATTGACCATCCGATTCGAAATCATCATCAAAGTGGATGAAAATCAGCACCGCAACAAGCATGCCCGATCGACAATTCGACTGTTTCAACCGATTTCAGGCTGAAATTGTTCAAATGTATCGACCGTGCATGTTAGGAAATCTTTGGCTGACGTGGTGGTGGATCGGGTGCGTGGCAGTAACAACGTGCGATAATTAGGATGAACGACAAATGTGACAGCAGTGATAGGCAAACTTGGCTCTCCAGCTGTTAAGGAACTACAAGTCCCACAATGCATTTGCCTTTATGAATCATGACTGTGGCTGTCAGACTCCTGCAATGCATTGTGGGACTTGTAGTTCCTTAACAGCTGGAGAGCCAAGTTTGCCTATCACTGTGTTATATATACATCACACACGCGCCCCAGGTGGTTGCTAGAGTAACGTGGGCTCCTGTGTGATCCGCCCATGTGTACACCGACAACCACGTGAGGCGCATGTATGGATAGAGGGCGGAGCCCAGAGCATGCCACGGACATGGACAGGTAATATACAGGATCTTCTCAAAAAATTAGTATATTGTGATAAAGTTTATTATTTTCTGTAATGTACTGATAAACATTAGACGTATATATATTTTAGATTCAAATACACACAACTGAAGTAGTTCAAGCCTTTTATTGTTTTAATATTGATGATTTTGGCATACAGCTCATGAAAACCCAAATTTCCTATCTCAAAAAATTAGCATATTTCACCCGACCAATAAAAGAAAAGTGTTTTTAAAACAAAAAAAGTAAACCTTTAAATAATTATGTTCAGTTATGCACTCAATACTTGGTTGGGAATCCTTTTGCAGAAATGACTGCTTCAATGCGGCGTGGCATGGAGGCAATCAGCCTGTGGCACTGCTCAGGTGTTATGGAGGCCCAGGATGCTTCGATAGCGGCCTTAAGCTCATCCAGAGTGTTGGGTCTTGCGTCTCTCAACTTTCTCTTCACAATATCCCACAGATTCTCTATGGCAGCGTTTCCCAACCGCTGTGCCGCGGCACACTAGTGTGCCGCGGCATGTTGCCTGGTGTGCCGTGCGTTCCTACTGTATGTAGAACGCAGGAGGGGGAAAGCAGCGCTAGAAGGAGGGGCAGTGGAGGCAGCGGTGGGGAGGGGGGAAATATCCCCCCCCCTCCCTCACCTGGGACCCCTCCTTCTGCCTCTCTCCCCCTCCATTTATGGGTGGCAAGTGCGGGGTCGGCGGCGGGGAGGCACGCGGAGAATTACTCACCACTTCCGCGTTCCAAGCGCCGGCAGCGTCATGTCGTCAGATCTCCGCCTTCAATGCCGCCCACTGTGCTTCCGCTAATCAGGAAGCACAGTGGGCGGCATTGAAGGCGGAGATCTGACGACATGACGCTGCCGGCGCTTGGAACGCAGAAGTGGTAAGTCTGCGCATGTCTCCCCGCCGCCGAGCCACCCCGCACTTGCCACCGATAAATGGAGGGGGAGAGAGGCAGAAGGAGGGGTCCCAGGTGAGGGAGGGGGGGGATATTTCCCCCCTCCCCACCGCTGCCTCCACTGCCCCTCCTTCTAGCGCTGCTTCCCCCCTCCTGGGCATCTATACTGGGGGCAACTGTACTAGCTATACTGGGGGCAACTAAACTAGTTATACTGGGGGCAACTAAACTAGTTATACTGGGGGCAACTAAACTAGCTATACTGGGGGCAATTAAACTAGCTATACTGGGGGCAATTAAACTAGCTATACTGGGGGCAATTAAACTAGCTACACTGGGGGCAACTAAACTAGCTACACTGGGGGCAACTAAACTAGCTACACTGGGGGCAACTAAACTAGCTATACTGGGGGCAATTAAACTAGCTATACTGGGGGCAACTAAACTAGCTACACTGGGGGCAACTAAACTAGCTACACTGGGGGCAACTATACTAGCTATACTGGGGCACTACCTACCTATACTGGGCACTATGCTAGCTATGCTGGGCACTATACTAGCTATACTGGGCACTATACTAGCTATACTGGGCACCATACTAGCTATCTGGGCACTATACTAGCTATCTGGGCACTATAGTAGCTATACCGGGCACTACCTACCTATACTGGGGCACTACCTATCCATACTGGGACTATACTAGCTATACTGGGGTAACTATACTAACCATACTGGGGCAACTAAACTCCCTATACTGGGGCAACTATGCTAGCTATGCAGCCACACCCCAGCCCCCCCCCCCCCCCCCCATAGCCTGCTACACACGGCACTGTCCACTAGGTCGCGCAAACACCCGCGCGCCCCCCCCCGCCGTTCCCCGGAGAAAAATATGGTCAGAAAGTGTTCCCCGGGCCGGAAAAGGTTGGGAACCACTGCTCTATGGGGTTCAGGTCAGGAGAGTTGGCAGGCCAATTGAGCACAGTAATACCATGGTCAGTAAACTATTTACCAGTGGTTTTGGCATTGTGAGCAGGTGCCAGGTCGTGCTGAAAAA
This sequence comes from Hyperolius riggenbachi, assembly GCF_040937935.1. Classification (NCBI taxonomy): domain Eukaryota; kingdom Metazoa; phylum Chordata; class Amphibia; order Anura; family Hyperoliidae; genus Hyperolius; species Hyperolius riggenbachi. The sequence continues at coordinate 542,372,533 of NC_090647.1, read as the reverse complement.
TGAAATCTTCATCTCCATAAAGCTTTTCAGCAGATGGAAGCATGAACCCACTTTTGAACCAGAAACAGCGGCAGAAGCGCCTGACCTGAGCTACAGAAAAGAAGCACTGGACTGTTGCTCAGTGGTCCAAAGTACTTTTTTCGGATGAAAGCAACTTTTACATGTCATTCAGAAATCAAGGTGCCAGAGTCTGGAGGAAGACTGGGGAGAGGGAAATGCCAAAATGCCTGAAGTCCAGTGTCAAGTACCCACAGTCAGTGATGGTCTGGGGTGCCATGTCAGCTGCTGGTGTTGGTCCACTGTGTTTTATCAAGGGCAGGGTCAATGCAGCTAGCTATCAGGAGATTTTGGAGCACTTCATGCTTCCATCTGCTGAAAAGCTTTATGGTGATGAATATTTCATTTTTCAGCACAAACTGGCACCTGCTCACAGTGTCAAAACCACTGGTAAATGGTTTACTGACCATGGTATTACTGTGCTCAATTGGCCTGCCAACTCTCCTGACCTGAACCCCTTAGAGAATCTGTGGGATATTGTGAAGAGAAAGTTGAGAGACGCAAGACCCAACACTCTGGATGAGCTTAAGGCCGCTATCGAAGCATCCTGGACCTCCATAACACCTGAGCAGTGCCACAGGCTGATTGCCTCCATGCCACGCCGCATTGAAGCAGTCATTTCTGCAAAAGGATTCCCGACCAAGTATTGAGTGCATAACTGAACATAATTATTTGAAGGTTGACTTTGTTTGTTTTAAAAACACTTTTCTTTTATTGGTCGGATGAAATATGCTAATTTTTAAGATAGGAATTTTGGGTTTTCATGAGCTGTACGCCAAAATCATCAATATTAAAACAATAAAAGGCTTGAAGTGAACTACTTCAGTTGTGTGTATTTGAATCTAAAATATATGAAAGTCTAACGTCTATCAGTACATTACAGAAAATAATGAACTTTATCACAATATGCTAATTTTTTGAGAAGATCCTGTATAGTGCACTGGGTGGGCACATTGAACATTGGGGGGGGATAGCATCAGGAGTTTGTTTCGTGTGCGTCTGGAAATAACTCGCCGTTACCACGACGGCCTGACATCTTGCAGCATGTCCGATTGACATGTCCAGTCCAAAATTGTCTGCATCGTCGATCGGGCATGCACTTGGCAGCACTGATTTTCATACGATGGAATTATGGAATAAGATGGCTGATGGGCCGCGAAGTCGATAGGTCTATGGGCACCTTTCGTTCTTTTCAGGAGTAGGAGGATAGATACAATTCTCTATCTCATCAGTTTATTTTCACCTCGTAGCGGAGGTGACATGAGACATGATGAGATAGACATGTGTATGTACAGTGCCAAGCACACAAATACTGTAACTAGGCTGTGTTCCTTTTTTTCTTTCTCTGACTGAAAGAGTTAAACATCAAGTATGCAAGTGGCAGTTCCTGTCTGAGTCAGGACTGGGTCAGACTACAGTGTGACCCTCACTAATAAGAATTTACAACTATAAAACACTTTCCTAGCAGAAAATGGCTTCTGAGAGCAGGAAAGAGATAAAAAGGGTAAATAGTTCAAAACTTAAAAAGTAGATTTAAATATAAAATACAACTGTGGAATATCTTAAGAAGTCATTTTTAGGAGAAGGAGGATAGATATAGGGCAGGGCCGTCCATGAGGCGGGGTGAGGCGTGTTCTTCAGGCGGCAAAGTTTGGGGGGCGGAACCCCCCTGGCCGAGCTGGAGGGGGTAGCAGGCAGGAAGGGAGGCAGCGGGCACCCCCTCCCTCACTCACTTGGGTCCCCCGATCAACGATCCCCCTCCATCTGTTAAGCGCAGCAGCGTAGTATGATTAGGCAGCGGGCGGGGATGACTCACCTCTTCCGCGTTCCACTCTCATCACTTCCTGCAATGCCGTCCTTTGTATTGTAAGTGGACGGACTTGCAGGCAGTGACGAGAGTGGAACGCACGTTGGAACGGTGAGTCATCCCCTGATCATACTACGCTGCTGCGCTTAATTGCTGGAGGGGAAGCGCTGATCGGGGGATTGCTGCTATGCCCAATGCCCCCCTTCCTGCCTGTTACCCCCTCCAGGCTACCTATTCTGTTTTTTTTTATACTACGTGGGGGGGGGGGGGGGGTAGTCGGACGACATCTCAAAAGTTTGCCTCGAGCGGCAAAAAGTCTAGAACCGGCCCTGGATAGCTACAGTTTTTTATTCCATTCGTTTATTTTCTCCTTGGGTTTTCTTCAAATCAGGACTATTTTCTCTCTTCGATAATGGCAATGGTGAAAGCTGCGGGGAGACAGGCTTCTTGGCGTTCAAGTGCGCAGGAGGACCACCAAACATAAAAAAAAGTTGTATAGAGCTACTAAAAGCACTCAGGTCCTCAATGTAGAATCACTCATGCCTGTGCTGTACTTAAAGGTCGCATGTACCCTTAATATTGCCTCCACAAAGAGCTTTGAAAGTAGGCGACAGCAGGTGCCCATTCTCTCCCAAATAGCTATTGAACAAAGCTTAGTGTACAGTGCTCCTGTCTGGCCACTTGCTGCTCTATCAGTTTGCTATGATCCCGTTACTTACCGATCCCTGTGCCTTTTTCCGAAGAACTTTTGCTGCCTCTGAAGCCTAAATGGGTTATCAGATTATTTCCCCAGCAACACAGCAGCCTATTTAACCATCTTGGTGCTCAAGCTGGATATGTAAATCGGCAAAAAGCAGCAGGGTGTGCTTAAAGGGAACCTGAAGTGAGCAGACTATGGAGGCTGGCATTTTTATTTATTTTTTAAACAATACTAGTTGCCTGGCTGTCCTGCTGATCTATTTGGCTGTAGTAGTGTCTGAATTACACCAGGGACAAACATGCAGCTAATCTTGTCAGATCTGACAATAATGTCAGAAACACCTGATCTGCTGCATGCTTGTTCAGGGGCTGTGGCTAAACGTATTAGAGGCAGAGGATCAGCAGGCAACTGGTACTATTTAAAAGGAGATAAATATGGCAGCCTCCATATCCCTCTCTCTTCAGTTGGCCTCGAGGCCGGGGGCACACATAGCAGAAACACTAGTGTTATGTGAAACGCTGCGTTTTTGCCGCTAATGGAAGTCTATGGGTCGTAGGAAAAAAATGCATATAAAAACACATATGCGTTTTCTATGCGTTTTAAAAACTGCTTTTTTTTAAAAAAGCTGGTTTTGTTGCATATTATGCAGGAAAGCTTCCAAAACGCACATAATGAAAGTAAATGGGAACGCAATGGTATGCGTTTTTCATGCGGTTTTTTTCAAAAAAATGGGGTTTTTTTTGCTGTATTTTTGCTTCCCGTTGTTTTTCAAGTGATTAGCATAAAAGGAAATATAAAAACGCATGGAAACGCATACAAAACGCATATGTGTTTTGTGTATGCAAACCGCAAACGAATTAAAACGCACGCCAATTCGCCAAATGCTTGAAAAACATTGCAAACGCACACAACATTAACATAAAACATGACATAAAACGCAGCCTTTCCCGCTATGTCATATGTGAACCCGGCCTCAAAGCGATCACGAGCCGAAGCTCAGTTCAAAATATATTTACCAGGGGTGCTCATCCGGATTCCGGATATCCGTGTAACCAGATAGCTATCTGCGGATATTTGGGAGCATAACGCGGATATCCGCGGATATTGCAGATATCCGGATCTGAAATACTGTAATTATGGAGATGACGTCCTGGAGCCAATCAGAGGGCTCCCAGCAGAAGCCCTAGCAACCAATCACAAAGGGGAACCCTGGCCAGCCCCACCTGACCTCATTGAGCCAATCAGAGGGCTCCCAGCCTAAACCCTGGCAGCCAGTGTTGCCAACTCATCCCTTTAATTACTGACACATATGAATTATACAGGTTTTGTGGCTAGGTAAATGCAGTTAAGGCACTGATTATGTGCAAACAGCCCCAGAACCTGTATAACTTAGATGTGTCAGTAATTAAAGGGATGAGTTGGCAACACTGCTGGCACCCAATCACAGAAAGGATCACTGGCCAGCCCCCCTGTATAATAAGGAGGGCTGCCATGATGAGACAGATCGTCTTAGCTTGTGAATGCTCACTGAGAGACATGCCCCAGTGCTAGTGGATTAGCAAGGGCTGCCTGTACACAGTTATAAACCTAAAGCTGTTCAGTGATTAACCCCTTCACTACTATCACTACACTATTGTTAAATCATTAATTAGTTTGATTGATGTCATAGTGTGACAGTCAGAGTGTGTGCTCCAGTGTTGCTGAGCCTAGCAAGGGCTGTATACAGTGATAAACCAAAAGCTGTTCAGTGATTAACCCCTTCATTATCACTACACTATTGGTAAATCATTAATCAGCTTGTTGTCATTTGTGTGCAGGCAGCTGCTATGTGTCTGTGGCCTGGTGCACACCAAAAACCGCTAGCAGATCCGCAAAATGCTAGCAGATTTTGAAACGCTTTTTGTTATTTTTCTGTAGCATTTCAGCTAGCGTTTTGCGGTTTTGTGTAGCGGTTTTGGTGTAGTAGATTTCTGACATTGTTACAGTAAAGCTGTTACTGAACAGCTTCTGTAACAAAAACACCGGCAAAACCGCTCTGAACAGGCGTTTTTTAGAGCGGTTTGCGGTTTTCCTATACTTAACATTGAGGCAGAAACGCATCCGCAATCCAAAAATTGCCTCACCCTGGGAGGATTCGTTTTTGCAAAACGCCTCCCGCTCTGGTGTGAACCACCCCATTGAGATACATTGTCCAAGCGGATCCGCAGCCGCAAGCGGCTGCAGAAACGCTGAAAAAGCCGCTCGGTGTGCACCAGCCCTGTGTGTGTGTGCTGTGCACAGACCAGGCCAGCTGCTGCCTGCTGGCCAGCTATTAGCCTTAGGTAAAGGTTAGGTTAGGGATTATGGGATAGGATTACTGTGTTATTGTGTAGTTAGTACTGTAGTACTGCAGTCAGTGCTAGTAGTTGTTAGAGTAGTAGTACTACTGTGTTAGCTTTCTACAGAACTGCTGTGCTGTGAGCAGTGCCAGTGTGACAGTTAGTGTGCACTAGTGTCTTCTCCTCTGCTGTCTGACTGGCACTAGGCACGTGTCACGTGCCACGTCCGGCATGCTCCTGGCACATGTTACACCTGCTGCTGCTGCTGCATTGTCCTGCTCCTGCTGCCTGTGCAGCTCCCACCGCCAGACCAGGGTGCCACAGGCCACTGATACCACCTATATTTAACCCAAAACACAATTGCTACGTAATATTTTGGAGGTGTCTTGGCTGCAAACTGTCATGTCCCAGTTGTGCGGTTGGACTTTGGACACAATGTGGGCTGCACGACCGCTGTCTGGAACCTAGGCCTAATGTTAATTGACAGTGTAACGATTGTGGGATTCTCTCCGTGATCAGCGCACAAGACGTGCGCTGACACTGCGGAAATCCTCCACAAGCGTGTAATTTGAGGGAACCCAGCAAAAGGTGCAATGCACCTGTAGAGGGAAATTCCTGTCGGCAGGTGGCGCTGTGGAGTGCAGAGGAACAGCTCCTCTGCCCTACCACACACGCCAGACAGGAATTGCACAAAGGGAAGAAACGCAGGGCAAGATAGCCCTGAAAGAGAGAGATCAAAGCGACAGAGGGTATGTGTGTCCACCAAACTAGTCGCCACCCTGCGACGATGAACACACAACCACGAAGACAAAGTGAGAAGGCAATCGCCAGAGATGGCGATTGCTAACAGGGACACAAGACCGAATAAGCACAGATGAGGAATGTATGTATGTCCTCCAATCTAGCCACCAACCTGCGACGGTGGACACACAACAGAAGAAACCAAGCGAGAACGCAATCGCAAGAGGAGCGATTGCGAAAGAGAATGAGCACAGGGACAGATTGTATGTATGTGCACCAAAACCAGTCGCCAACCCGCGACGGTGCACACACAACCGCAGATATGAAGTAGGAACGCAATCGCAAGAGAGGTGATTGCCAGAGGTGACACAAGGCTACAGCAAGGCAGAGCACGAGAGTAGCAAAGGCACAGCAAATCATACAATGAGGAGATAAGGAAAATAACAAACGCTAGCTAAACGCGAACACCGCACTCATTCACAACAGTGCACGCGTTTATGCGTGGTCCCCGCGTGATAAGCACAACAGAGACAAGCACGCCTAACTAACCACCGACAGACAAACATGAAACAGAGGACGCGAGCGCTTGCTTAACGGTTACCTCACCGAGCCTTCAGCAAGCGTTCGTAGCAGACAAGACAGACACACAAAAACATGAACAAGCGAGAGATAGGATCCACAGCACTAGCAAAAGAGGCTAGTGCGATCCAGGAAGACAGAACAGAAGGATCCACAGCACTAGCACAAGAGGCTAGTGCGTTCCAAGTACAGCAAGAGAGTAGCAGACCAGAAGGATCCACAGCACTAGCGCAAGAGGCTAGTGCGATCCAGGAAAACAGATCAGAAGGGGCTACCAGTAACAACCGCTGTTCCAGTTAGCACCCAGACACACAGAACGATTTCCTGTCGACCACCGCTGGGACAGGACAATCGCAACAGACAAACAAAACAGATATGCAATCCTAACTGCACTAGGGAAACTGCCTAGTGCAGTTCTAGGAATTACTCTAGGCTAATCTTCAAACAAAGAGCAAGGCTGACACTCCAGGCGAGTGTTACACTCAGGAACTAACCCTTATGACCAGCCAAGGACTCTGGGAAACATAGCTCTTTATACTGCCTGTCATCAAAGGAGGCAGGTAGGGGATTTGCATAACGAGTGTATGCAAATTCCTCAGCTGCAGAACAGACCAGAAACTTGTAATGGAAAAACAGGTCTCTCTTGCAGAGACCTGCAGCCCACAGACTAGAGGAATGGTCAAACAGCTGTCTGCCAGTGCATCCAGCTGAGCAGATCATTACAGACAGACATTTTTTGGGGGGGGGATTTTAAGTCCCCACATCATCAATTAGTGTTCCCCTTTAAAAAATAACGATGCTACATGCCTCATTTACCCTAAAAAACGTTTATAAAGCAATTTAATGGGCACTTCCAGTTTTTCTATCCGGATATCCGAATCCACCTGGATAGCCCGGATAATGCGTTCAGATATCCACATGAACACGGATATCTGAAAGTTCGGATTCGGATATCCGATCCGGATATCTGGGTATCCGGATCCGGATCAATTCGGATTTTGAAAAGGGGAATCCGAGCACTCCTGATATTTACCCAAAGAGAGAAAAGCCTCAGAACCCTATTGAGGTTTCCCTCAGTGGTCCCATGTGCCCCACCGCTGAGCGCACATCAGAGCCACGCAGTTCCTCTGTTACAACGCTGCTGTGCGTATGCAGTAGCATGGAGCAGAGCCACGCTGCAGGAAGAGCAGATGCGTGGCACTGATATGATTAGTAACAATACCTTGTCGATAATCTTCCAGGGGGCCACTCTCAGCGAGGATGGACATCAGAATACAGATGGAAGCCTCAATAGGATCCTGAGGCTTTCCTCTCTTTAGGACAGTATCTCATTTTGTACCCAATCTTTGGCTCAGGTACACTTTAAAGGAGTCATCGATCTAGCCTACCCCGATCTATTTACCCGGGGCTCCCTCCAGCCCCTTGCAGCTGGCACGTCCCACGCTGCAGCTCAGCTCTCGGCCTCAGCGGGTCCCCGCCGATGCAGAGGCTGACCTTGAGGTCGTCCTTACTGTGCCTGCGTGAAGCGCCGCCGTCAACCAAGTCCACGTTGTCCGGGACTGTATTGCGCAGGCGGCCTGCCGAGATTCCGGCGGGGACCCTGGGCTGGTGACTAGGAGAAGAGGTGCGACATGGAGCATGTTAGCTGCAAGGGGCTGGAGGAAACCCAGATAAGTAGATCAGGGGGTAGGTGGATCGATGACTCCTTTAGGGCTTGTTCACACCTAGGGCGTTTTCGCCTTTTTTTAAGCGCCGGCGATTTTGGAAATCACCTTAATGATTCCCTATGTGAGTGTTCACATATGAGCGGTTCGATTCCGATCCGCTCACCAAAGCGCTGCCTGTACCATTTTTGGGGGGATTTCCCTATACTGGCAGGTATATGGAAATCGCAAAACGATTGAAAAAGCGATTTGTATAGCGATTTCCCCAGCGCTTTTAAGAATAAATAAATTGTATTTATTCTTTTCCGGGTCACAGAGTTCACTTCTTGACTTGAGTCAGGGAGTGAAAAAACAAATCGCTCTGCAAATGTGCTTTGAAAAGCACTTTACACAAAATCGCAATGTCCAAGTAAGCGCCGGAAGGGGGGAAGAAAATTGTGCAAAAAATCGAAAATCACTGTCGTTTTAGACGTGAACAAAGCCTTAAGGATTTTAATTTTTTGTGGTTAGTATGTAGTATGGTTTTTGCTGTAAAAATAGTATATATTGAATTAGCGCCACATTACATGTGTGACTTTTTTGATACCAATAAATAGATGAATCCTTTTGATATCATTGGTTGTGCAGCTGAATTGGCAGGCTTCTTTTCTTTCTTCCTTGACAATTCATGCTTGTCCTGTAGTTAGGCACGCCTGTAACCTACTTTGATGAATGTTTATTGAAATGCAGATATGTTCTACAAGTAATATAAAGCCTGGGGCCTAGGCTGTTAAAGGGAAGGTTCACGGAGTAAGTTAAAAAAATAAAAATACTAATCCACTTACCCAGGGCTCCCTCCAGCCGGTGGCAGGCAGGACGTGCCCTCGACGCCGCTCCGGAGGCTCTCGGTCTTCTCCGGTGGCTCACCCTGAGCAGGCCGGCTTCCTGGTCGGGCTCTTGTGTGCTCCAACGTGCGTCTGACGTCATCAGACGTCCTCCAGGCTGTACTGCGCAGGTGCAGTAGTTCTGCACCTGCGCAGTACAGTCCGTAGGACATCCAATGACGTCAGCGCGACCGTGTGAGACGCACGTTGGAGCGCAAGGAGAAACCCGACCAGGAAGCCAGCCTGGGCAGGTCGGGTGAGCCACCGGAGAAGACCGGGATCCTCCAGAGCGGCGTCGAGGGCACGTCCTGCCTGCCACCGGCTGAAGGAAGCCCCAGGTAAGTGGATTAGTATTTTTATTTAAAAAACTCAGTGGATCTTCCCTTTAAGCTGTAGGGATTTTGTACTGGCTTTGGAATTCTCAGAAACAGGTAGAAAAGAAAATTCCGCTGCACCAATGGCTGGGTGAAAAAAAGTTCTCCGTTTATTGTTGCATCAGTGGGTACAAAAAGTTAAAAAAGCTCACGCGTATCGGAGCTCATGGCCCCTTAATCATAGCTTACATTCAGCAGTGATCCCCTGGCAGGACTAAAGATATTGCCACCTGTGATAAATTTCAGAGTGTAAATCAGGGAGAGGAAAAATTTGACAGTGGGCAAACACTGACTAAATAATCTATAAATGAATACTGTAAAAAAAATCGGCAATTTTATTCATTGGGTTATTTTCACAACAGTTCTTCTGTGAAATAAAATATAAAATTTGGACTTACCTGGGGTTTCCTCCAGCCCCCCATAGCCCGCAGGATCCCTCAGTGTCCTGTGGGCCCGCTCCGTGGTCCCGGTGGCAGCCCCATTAGCATGGCAACTTTAGGTGAAGTCGTGCACAACTGGACATGCACAAGGCTCCATCACACGCGCACTGCCGTAAGCCTCCTGCGCATGCGCAATTCAGTCTTTTGAGAACCGGGCATGTGCAGGAGGCTTACGGCGACCCGTGCGTGATAGAGCCTGGTGTACGAAGGGGCCACGCATGCGTAGCTGCACACTATTTACCCAAAGTTGCCAAGGTAACCACAGCGGGACCACGGAGGGGAGCCAGAGAACGCTGAGGTACCTCGGGGGCTACAGGGGGCTGGAGGAAACCCTAGGAAAGTTCAGATTTATTTTTCACTGTTCAGCGTCCCTTTAAAGTGAACCAGAGACGAAGCAATCAAAGACGAAGCTCAGGAATGATTATAGCTGAGTCATTATAGCAGAGCCAGGAGGGGGCGGGCTTAGGCTTGAAAAGACATCAGAGAAGACAGACTCAGTTATAATGATTCCTGAGCAAAGCCAAACTGAATGCTCAGTTGGGGATTATATCTGGGCTGGTAACAAGCAGGCTGAGCAGTGAGGAATGAAACAGAGAGCAGGGTAGGTGTTCTCTCTAATGTTCCCACTGAGATATGTGGTAAAATACATGAGGGTGCCTCTTCTCTGGTTCACTTTAAATGCTGGCAGCAGTGTAACTGACCATCCGTCAGCTCTTAGCTTCCTGCGTTTCCTATCACTGGGGAGGATAGCAGGAGACGCGTTATTAATGAATTTCTCTGACCTCTAGCCCTTTATATGTCTTCAAAAATGGCATCATAAATCAGAGGCAGCTACCCTCTGCCACCTGTAAAACAGCGCGGAGATATCTGTCACTCTGGATGGATGGATAATTGTGTGAGGTCCCCGGCGACGGTCTTACTTAATTGCTATTTCTATGCTTATTTTTCGCTAGTTGTAGTTTATAAGTAAAGTGTGTAACTGAAATTCTTCTTTGTTAATTGTTATGGACGCCAGTCAGTGCAGCTATAATGTCACGCATGCAAGTTTTTAGTGAAAATAAAACGTATTTGTTAATTTTATTATATTTTTTTTTAATATTGGAAGTCAATGAGATTGATCATTTTGGCCCAGTCAAATATACTTAAAGAGACACTGAAGCGAAATGTTTTTTTTTTTCATATAATGAATTGGTTGTGTAGTACAGATAATTAATAGAACATTAGTAGCAAAGAAAATATTCTCATCTTTTTATTTTCAGTTATATAGTTTTTTTTATGACATTGCATCATTCTCTAATATTTGCAGTTTACACACTACTCAGCATTCTAAATGATTTTACAGAGCAGGCTAGTGAACTTTTGAGCTGTCCTCTGCAGGAAAAAAAAACAACACAGTGACTGACACTAGAGATAATAAGCTTGTGTAAAAAAAAATATTGCTTCAGTGTCTCTTCAATGGCTCATACACACGGGGTACGGCTGTCGCCGCAACCACGTGGCACGCGCGTGTTACGGCGACAGGTCGCCCGTGTGTATGACGCGCGCGCCCCGAACTGTCGCCCGTCGGAGCTGTCGCCAGGCGATTGACATGTTCAATCGCCGGCTACAGCTGTCGCCGCAACTTCGCCGCAACTGTCGCTAGTCTGCGTGTGTATGCGGACTATCGACAGGAAACACAATGCAAGTGAATGGAGCATCCGGCCGGGGGATGCACCATTCACAGACAGCTTCCGGCGTGTCTCTGCCTTTCTGGCGAGACATGTGGACAGCTGTCGCCGGCAGGAAGCTGTCGCTCCCTGGTCACTTGTAAACATGCAATGGGGGACATTTGTCCCCCGTGTGTATGTAGCTTAAAGGATACCCAAGGTGACATGTGACTTGATGAGATAGACATGGGTATGTACAGTGCCTAACACACAAATAACTATGCTGTGTGCCTTTTTTCTTTTCTCTGCCTGAAAGAGTTAGGCCCGGTTCATTTGCCAATGGAACCGGTCGTACGTTCCATGGTCCGTTCCGCTGAGCAGACAAAAAATGCTGCAGGACCCAATTTTCCGGACCGTTTCACTCACAGCAACAGAAACTGAAGGTTTTGCAGCATATGGGACCGTTTTCACCGGATCCAGCTGGCCTGATCCGTATGTAGGGTTCCGTAAAAAAACGCTAATGTGAACCGGGCCTTAAACCTCAGGTATGTAAGTGGCAGTTCCTGTCTGAGTCAGGACTGGGTCAGTCTACAGTGTGACCCTCACTGATAAGAAATTACAACTATAAAACACTTTCCTAGCAGAAAATGGTTTCTGAGAGCAGGAAAGAGATAAAAAGGGTCAACAGTTCATAGATTTTAGCTCTGGCATACTTCAATGAATGTGTCATTGGGCAAAAAAAATAAAACAGTAAAAACTTAAAAGTAGATTTAAAAAAAAAATAAGACAGTGGAATATCTTAAAACGCCATCTTTAAAAGGAGGATAGATACAATTGTTTATTTCATTAGTTTATTTTCACCTCGGGTGTCCTTTAAAGTTAACCTGTAAAATTAAAAAATCTCCCCTAACGGGTACTCGCCTAAGGAGAAGGAAGCCACTGGATCCAAAAAGGCCCGTTCACACCTACAACCGCAAAACGCTGGCGATTACCGCTGGCGTTTTGCGGGAGTGATTTTTCTGCGATTAACGCGGAAGAATCACTGGACACTGTAGCGGTTTGGGAGCGATCGCGATTAGCGGTTCCATACATGCTAATCGCGATCGCTCCGGAATCGCCGGCAAACCGCTGCATGTAACACATTTGCGGTTAACGCTAACCGCAAGTGCGGCAGTGAGAACACTGCCATAGTGTTACATGTGCTAACGGTTTTCAAAAACTGCTAGCGGTTTGCCTTGAGCGGGAATCGTGTGATTCCCGTTCAAGTGAGAACAAAGAGTCTCCCCCGTCCTCCTCCGTCCCCTTGGTCCTGAGCTGGGGCCCCGAAGTGTGGCCCCTCTGTGCATGAGTGCTAGCTACGTCCCGCGCAGGCTCCAGCGGAAATACCCAAGCCCAATCAGGTCTGTACTGCTGCAAAGCTACAGACATCTGGCGCCTGCAAAGTCTTTATCCAGCATGGCTAATTCCGAGGAAAGCTAAGCGGGGCGGAGCTGCTGCGCCTGCGCAAGGCGCCAACAAATGGAATTTCCGGAGTCCCAGCCCTGTAGCAGAGGGTCAGAGGAGGATGGGGGAAGCCTCTTTAGGAGGATCCATGAGCAAACCCTCCCGATAACAAAAGATAACCTAAGGTGGCCATACATCTAGCGATTTCAATGCACAATCGACCATTCGATTTGATAATTTTATCGTATCCAGAATAAAGTGTGATCCAGTATACCTGATCAATGTAAAGCGGCTGATAACACGCCGAAACATCCAACTTTGTCAGACAGCCAGGCAATGTGCATTGTTTAAAAGGAAATAAATATGGCAGCCTCCATTTCCCTTTAAGTTGTGATTCTTAAGGTGCGTACACACATGCGACTATAGTCGTTTGAAATGATCGTTCCCCGATCATTTCAAACGACGATCGTTTAAAAAAAAAAACAGCCAACGACCATTAAGTCTGACGACGGACGAGTTAGATCCAGGGGCGTAGCAATAGGGGTTGCAGAGGTTGCGACCGCATCGGGGCCCTTGGGCCAGAGGGGCCCCAAAGGGCCCTCCCTCAACCACAGTATTAGCTCTCTATTGGTCCTGTGCTCATAATAATGACTTCTATAGATACTTTGAATAGTGGTAATCATTAACAAACTGCTCCCCAATTCCTTCTTGCACCTCTGACACTGGAGTTGTCCTTGGCAGGTTTTGGTGCGCCGTATCAATTGTTACGTATAAAGTGTTTGGGGGGCCCCAATGTAAAACTTGCATCGGGGCCCACAGCTTTTAAGCTACACCACTGGTTAGATCGTTAAAAACGAACGTTCTAGCTTGGCGGATTTTTTCCAACGACGATCGTTTGAAAAAGTAGTATATCGTTGGAAACGGTCGTTCGTACTAGGCTTGACATGCGCATTTCGCTATTTCTCCATGGAACTTTTCATTTTCATGCGCAAGCGCAATAGTTGCGTTACGTGATGTAACGTTTGTTCTAACGATCAGATCGTTACACACATTTAAAAACTAACTTTACTTAGGTCGTTCTTTCATCAATTAAAAGTTTGTTCGTCGTTCACAGCGAACAATCGTTGTCGTATGTGTGTAGGTAGCTTAACACTCTCCACCATCACAATCTACAGCTGATTCTGGAACTTTTATTCTGGGTATTCAGATTCTTACATATATTATCGTTTTCATTTGAATTTTTAATGTTTTTTTTTTTTTCCTGGAATTAAAACGAGTTCCGGGAAATTAATTAATCTTCGCTAATTTAATGCGGCTGCAATTTGGCGTTTCCCACGGCTGGCAACGCACCATTAGAAATATTTTTTTTTTAAAATGCACTCTCTTCCCTTTGCTTAAGTAATGTGAAAGCCCTATTAAAGGTTACAGGAAATTTGAATATCAATGACATTACAAATGGAATTCTGTATAATTGCTAACTGACTGCAGTACTCCGGTGCCCCCCGATGTCACACAGCCACCCGCTGGGCAATTTAAGTGGCCTTGCTTCCCAGAACACCAGGCAGTGGCATAGCAACAGGGGATGCAGAGGTTGTGACCGCACCAGGGCCCCTGGACCAGAAGGGCCCACTAGGAACCCTCCTTCTTCCATCTTATTAGCTTTGCATTGGTGCTATGCTGGTAATGAACACCTCTATATGTGCTTTGTACAGCGGTAATCCTTAAAGAGACCCGGAGGTGATAAGGTTATGGAGGCTGCCATATTTATTTCCTTTTAAACAATACCAGTGACCTGTCAGTCCTCCTGATTCTGTGTCTCTAATACTTTTAGCTATAGACCCTGAACAAGCATGCAGCAGGTCAGGTACTCTGATTCAGCTGACTCAGATTTTACTGGGTTAGCTATACTCAGACACTACTTATGCCAGAAGATTAACAGGGTTGCCAGGCAACCGGCATTTTTTTACAAGGAAATAAATATGGCAGCCTCTGTATCCCTCCCACCTCGGGTTTCCTTTAACAAACTGTTTCCTTACTTTATATCTACCTTTCAGACACTGCAGCTGTCCTTGGTAGGTTTTGGGGCTCCAAATCAATAGAGTGCTTGGGGCCCCATGTAAAACTCACACTGAGACCCCAGGTTCCTTAGTTACTCTACTGACACCAGACTACGTTGTGCTGAGTGAGGGGGCTGGCTGCATAACTTCACCGGCTAAGGGGATTGAGCAGGGCTGGATCTCTGGGAAGGCCACCTAGGCCCAGAACTTGGGCGGCAGCTGGCCAAGGGGTGGCTGGACATGGAAGAGAGATTGCTGCATATGGAAGAAGAGACTGCAGATGGATTACAAAGGTTGCAAATAAGGAGCAACACATGGAAATAGGGAGCTGCTGCCCAAGGGACGTGTACAGAACTTAAGGGGGCTGCTGTACATGAAGGTTAGACATGGAAGGGGGGGCTGCACAAGGAATGGGCGGGCTACATATGGAAGTGAAAAAGTATAAATGGGAATGGGCTGTAATATTTTCAGCGGTGCCCTCCCTCTATGAAGCAATGAGCACCAAAACTGGGCACCGTTATAGCATTAGTGCCAGGGGCGGATTTTCATAAGGCATGTAGGCACGTGCCTGCAGGTGCCCTATATGGGAGAGACGCGGCCCCGTCTTCAGATCACTGACCTCAGGAGCTTAATCCCTTCCTCATATCACTGGCCTCAAGCACATATACCCTAATCCTTTTCTCATGTCACTAAGGATGATATGAGCCAGTGAATAGAGTGTAAGGACAGTTATTGACAGAAGGTAGGAATAAGAGTTCAGAATATTTTTTACTTGGGGGTGTGGCCTAAGTTCAGGGGCAGGGCTTATGGCACTACAACACATTTGCCTACAGGCCTCTGAGTTGTAATTCGGGGGAACCAGCGACCGCTGGATCCCAAAATACTTCTTCCTTCGAGTTGCTAGGACTCGGAGGGGGATTAGTATTTAACGCCCCTGGGGATTTGAGCAGCAGCAGCGTAAGCCATCATTCGGCTCACCCTGTGCCCAGCTCACCGGCGGCGCATATATACGCACGCCTCCCACTATCCACAGCACTTAGGTTGCAATTAATGGAGTGATCCAAGCTACACAAAGAAAAGGATCCACTTACCTGGGGCATCCTCCAGCCCGTGGCAGCCGTCCTGTGCCCTCGCCGCAGCTCCGGAGGCTCCCAGTCTTCTGCGCTCCACCACGCGGGTCACGTGGTCACTTCAATGTCATCAGGACGTTACTGCGCAGGCGTAGTAGTTCTGCGCCTGCTCAGTACCATCCTGATGACGTCGGAGAGACCACGTGACCCGCAAGGTGGAGCGCAGAATAGCTGACCCAGAACTCAACCTGGCGAGGTTGGCTGCGCTAGCGGAGAAGACCGGGTGCTACCGGAGCTGCGGCGAGGGCACAGGACGGCTGCCACGGGCTGGAGGAAGCCCCAGGTAAGTGGATTTTTTTTTATTTTTGTAGCTTGGATGCATCCTTTAAAGTGTAACTGTCGGGCATAAAATCAAAAATCAATTCTTTATTTTTATCTGGTAAACAAGTAATAAGGATGCTAACCAGGCAATCCAAAAGTTAAGATCTCTATTACTTTTCTTGTTTATAAATGATCATTCCCCAGTTTACCTGACTCTTATTTGGTACATTGCCGCACAAAGGAAGTTGCAGGGCATGCTGGGTTGTCTTTTTTTGCTTCTTTATTTCCCCTCAGACTTAACTAATGTACAGAAGCAAAAAAGCACAACCCAGCATGCCCTGCAACTTCCTTTTTGCGGCAACGTACCAAATAAGAGTCAGGTAAACTGGGGAATGATCATTAATAAACAAGAAAAGTACTAGAGATCTTAACTTTTGGATTGCCTGGTTAGCATCCGTATTACTTGTTTACCAGATAAAAATAAAGAATTGATTTTTGATTTTATGCCTGACAGTTACACTTTAAGGCACAGCAACAATCGGATATCATGTTTAAAAAAAAAAAAAAAAACTGGACGCCACTACTTATATGATGTCTCCGCTGCCTCCTACCTTGGCCTGATCATAGTCACCAAACAATGACAGTAATTAAATCCAACCATTGTCACTTCTCTCTGTGAGTCTGCCAAGCGTGAGGCCTTCGTTGTCCCCCTAGACGCCGAGCGCCGGACGTGCCGCTTTCATCTGACTGCTAAGTAGAGCTGTCAAGTCGTAGTGGCTACGCTGATATACATTTAAGATGCCACGGTTTGAGGGTGATCGATAAACATGTACAAATGTGTCTGCTGCTAAGACAGTACGTGCGTTGTGTGTAAAGCGTAATACATAAACAGGTGCGGTGTAAAACAAACCTAATAAAATTTAAGGTGAACCCTTTACAGTAAATGTACTAGCAGGATGCTTCCTTGAATGGAGGACACTCACTTATAGGTCTCAGTACTTAAAGGGATGCTTCACTCCGAGGGGAAATCATTGGATTACTAGCTCTGCCCTTCTGCCACGTGAAATCTAAGGTTCGTCAAACACTGATGGACAGCAGAGAAAAGTTTGGGGTTGTAAGAAGATCTGTGTAAAAGTCATACAGCTTTAAGTAAACATGAGGTGAACTGATGGGATAAACAATTGTATCTATCCTCCTTTTCCTAAACATGATTTTTTTAGATATCCCACAGGTTTTTTTAATATTTTGAAATCGACTTTTTACGTTTTTACGGTTTTCGTTGTCTCTGCTCAATGACACAATAGTTGAGGGGCCTTTCACACTGGCGCAGTGCGGCATTTTACCGCAGCTTAATGCTTTGGCAAATGATAGTCTATGGGGTAGTTCACATTACATGCAGTGCGGCGTGTCGGAAGTACCGTCGCAAGTTTTACAATACACTCCCGCGCCATTCTTTTTGCGCCATTCTTTTCGGCCACTGGAAGAGGCCTTCACTTCCTGCTTGGCCTGATGACAGAAGAGGACTGCCGCGTATTAACGTGGTAATCCCCGAAGACTTGTGCCCGCACTGCACTGCTACCGCTAAAATGCAGTGTAAAACCGGCCTGAAGAGTAAAAGAGCTGAAATCTACGAACTATTGATCCTTTTTATCTCTTTCCTGCTCTTAGAAACCTTTTTCTGCCAGGAAAGTGTTTTATGGTTGTAATTCCTTTTTGAGGGTTACACTGTAGACCGACCCGGTCCAGACTCAGACAGAAACTGTCACTTGCATACTGGATTTTGACTTGATAGCTCTGCTTAGCAATATCTTACTGCGTGTTGAGCTAATAGCGTAACTTGCGATACATGCTGGGGGTAGTAACGGTAATATTACCATGCACTGTCTGTGCACAGCAATATTTGCAAACTTTTGTGCATCAAACCCAATGTGTCTCACAGGTTAAGTCACTTTGGTGGCCATACACGAGTCAATTAGTTTTATTCTTTTTTTATATTTTGATCTATTCGATTTTATCAACCGTGCCATACACCATTCAATTTTCAAAGCAATCAGCTTGCGTTTTCCAACACATCCAATCAGATTTTTATTGAAAGAACTGAATAATCGATCTTTTTTATCAATTGAAAAAAAAGATTCTTTTCAATTTCTTCTCTATTTGATGGTTTGGTTGAATAAATGGGAAAACCTGACTATTTCATTGTACCTTGCATGGGAATATTTAGAGTACTTGCTGTAATTACTACATACAGCAAAGTCTCAGTTATTCGGAAGGCAACCAGAAGTCTATGCCTGATGGATAACTATTGGATAACTATTGTTTAGGGGGGAGGGGAGTGTGGCAGATTTGGAGGCATTTCAAACAGTCACTGAGCCTCCAGCAGCATTTGGCAGCCTCCATGTACCTCCTAGTGGCTTTCCAGTGCCGTGCACATGACCCAATGCGGGTCTGGTGACACGCCCACTTGCTGTGCACAGAGGGCCCTGCAGAGCCGTTAGGAGCTACAGAAAGGGTGGTAGATGACGCTGGAGGCTAGGTGAGTATTAGTGGGGGAGGTTTGTGCTTTTTAGGCCAGTTGCTCAAGCAAGCGGCAAGCACATGTATGTGGCATCAAGCTATCCCCACCGGTGCCGGATATTGGGGGCTCTCCTGTATAATAATAATTCAGAAACGCCGGGACCTGCCCCCCTCCCTCTCTGTGTGCGTTTGGATTGCTGCCTGAAGCTTAGCGTTAAATTGTACCAGGAACACAATTAGCCTGGCTTGCTGTGCAGCATTATACAGTAAATTCCAGCATCAGCTTAAAGCGCAGAGTTACCAGATGCCTCCTCAGACGGATCATATGGCCTTTGCAGTCTTGCGGGTGGACAATGAAGCATCAGTACATTTGCAGCACGGCAGCAGACTTACAGGACAACACCAACATGAAGTGCCTGAATAACTGAATAATCGCTAAGTTGCAGCTTAGTGCTGGTTTCTGCTTGAAGCGCAGAGCAGGTGTATCCCGGTGTTGTCTGTGTGCGCCAGAGAAATGTGTCCCCATGGCCTGAGAAATCATGTGGCTCTCTGTCAGCATGGTGAGGAGATGATGGAGAGGAGAACACAGTCAGGAAATGCAAGGACAAAGGGAGGAAGAAACGCAGAGCTAATTCAGTCACAGGAAGTGATGTCCCTGCCCCTTCCCACGCCAGCTGCAGACTCAGAGAATTACTGTACTGCTGCTATCAAATGACTACCTGGCTATGGTAGTGAGCTGTCATTCTGGTCTATCTAAGTTAGGAAGTTACCCTGACCTAGATAATGGGCTGTCACCCTAACCTAGATATTAGGCTGTCACCCAAGCCTGATACTGGGCTGTCACCTTAGCCTAGATATAGTATGGATGTCACCTTAGCTTGGATACTGAGCTGTCACACATGCCCATACCTCCCAACTTTTTGAGATGAGAAAAAGGGACACTTTAGCCGCACCCCGCCACACCCCTGTTCACACCCCTAGCCACGCATACCATAAAGATTTCATGAGAAAAATATGTTGTTTTTTAACTCAAACCACACTGGTCCTTTCTATTCTGGTTCATTTTCATTTTAGTATCAGGCTAGGGTGACAGCACAGTATTTAGGCTAGGGTGACTGCCTAATATCTAGTTATTCAGGCACATATTAACATTTTAAATTAGTAATATATCAATTTAAAGGATGGGAATAAAGTTTAGAGTCAATCAAACACATTTTTAGTAGAGAAATATATATATTTACATAGAAAGAGGGACAAAGTCCTGAAAGAGGGACAAATGAGGAGGAAAGATGGACAGGGCTCCCAAAGAGGGATTGTTCTTGCAACAGAGGGGCAATTGGGAGCTATGCACATGCCTGATACTCGGTTGTCACACTAGATTAGGGCGACAGCCCAGTAGTATCAGGCTAGGGTGACAGCCCAGTATTTAGGCTAGGGTGACTGCCTAATATCTAGACCAGATTTACAGCCCAGTATCCAGGCTTAGGGTGACAGCCCAGTATCCAGGCTTAGGGTGACAGCCCAGTATCCAGGCTTAGGGTGACAGCCCAGTATCCAGGCTTAGGGTGACAGCCCAGTATCCAGGCTTAGGGTGACAGCCCAGTATCCCAGCTTAGGGTGACAGCCCAGTATCCAGGTTTAGGGTGACAGCCCAGTATCCAGGCTTAGGGTGACAGCCCAGTATCCCGGCTTAGGGTGACAGCCCAGTATCCAGGCTTAGGGTGACAGCCCAGTATCCAGGCTTAGGGTGACAGCCTAATATCCCAGCTTAGGGTGACAGCCCAGTATCCCAGCTTAGGGTGACAGCCCAGTATCCAGGCTTAGGGTGACAGCCCAGTATCCCAGCTTAGGGTGACAGCCCAGTATCCCAGCTTAGGGTGACAGCCCAGTATCCAGGCTTAGGGTGACAGCCCAGTATCCCAGCTTAGGGTGACAGCCCAGTATCCAGGCTTAGGGTGACAGCCCAGTATCCAGGCTTAGGGTGACAGCCCAGTATCCAGGCTTAGGGTGACAGCCCAGTATCCCAGCTTAGGGTGACAGCCCAGTATCCAGGCTTAGGGTGACAGCCCAGTATCCCAGCTTAGGGTGACAGCCCAGTATCCCAGCTTAGGGTGACAGCCCAGTATCCAGGCTTAGGGTGACAGCCCAGTATCCCAGCTTAGGGTGACAGCCCAGTATCCAGGCTTAGGGTGACAGCCCAGTATCCAGGCTTAGGGTGACAGCCCAGTATCCCAGCTTAGGGTGACAGCCCAGTATCCAGGCTTAGGGTGACAGCCCAGTATCCAGGCTTAGGGTGACAGCCCAGTATCCAGGTTTAGGGTGACAGCCCAGTATCCAGGCTTAGGGTGACAGCCCAGTATCCCAGCTTAGGGTGACAGCCCAGTATCCAGGCTTAGGGTGACAGCCCAGTATCCAGGCTTAGGGTGACAGCCCAGTATCCAGGTTTAGGGTGACAGCCCAGTATCCAGGCTTAGGGTGACAGCCTAATATCCCAGCTTAGGGTGACAGCCCAGTATCCAGGCTTAGGGTGACAGCCCAGTATCCAGGCTTAGGGTGACAGCCCAGTATCCCAGCTTAGGGTGACAGCCCAGTATCCAGGCTTAGGGTGACAGCCCAGTATCCAGGCTTAGGGTGACAGCCCAGTATCCAGGTTTAGGGTGACAGCCCAGTATCCAGGCTTAGGGTGACAGCCTAATATCCCAGCTTAGGGTGACAGCCCAGTATCCAGGCTTAGGGTGACAGCCCAGTATCCAGGCTTAGGGTGACAGCCCAGTATCCCAGCTTAGGGTGACAGCCCAGTATCCAGGCTTAGGGTGACAGCCCAGTATCCAGGCTTAGGGTGACAGCCCAGTATCCAGGTTTAGGGTGACAGCCCAGTATCCAGGCTTAGGGTGACAGCCCAGTATCCCAGCTTAGGGTGACAGCCCAGTATCCAGGCTTAGGGTGACAGCCCAGTATCCAGGCTTAGGGTGACAGCCCAGTATCCAGGCTTAGGGTGACAGCCCAGTATCCAGGCTTAGGGTGACAGCCCAGTATCCAGGTTTAGGGTGACAGCCCAGTATCCAGGTTTAGGGTGACAGCCCAGTATCCAGGCTTAGGGTGACAGCCCAGTATCCAGGCTTAGGGTGACAGCCCAGTATCCAGGCTTAGGGTGACAGCCCAGTATCCCAGCTTAGGGTGACAGCCCAGTATCCCAGCTTAGGGTGACAGCCCAGTATCCAGGCTTAGGGTGACAGCCCAGTATCCAGGCTTAGGGTGACAGCCCAGTATCCAGGCTTAGGGTGACAGCCCAGTATCCCAGCTTAGGGTGACAGCCCAGTATCCCAGCTTAGGGTGACAGCCCAGTATCCAGGCTTAGGGTGAGAGCCCAGTATCCAGGCTTAGGGTCACAGCCCAGTATCCAGGCTTAGGGTCACAGCCCAGTATCCAGGCTTAGGGTCACAGCCCAGTATCCAGGCTTAGGGTCACAGCCCAGTATCCAGGCTTAGGGTCACAGCCCAGGGCTATCCTAGCACTATGGATAGCATGCATGGGGGCTTTGTTAGTAACTGCTTAAGTCGGCCTGAGAAAAACATCTGATTTGCTGCATGCTTGTTATCTATGGATAAAAGTATCAGAGACAAAAGATCAGCAGGACAGCCAGGCAACTGGTATTGCTTAAAAGGAAATAAATATGGCAGCCTCCATGTCTCACCTTGGGTTCACTTTAAAGAGAACCCGAGGTGGGATTTAATGATGTTAGTGGGGCACAGAGGCTGGTTGTGCACACTATAACCAGCCTCTGTTGCCCTATGGTGTGCCCCCAGGACCCCCCTGCGCTCTGCTATCCCGAGCGCCGTGCTAGCGACACACAGCGTGTCGCCAGCAGGCTGTTTACATGTGACTGTCTGTCAGCGCCGCTCCCCCGCCTCCTCTGTATCGGCGCTACCCGCCCGTGTCCTTTCCCTCCCGCTGATTGGAGGAAAGGGAGGTGGGCGGGTAGCGCCGATACAGAGGAGGCGGGGGAGCGGCGCTGACAGTCACATGTAAACAGCCTTGCTAGCACGGCGCTTGGGATAGCAGAGCGCAGGGGGGTCCTGGGGGCACACCATAGGGCAACAGAGGCGTAATAGTGTGCACAACCAGCCTCTGTGCCCCACTAACATCATTAAATCCCACCTCGGGTTCTCTTTAAGAAAATATAACAAAAAAAGTTCCCCTAGGGGGTACTCACCTGGGGTGGGGAAAGCCTCCGGATCCTATCGAGGCTTCCCCTGTCCTCCTGTGTCCCACGGTGGCGGCGATAAACCTCCCCGAACAGCGGGGATGTAAATATTTACCTACCTGGCTCCAGTGGGGGCGCAGTATCGGCTCTCCGCTCAGAGATAGGCGGAAATAGCCGATCTCCGTCGAACTGCTCTACTGCACAGGTGCAAGTCTCCTGCGCCTGCCCAGTACAGTGGACCCGACGGAGATCAGCTATTTTCGCCTATCTCCATGGGAAGAGCAGCAACAGCGCCCCCGCTGGAGCCAGAAAAGGTAAATATTGCACAGCCTGACAAATAGTCGGCTGTGCGTTCCGTAGGCTGCAGCGAGACCGCTGTGGGATCACAGAAGGACAGGGGAAGCCTCGATAGGGTCCAGAGGCTTCCCCCTACTGAGGTGAGTACCCCCCAGTGGAACTTTTTTCGTTACAGATTCTATTTAATGTAACATATGCTACCCTACAGATTGCTTAGCGAAAATCACACTAATGTAGCAAAATTTCTACATCTAGCACAAAGGTCTATAAATATTCACACTCCTAGACATATATGTGCTCTACGAAACAAATAAATGTATTTCATTTTTACTTTTCTGTTACTGCCCTTTTATGTACTGTGCAGTTCCGGGCGAATCTTTTGGTGTCTGCTTTCCAGACGTTGACAGTTGATGTTGAAGTAGAAACTCTGTAGATTTATGTTAGTATTTGTACCAGCTGTAACAAAGAAATGATTTTCTTTAAAGGTTATTATGCAGTTGCGAGCGACTTTAGAGGTTAATAGCAAATCCCGCATACATGCTAGAATATTGCTGTATAAATAAAATGTAGCTGTGATTTGGTCATTAAAAATGAAATGATTGATAAGTGCTGTGGGTGCTCTGGGTGGCAGCATGGGTGGGTGTAAAACATGTGGGTAGCTGGAGAGGACAGCGAGAACCGGCAGCAGTGTCTGGGATGGGGCTAGCTCAGGCATGGGCACAACTTGGCCCTCCAGCTGTTGAGGAACTACAAGTCCCACAATGCATTGCAGGAGTCTGACAGCCACAGTCATGACTCATAAAGGCAAATGCATTGCGGGATTTGTAGTTCCTTAACAGCTGGAGGGCCAAGTTTGCCCATGCCTGGGCTAGCTATATTAAGTATAGTTGAGATCAAAAATATCATGATAGAGAATTCCCATTGGTCTGTTAATGGACCAATGGAGAGCCCTGGACTTTTGACAATGCTTTTCTGCTCATTATTCTGTTATACAGGGAGTGCAGAATTATTAGGCAAATGAGTAGTTTGACCACATCATCCTCTTTATGCATGTTGTCTTACTCCAAGCTGTATAGGCTCGAAAGCCTACTACCAATTAAGCATATTAGGTGATGTGCATCTCTGTAATGAGAAGGGGTGTGGTCTAATGACATCAACACCCTATATCAGGTGTGCATAATTATTAGGCAACTTCCTTTCCTTTGACAAAATGGGTCAAAAGAAGGACTTGACAAGCTCAGAAAAGTCAAAAATAGTGAGATATCTTGCAGAGGGATGCAGCACTCTTAAAATTGCAAAGCTTCTGAAGCGTGATCATCGAACAATCAAGCATTTCATTCAAAATAGTCAACAGGGTCGCAAGAAGCGTGTGGAAAAACCAAGGTGCAAAATAACTGCCCATGAACTGAGAAACGTCAAGCGTGCAGCTGCCAAGATGCCACTTGCCACCAGTTTGGCCATATTTCAGAGCTGCAACATCACTGGAGTGCCCAAAAGCACAAGGTGTGCAATACTCAGAGACATGGCCAAGGTAAGAAAGGCTGAAAGACGGCCACCACTGAACAAGACACACAAGCTGAAACGTCAAGACTGGGCCAAGAAATATCTCAAGACTGATTTTTCTAAGGTTTTATGCACTGATGAAATGAAAGTGAGTCTTGATGGGCCAGATGGATGGATTGGTAAAGGGCAGAGAGCTCCCGTCTGACTCAGACGCTAGCAAGATGGAGGTGGAGTACTGGTTTGGGCTGGTATCATCAAAGATGAGCTTGTGGGGCCTTTTCGGGTTGAGGATGGAGTCAAGCTCAACTCCCAGTCCTACTGCCAGACACCTTCTTCAAGGAATGGTACAGGAAGAAGTCTGCATCCTTCAAGAAAAACATGATTTTCATGCAGGACAATGCTCTATCACACGCGTCCAAGTCATCCACAGCGTGGCTGGCAAGAAAGGGTATAAAAGAAGAAAAACTAATGACATGGCCTCCTTGTTCACCTGATCTGAACCCCATTGAGAACCTGTGGTCCATCATAAAATGTGAGATTTACAAGGAGGGAAACAAGTACACTTCTCTGAACAGTGTCTGGGAGGCTGTGGTTGCTGCTGCACGCAATGTTGATGGTGAACAGATCAAAACACTGACAGAATTCATGGATGGCAGGCTTTTGAGTGTCCTTGCAAAGAAAAGTGGCTATATTGGTCACTGATTTGTTTTTGTTTTTTGAATGTCAGAAATGTATATTTGTGAATGTTGAGATGTTATATTGGTTTCACTGGTAAAAAAATAAATAATTGAAATGGGTATATAATTTGTTTTTTGTTAAGTTGCCTAATAATTATGCACAGTAATAGTCACCTGCACACACAGATATCCCCCTAAAATAGCTAAAACTAAAAACAAACTAAAAACTACTTTCAAAAATATTCAGCTTTGATATTAATGAGTTTTTTGGGTTCATTGAGAACATGGTTATTGTTCAATAATAAAATTATTCCTCAAAAATACAACTTGCCTAATAATTCTACACTCCCTGTACTTAGTTTAGCTAGTGCTGTGAGGGGGTTATGTTGAGAATTGTGTGTGGAGGCGGTAGAACACAAAGCAAAGTGAGTAGTTAAAAAATAGAAAAGTGATCAAGAAATGATTGATATTCGCCATGTAATTCATTCATGTTGTTCGATCCACAATCAGCCTGCACGTCATCATCTTTACTATTGACAGACATGAAAAAAAACTAGACAGCACCAACTGCCAAAAGGTTTTTTTTTTTATAGATATACATATACACAGAGGGAGATACTAGGTGCTTGGCAGTTGGAAACAGAAATTATTTCCCACAACGCAACAAGGCTCACAGACAGGAAACTGTCAGGACCTAGATCCTGACATCACACTGTGGGAGGGGTTTCTCCACAATATCAGCCATATAGTTGCCCCTGATGCTCTGTTTGAGAAAAGGTAAAGATTTCTCATGGGAAAGGGGTATCAGCAGTGGCGTAGCTAAGGAGCTGTGGGCCCCGATGCAAGTTTTACAATGGGGCCCCCCAAGCACTCTATACATAATAATTGATACGGCGCACCAAAACCTGCCAATGGTAACTACAGTGTCAGAGGTGCAAGAAGGGGATGGGGAGCAGTTTGTTAATGATTACCACTATTCAAAGTATATATAGAAGTCATTATTATGAGCACAGGACCAATAGAGAGCTAATACTGAAGTTGAGGGAGGCCCCTTCGGGGCCCCTCTGGCCCAAGGGCCCCGATGCGGTCGCTACCTCTGCACCCCCTATTGCTACGCCCCTGGGTATCAGCTACTGATTGGAATGAAGTTCAGTCCTGGCTTACAGTGCTTCTTTAAAGTATACCCAAGGTGAGAGGTATATGAAGGATGCCATATTTATTTCCTTTTAAACAATACAAGTTGCCTGGCAGTCCTCATGACCCTGTTTCTCTAATAATTTTACCCATAAACAGGCATGCAGCAGATCAGGTACGCTGACTCAGGTTTTACTGGATTAGCCATATGCTTGTTCCAGGGTTTTGATTCAGACACTACTTATGCCAGAAGATCAACAGGGCTGCCAGGCAACTGGTATGGTTTAAAAGTAAATAAGTATGGCAGCCTCCATATACCTCTCACCTTGGGTATACTTTAAGATATGTTAGCTTGCCCTACCATTGTATGTATAAAACTTAAAAAACCTTGTGGGTCCAAGTAACCACACTACACCACTGGCTCCTCATATTCCTTGTGAATCCTAGAGCCCGTGGAAACACTAGGAAAACCCTTCCCTTACAGTGAGCCCAGAGTCCTGTCCTGCTGACATCACTTCCTGTCATTCTATGATAAGTGATGTTTTCTGTAGGCAGCGTTAGGTAGAGAATTCCATCACTGGGGCAGAGATTCCTCTGCTGAAGGCTCTGACCATAATGGAGCTAAAACAATTAACTCATAACGGCTGGGCAGGAATGTTGGTGATGCGTCTTGCGTTAAAATATTTATTTCAATGAATATTTCATGGGCTGGACCTTGGGGTGTTTATGGAGCAGGTGGTGCTGAAATCCCTTTCAACAATGTGGAGAGAGAGTAGGCTTGTTGTGCATTACTGCTAATGAGGATAATCCACTTCACCATCTACCGTCTCTGAAATAGGCGACTGATCCTGAGAAAGCATCACCTCTAAGAGCAAAGAGATAAGCTTAAAGCGGTATCGTCACCATAAAAATCAAATTTCAACAGCAACTGGTCTGAGTGTATTAAGCGATAAAGATGCTAATCCTGCATTCAAAACTTTCAAAACTTTTTCTGCTGTTATGGTTTGGAGTTATCACACTGGCCCTTTAGTAGTCGTGCCAAAGAATTGCATGCTGGGGGTTCTTTTTATCTATAATCTATTCCTCCTCTTCCCTTTATTTCCCTGCCAGCTTCTTATCTGAAACCTAATCCCCTACTCACTTGTGTTTACAAGCAAGGCTGAGGCGACTCAGCGTTTGGAGGAGACAAGAAAAAAAGTAAAGGGCAGAAATGACATCACCAGTTAGCCTTAATTGTGGGCAAAAGACATGGCCCTCTCCAGGAACAGAATTCTCGTAATTTACTATATAACATTCACTGAAATCAAAACATGGACAGTATAATACATGCGTTATGTAAGTAGGTCAAGTATTTATCTACTTATATATGTGTTTTTTTTCCCTGGCATAGTATGGCTGATCCTACTGCTTTAAAGAGAACCCGAGATTGGTTTGAAGAATGTGATCTGCATAGAGAGGCTGGATCTGCCTATACAGCCCAGCCTCTGTTGCTATCCCAAACCCCCCTAAGGTCCCCCTGCACTCTGCAATCCCTCATAAATCACAGCCACGCTGCTGACAAACAGCTTGTCAGAGCTGGCTGTGTTTATCTCTATAGTGTCAGTCTGCTGCTCTCCCCGCCTCCTGCAGAACTCCAGTCCCCGCCTGCATCCCTTCCCTCCCTGCTGATTGGAGGGAAGGGACCGGGGCAGGGACCGGAGCTATGCAGGAGGCGGGGGAGCAGCTGAGACTGACACTACAGATGTAAACACAGCCTCACAGCATGACTGTGATTTATGAGGGATTGCAGAGTGCAGGGGGACCTTAGTGGGGTTTGGGATAGCAACTGAGGCTGGGCTGTATAGGCAGATCCAGCCTCTGTATGCAGATAACATTCTTTAAACACACCTCGGGTTCTCTTTAAAGCCAATGGGTACCACATTAAAAACAAAAAGTCAGATACTCACCTAAGGAGAGGGAAGGCTCGGTCCTAATGAGCCTTCCCTCTCCTCTCCCGGTGCCCTCGGTGCTGCGCTGGCTCCCCCGTTCGCGTCCGCCGCCGCAGGGACTTCGGAGGTCTTCGGGAGCACTCGGGCTTCCGAAGACGGGCCGCTCCATACTACGTACGCGCGAGTGCGTCATAGAGCGCGCACGCGCATGCCTAGTATGGAGCGGCCCGTCTTCGGGAGCCCGAGTGCTCCCGAAGGCTTCTGAAAGCTCCCTTCGGCATGCGGAAGTGGCAGTATTTGCCCGAACTGGTCGAATGCTGCCACGGGGGATCCTGCACGGGACCGGGAGAGGGGAGGGAAGGCTCATTAGGACCGAGCCTTCCCTCTCCTTAGGTGAGTATCTGACTTTTTATTTTTTAAATGGTAAACACTCACTTTAAAGCAGCACTATAATGACATATAGTAGAATGCAGTAAATTAAATTAATAAGGCTGTAGCGACGGGAAAGCGGTGCGAACGGCGATTTTTGGCGGTCTGGAAGGGGAATAGTAATTAACCCCGCCAGGACTTCTGCAGGAGCAGGGTGAGCCACTTTTCAGTTTCACCATGTGCCCACATTTCTTAGCGGCGTTTTTGCAAGTACAGTATGCATCTTACTATTTTTTCCTGGCCTGCTTCAGGTTATCTTAAAACAGAACAAAAAATAAACCTTTTCATTCTTTTATAGACAGACCGTCAGAAGCCCACGGCTGTGTCACTCTGGTGTTCTCTAGAGACACTCCCTCCTATATTTGCAACTTTTATTAGCTTTGTTTTTTGTTAACCTATCAGTACTGTTTATACTACATACAGTGATCCTTTATGCTGTGAACATAAATGTCAGAGGTATAGTGTTCCCTTGGCACAGGCCTGAATGCACGCTACTTAGCTGCTGCTTCATGTGCGTGTGGCTGCTGCGCATTACTATTACATAAACAGGAGGCAACATAAACATTCATGGATAACATTTTAATCACATTTTGATGAACACTTTGGGGCTTGTTTGAATAGATTTCCTATTCCAAGGGGGGGGGGGGGGGGGTTAGTAAGGGGGGGTTATTTCCTCTCTTCTTCCCTTATGTTCATACAAGCTACTTGATGCTATATGGTAGTTATAGGCACAGATGTGTAGTGCTTTTTCCAGGCAAGTGTACATACATATTGAGTCAGGCCTGGATTTATATCACAGGAGCCTATAGGCACATATGTTCTGGCACTCTAGTTTTCACCCTTAAACCCCCACTGAACTCCACCGCAAGTGTGCTGGCTGTCCCAGCTGTCACTTCTCTCTTACTTCCCTTGCACAGGTAGCCACAGGTGCCCCTTAGTATTAGGTAGCCAGAGGTACCCTCGATAGTAAGTAGCTAGAGATGCCCCCGACTGAAGGGAGATCTCATAAGTAGAATGCCAAGAGTCAGGTGAATAACCTCTCATTTACGCTCCGCTTGGGACTCTGCATAGGGAAGGTGGGGGGGAGGCACTCAGGCAGGAGAATGAGCCCCCTTTCCATCATCAGACTCCTGTAGGCACGAGCCTACAGTGCTTTATGGAAAATTCAGCCCTGTGACTTAGTGGCTAAAACATTAGCGACACCCCTTATTTGAAAGTAGACCAATCCAATGGTGACATGGAGTGTTTAACAATGGAGAGTTGCTTATATAAGGAATGCTAAGCTTCAGGCCGACGTAGTTATCACGGAAGTTAATATTAAAATAAGTTAGAGTCCTACACAAGATTTAAGTGACTTTGAACGAGGAATGATCATCACTGAAACTACAATTCTTTTAGGATTTTATCGCCCAACAGTATTTCGGGTGTTTAGACAGTGGCAGTTGAGAGAAAAAACTTCAAGTGGTAAGGACTATTCTGGTCGAAAAAGGCTGGTGAATGAGATTGTATCTCAGGGCCTGGTGGACCAAAGTCAGGTTTTGTGGGTTGAAAGAAGCAACCAAATATTACAAAAACTGTCCCTTCTCCTTACTCTTCCTTTTCCAAAATTGGCAATTTCTCCAATAAGGCTGCAGGCAGGTTGAATAAGTGCTCTTAGGACAGGTACTGCATGGGAGGGAGGAGTTTAGCAGGTTCTATGGTTGATTCCTACTTAGACTAGGATGAGCACCACAGATGTAAAGAGCACCTGCAGCAACTTCCTAGCACAACATAAAATATTCAGAATGCACATTTTTAATTAATTATCCTGGTTTCAGGGCCAGAAACGGAGGGATAACAGCCCCATCGACCACAGGGGCCAGAGGATTCTCTTTACTCCTTTTAGAGGAAACACAAGGTGAAAATAAACTGTTGAGATAAACAATTGTATCTAACCTCCTTCTCCTAAAAAATTTTTTTCTTTTAAAGATATCCCATAGGGTTTTTTTTATATATAAATCTACTTTGTAAGTTTTTACAGTTTCTTTGTGTTCAATGTCACATGCATTGGAGTATGCCAGAGCTAAAATCTATGAACTATTGACCCTTCTTATCTTTTTTTTTCTGCTCTCAGAAGACATTTTCTGCTAGGAAAGTGTTTTATGGTTGTAATTTCTTATCAATGAGAGCTACGCTATAGTCCGGCCCAGACAGAAACTGTCACTTGCATGCCTGATGTTTAACTCTTTCAGGCAGAGGAAAAAAAGGAACATAGCCTAGTTATTTGTGTGCCAGGCACTGTACATACACATGTCTATCTCATGGGGCCTGATTCACAAAGCGGTGCTAACAAAGCTCTTTATCACGCCTAAACTCTGTTTAGGCATGATAAGTTTAGGTGTGATAAGTTTAGGTGTGATAAGTTTAGGCATGATAAGTTTAGGTGTGATAAGTTTTTAGGCGTGATAAGTTTAAGCACCAACTGGGTTAGCACCGCAGTGCACAGCTGATCAAAAGTTTTGCGCTAGCAAAGTCTGGTGCACTTTGCATAGAGTTTAATGGCGCTGCTTTGCGTGCGGGACTTTGCGCGCGTAATAACCTTATCTAAACTAAGCATGCCTAAATTTATCACACCTAAACTTATCATGCCTAAACTTAGCATTCCTAAACTGAGTTTAGGCATGATAAAAATGGTTATCACGCCTAAAGTCTTTAACTGGGTTATCACCGCTTTGTGAATCGAGCCCTTCATGTCACATGTCATGTCAAGATCCATGAAGTCAATTACTTCCAACCCTGTCTGTCAGAGACGCTTCAGTTTATATTCCTGCATATTGGTATGTAACCCCACCTCACAGTGATAATTCAACCTGAATATAGCTAATTTGGTGGTCTAGAAAGGGCCAAACATAATGCAAAGTGGGGAAACGAATTGTGGGTCAAACTTAATGGCTCTGCGGGTCAGATTTGGCCAGAGTTTGATATGTATGCTCTACAGTATATACACCATCGCTGCAACACTGCTTGGAGTTCATATTCACTGTTGTTCCTGATCAGCAGTTGATTGTTCCTGATCAGCAGCTGACACACAATTACTAAGAAAGTACAGTAGTGACTTAACAACAATTCACATGCACATAATGATGGAATTACTATATTTTAAGTTATACTCTGAAGAGGAATTCCATTTTTTTAACATTTTGACTTCGGGTTCCCTTTAAAATGGTCCTGAACACTTGCACGGCAGGACAGAAGGAAAACCTAGAGAGCTGAACCCTGTGTGTATTTAGAGAGTTTAGGAATCAGGAATCAGGACTAGTTTATTTCGCCAAGCATGACTGGGTCATGCCCAGAATTGGGTTTGGCACAGTACATTTGGCTCAGAAGAGACAATCGATAACGTAGATAAGCAACAGGAGCAGAAACTTACAGTTACACATGTCAGTAGCAGACGGTTACATTTGCATTTCAATAACATTACATTTTACTTTACATTTGCATTTCCAGTTTACATACTAGAGCAGCAGTTGGCTCTGTCCGTGGCAGTTCTATGTGTCGTGGGGGTGCCCTGATGGGAGTATGTGGAGGGAGTTCAGGAGGCTGACAGCTGAGGGGAAGAAGGAATTACTGTGCCTAGCCGCCTTTGTGTAGATGGCCCGAAGCCTCCGTCCCAATGGCATCGGGCTGAAGTAGCAGTGGCCCGGGTGAGAGGGGTCGTTAGCGATCTTCAGGGCCCTCGATCTCAGTCTTTTGTTGTGTAGGAGGGCAAGTGAGGGGAGAGGTCTCCCAATGAGCCTCTCCGCCGCCCTGATGACCCTCTGAAGTAAGTGCCTGTCACTAGCGGTTGCTCCAGCGTACCAGACCAGAATGGATGAGCAGAGGATCGACTCAATGGTAGCGGAGTAGAAATTGGTCAGAATCTCTTGGACCATGCCAAACTTCCTCAGCTGGCGGAGGAAGTACAGTCTCTGCTGGGCTTTTCTCTGTATTGCCGTTATATTGGGCCTCCAGGTGAGGTCACTCGAGATTGTGGTGCCCAGGAGGCGAGCGCAGGGTACTCTTGCCACCTCCGTACCATCGATGTGAATTGGGGGTGGGGTGGAAGCAGACCTTCTGAAGTCAACAATTAGTTCTACAGTTTTTGTGGTGTTAAGCACCAGCCTTTTCTCCTTGCACCAGAGGGAGATTCTCTCCACCTGCCGAGAGTACTCCTGGATATTGTCCTTGGTGACGAGTCCAATGATAGTAGTATCGTCGGCGAACTTGATGACCTTAACTGAGTCTGCCCTGGATCTGCATTTGTTTGTGTAAAGGGAGAACAGCAGTGGAGACAGGACGCATCCTTGAGGCGCGCCCGTGTTCGTGGTCATACTTCGTGAACTGATGTCCCCCAGCCTGACGACTTGGGTCCTGTTGGTGAGAAAGTCTGTGATCCAAAGTCGTAGGCTTGGGTGCACTCCCAGTGCAGCTAGTTCTTCCTGCAGAATGCGTGGACAGATGGTGTTAAACGCCGAGCTGAAGTCCAAGAGTAGTGTTCTGGAGTACGTGTCTGGTCTATCCAGGTGGTCATAGATGGATTCAAGGCAGATGTTTACTGCGTCGTCAGTGGACCTGTTTGCCCTATACGTGAACTGATAGGGATCCAGAAGGGGCAAGGTGGAGAGTTTGAGGTTGGATAGAACTGCTCGCTCCAGGGTTTTCATTATGACGGACGTAAGGGCCACTGGTCTAAAGTTGTTAAGCTCGGAAACCCCTTGTTTCTTAGGGACAGGGATGATGGTCGACCTCTTGAAGCAGGCAGGGACCTTCCCTTCCCTTAGTGACTTGGTGAAAATGGCGGAGAGGATGGGAGCGAGTTGCCTGGCGCAGGTTTTCAGGCAGGCTGGAGTCACTCCGTCAGGGCCAGGGGCTTTCCTGATGTTTAGTGTTGACAGGAGCCTGTCTAATTCCCCCTCATCTGTGACTAATCACAAGTTGTAATTTGGTCTATCAGCTGTGTCAGCTGGCTGCCTCAACAGAGCAGCTAATTTGTAAACACAGGATGTTAACAATATGTCTGCTTCCATGAAAGCAGGAAGTAGACTCACTGCAGATTTAATGCAGGATTTGTATCAGCTGTAACAAAGAAATGTTTTTTCTGTAAAGGCTATTATGATGTTGCTTGGGTACATATTTTCTCGGCGCCGCCGCTCAGTTCGGCGTGGGGAGAGCCGAATTACGGCTCTCCCTGCTGCCGCTAAACTCAGAGGCGGCGTTAAATATTATTCCGCCTCCGAGTTGTCGTAACTCGGAGGGAGATGTAATTCGGGGTCTGGCAACCGCCAGAGCCCCGATTACCGCTACGCGGGGCGCGGATCATAGCATTGCTGCTATGACGGCGCCCAGTTTCGGTGCTCGGCTCTCAGAGCTGCGCACCAAAATGAACTGATCTGGATGTTGCTTATCTTCTAGAACATATAGGAAGTTCTGAGTTCAGGTCTACTTAAACTAAGATATCGCTTTAAATAAAGAAACAATTTCTCTACTGCTGACTATGAATTGTTGGCGTTTCCTGGCGTAACTGTAAGCCCAGAGAGTAGCCGTTTTCCAGTTTTCCCATATATTACCGCTAATCGCTCGCTCTCCTTTTTCCGCAAGCTCCCCATAATTCATGCGGCCTTTATAACAAAATAAATAACCCACAGTGATAAAATATGAAGCGTAGCGTATGTAATTGCTTCCACAATTAGGCATTAGGGACTTGGTTAACGATCGGCAGCCCTGGCTCTATAGGCTATATAAAGCCTGGGGTTTGCGTTGGGTCAGCAAAGTGCTCAAGCTATCGGGCAAACTCAGGAGTGACTCACTGAATGAGAGACGTGGTGAAATAAACCGAGGAAGGGCCGGAGCAGGGCCGAGAGATCGATAAGATGTACAAATACCTATTTCATATTCCTGAAGAGACTTCTTATTTATAACTTCAGCAGAGATGAGGAAGGTGAGGGAGCAACCATAGGGATGTCCTTCATAGCTTCCTTGGCGTCAGTACCGGGTCAACAAACCATGAAGAGCCTGGGGGAGTCATGCTTTCCACCAGACATGTCATCCTCCCGTACAAATCACTGGGCAGGTGGTAGTTATGGGCAGGGACGGATCTAGACCAAGTTGCCCCAAGTTGCGCCTGGGGCAAGGTCAGGTTTTGGCGCCTAAACTGCCATTCCCCATCCAAATTTGGCCGCCTTTTTAAGAATTCAGCAAACTGCGCCTGGGGCAAGAGACCTGCTTGCCCCCCCCTAGATCCGTCCCTGGTTATGGGCCGTGTCTGTGTGTCTGTCAGCTATGCTCGGTATGGGATGTTCACAATGAGACAAGGGGCCCTGCTAACACTTACCACTAAAGGGTAGTAAGTGTTAGCAGGGCAGTGAAAAGCCGCTTTGCTCGTGCAAACTACTTAGCACCCAAGTTTGCAAGAGCAAACTACTTAGCACCCAAGATTGCACATGCAAAGCCTTTACACTCGAGTTTGCACGTGCAAAGCCTTTACACGTGATAACTGAGTTCGAGTGAATTGAGCCGATTGATTTTAAGGCTTTGCATGTGCAAACTAGGGTGATAAGTATTTTGCACGTGCAAACTAGGGTGCTAAGTAGTTTGCATGTGCTAACTACTTAGCACCCTAGTTTGCACATGCAAAGCTTTTAGGCGTGATAACTGAGTTATCACGCATTAGTGAATCAAGCCCAAGGTCTCTTTCAGAGAGGTGCCTTTTGCTTTTTCCCATAATTCCCTGAATCTGACACGGGTTTTGACCCCACCACGAGGCACACTGTCAGTATTTGACCAGGAGAAATGGAAGAACCCACAAAACGCGATGGTCTTTTTTCTGCTAATAAAATTGTCCAGTAGAGAGATTGGTGTCTTCTATGGGAGAGTTAGGCTTGGTCCACTCATAAATCAGTACATTGCTAGTCCTGTGTCAGTTTTGCATTAGTTTTCTATCAGTTTTACCTGACTGGACCAAAATATAGACCTTTTATGTGTGAATGAACAC
This sequence comes from Hyperolius riggenbachi, assembly GCF_040937935.1. Lineage (NCBI taxonomy): Eukaryota > Metazoa > Chordata > Amphibia > Anura > Hyperoliidae > Hyperolius > Hyperolius riggenbachi. Next base: position 542,336,755 of record NC_090647.1, on the reverse strand, counting down.
ACCCATAGGAAACTGATCAAAACAGTGGCGTAGCAATAGGAGATGGAGAGGTTGCGACTTTACCAAGGCCATTGGGCCAGAGGGGTTCTCCCTCAACCAGGGCCAAGGCAGAGGCGAGAGAGGCTCCAGCCTCAGGGCGCAGTGTAGGAGGGGGCGCACAACTCACTCAGCTATCACTCCCCTATTGTGTTTGAAGCAGAGAGAAATAAGAAAAGGCGATACATGGCAGTTACTGCAAGCCAGATAACTTGAGGTTAAAGTGTTGGGGGCTCTGGGGCGCCTCTTAGTCTAACAACAATCAGTGTGCGACTGGCTGCTGAGGTGGGAGGGATGGAGGGGCGGACGTTGGTGTCTCAGCCTTGGGTGCTGGAGGAACTTGTCCCGACTCTGCCCTCAACCACAGTATTAGCTCTCTATTGGTTCTGTGCTGGTAATGATCACTTCTATAGATGCTTTGATTAGTAGTGAACTGTACCCCATCCCCTTCTTGCACCTCTGACACCATGGTTGTCCTTGGCAGGTTTTAGTGCGGCGTTTCAATTGTTATACATAGAGTGCTTGGTGGGGTCCAATGTAATACTTGCACTGGGGCCCATAGTTCCGTAGCTACAGCAATGGATCAAAACTGTTACAAAATTAACAGGACAGGATTAAACTGGAATGAAAATGTACAACTTTTATGTGACATAGAAACTAGTGTTGGGCGAACACCTGGATGTTCGGGTTCAGGCCGAACAGGCCGAACATGGGCCAGATGTTCGGCATGTTCGGCCCGAACGCCGAACTCAATGGAAGTCAATGGGACCCCCGAACATGCCCATTTTGGGGGCCCTATGGGGTCGCAGGCATAAGGGGGGAGCATGCCCCGATCGCGGGGGGGGGGGGGGGTCGGAAATTCCCCCCACCCCCTCCGCTAGCGCTCCCCCCTCTGCCCGCTTCCCCATAAAAAAAGTTTCAGGCAAGTTAAATAGTACCTGGTGGCTGGCACTGGCAGTGGAGTGAGGAGGAGGAGGAGTCCGAGTAGCAGAGTGACTCGTTGAGGCCGGGCAGCGGGCGTTCAGCGGTAGTACCCTTGTGGTACTTCCGCCCTTTCTCTGACCTCACGTCCTCTGCATACGAGGGTACGCGTCACGCGTACCCTCGTATGCGTCATCACGTAGAGGACGTGAGGTCAGAGAAAGGGCGGAAGTACCACAAGGGTACTACCGCTGAACCGCCCGCTGCCTGGCCTCAACGAGTCACTCTGCTACTCGGACTCCTCCTCCTCCTCACTCCACTGCCAGTGCCAGCCACCAGGTACTATTTAACTTGCCTGAAACTTTTTTTATGGGGAAGCGGGCAGAGGGGGGAGCGCTAGCGGAGGGGGTGGGGGGAATTTCCGACCCCCCCCCCCCCCCCGCGATCGGGGCATGCTCCCCCCTTATGCTTGCGACCCCATAGGGGGGCCGTATTGCGGCATGTTCCGGCGAACAGGGCCCTGTTCGGCCGAACAGGGGCCCTGTTCGGCGGGCATTGAATAGTTCGGGCGAACCCGAACTAAAAAGGCCGAACACCATCAGGTGTTCGGCCGAACTCGAACATCACCCGAACAGGGTGATGTTCTGCAGAACCCAAACAGTGGCGAACACTGTTCGCCCAACACTAATAGAAACACACACAAAACTGACAGGACTGGAAATGTACAGAAACACATACAAAACTGATCCCAACTGTCAACAACTGACAAGACAGGACTGGACGCTTTTTTTTTTTTTTGCTGGAAAATCGTGTGTCACATAAAACAGCTCTATGATCACATTGTAAATCGTCAGCGCTGTTTCAAGCGCAGATCAATTTTTCCGATTTTTGAAATCGCCTTTCCCTACGCTTTATAAGCGCTTTTCTAAGCGCTTTTGCAGAGCATTTTTTTTTACTTCCTGACATCAGTCAGGAAGTGAACTCTTTCACACGGAAATGAAGAAATACAATGTATTTATTAATGAAAGTGCTGGGGAAATTGCTATACCAAGTGCTTTTTCAAGCGCTTTGCGATTTCCCTATACCTTCCATTAGAGGAAAATTGCCCCAAAAATGGTACAGGCAGCTCTTTGTTCAGCGAAAAGCAATCAAACCGCTCAGATGTGAACTCTCTTATAGAGAATCATTGCACAAGCGCCTTTACGCTCTCTGCACACTGCATGCGATTCCACTTTCAATTTTTAAGCGGTTTTTACATCTGATTCCGGTTTTTAATTGTTACTGCATGCTGCGTTTTTTCCTCCGTTTTTCTGTTAATTGCAATCAGGGAAAATCGGAAACGGAATCGCAAAACAGATTTGCAGTGTGCACGGAGCCTTAGGGCGATTTTCAAAGTCGCCGACACTTAAAAAATCCCCAAAATCCTCTAGTTGTGAACAAGCCCTTAGACCGCTATTTGTTTGGTACTTTGTGGAATAGTTTTAGAGGACAACTGCTGGTAAAATCCCCGCCTCTGCAATATGCTTAAAGCCAGACATTACAGCGAGCAGCCTCCGCAATCATCACATCAAGCACAAGCTTTGCCAGGAGGCAGAATAGACAGAGACGAGGAAGCCAGCCGCTGTCACACAACAAGCACACCATGATTAGATCTAGCAGCGGAAGGGATGGGAAAAGCTGGGGGTCTGGCTACAGGATGACTGGTTCACCCTCTATGTCATTGTTAGTGAAGCTGAATAGGAGGCAATGTGATTACTCACACAATTTTCCTATTTGATGCAGCTGTTCCAAGGAAAAGCCCTTTGGAAGAGTCAGTCATGTGACCAAGAGATCCCTCCAGCAAGCATGGGACTGGCAGCAGACTGGAGGCAGCTACAACTCCTCCATTTCCTCCCCTGCTGCTGAAAGGTTTAGGTGGCTATACATCTGGCAATTTTGCAACTGATTGACCATCCAATTTGATATTTATTTGATAACTATTATTGAATCAGATAGAGGGCCGGTGCACACCGAGCGGCTTTTTCAGCATTTCTACAGCCGCTTGCGGCTGCGGATACGCTTGGTCAATGTATCTCAATGGGCTGGTGCACACCTGAGTGGGAGGCGTTTTGCAGAAACGAATCCTCCCGGGGTGAAGCATTTTTTGGATTGCGGATGCGTTTCTGCCTCAATGTTAAGTATAGGAAAAATGCAAACCGCTCTGAAAAACGCCTGTTCAGAGCGGTTTGCCAGGCGGTTTTGTTACAGAAGCTGTTCAGTAACAGCTTTACTGTAACAATACATGAAATCTACTACACCAAAACCGCTACACAAAACCGCAAAACGCTAGCTGAAACGCTACAGAAAAATAAGAAAAAGCGTTTCAAAATCTGCTAGCATTTTGCGGATCTGCTAGCGGGTTTTGGTGTGCACCAGTCAAATCTATGAACTAACGACCCCCTTTATCTGTTTCCTGCTCTCAGAAGCCATTTACTGACAGGAAAGTATTTTATGGCTGAAATTACTTATCAGTGTGAGGGTTACGCTATAGCCTGACCCAGTCCCGACCCGGACAGAAACTATCACTTTCGTACCTGATGTTTAACATCTTCAGGCATAGAGAGAAAAAAAGGAACACAGCGTAGTCATTTGTGTGCTAGGCACTGTACGTACACATGTCTTGTCACGTCATCTCGGTTGTCCTTTAAGGTGCCCACGCATTACTCGATTTTCACATTTTCACGGACAATCGAGTGTATTGTGTTCCATTGTGTTTGATTGATGCACATTGGCCGATATCTGTCCGAATCGAACGCATTTCCACCATTATTCCTGACTCAGCCTTTCTACAGATTTCCCCTCACAGCTTCAGTCAAAACAGCGTCCATAATATAAAACCCAATAAGAACCATAGAAATGGAAAACAGCAATTGATCTTTTTTTTATTCCTCAATCATATATTCAGGCAGAAGCCTCCAGGGAATTTATAGAACACTTATGTAAATAACAGTTTTTATGTTAAGCGATCTCAGAGAAAGCTATTTACATCGGCAGTATCGGTTTTCATGCTATTTACATATCAACTAGGCATTGACCTTCCCATAGACCCTCGTCAAATGATAAATTCAAAAATAAAATCCATCAATTCTGAAGCAGCGCTTTACCAATTTCCTGACTCCTCCTGGTCTGATTTTGAAATGCCTATACAAATTGTACAATTGTACGTGTGCATTTATGTGGAGTGCGGCGTCAAACTAGAACCTGGCACATGTGATTCTTAAGGCCCATACACACGGGGTACGGCACGTGTGTGTATGACGCGCGCGCCCCGAACCGTCGCCCGTCGGAGCTGTCGTCAGGCGATTGACATGTTCAATCGCCGGCTACAGCTGTCCCCGCAACTTCTCCGGAACTGTCGCTAGTCCCGCATGTGTATGCGGGCTAGCGACAGCAACCCACACACAGCACACAGAGCTTCCGGCGGTGGGGGAGGAACCTCGGCGACAACTTCCGCCGCATCGCTAATCCCTCTGCTGCCGTGTGGATGCAGAGGGACTTGGCGACGAGCTGGCGACGAGCTGTCGCGCACACGCTCCCGTGTGCTAGCGACAGCTACAAATGTAGCTCGTGTGTATTTAGCTTTATGCTTGCTCTAGGTCACACAAAGTGAGAGGTATATGGAGGCTGCCATATTTATTTCCTTTTAAGCAATACCAGTTGCCTGGCAGCCCTGCTGATCCTCTGCCTCTAATACTTTTAGCCATAGGCCCTGAACAAGCATGCAGAACAGGTGCTCTGACAAAATCTGCCAAGATTAGTCATTTCCTTTTTTTCAGGTGTGTGATTCAGACACTACTGCAGTTAAAGCTGACCAGAACTCAGAACTTCCGCTCTGCTCTAAAAGATAAGCAACATCATAATGACCTTTAAAGAAAAACATTTCTTTGTTACAGCTGGTACAAATCCTGCAATAAAGGCCGTTGGCTTCTATGCGTATCACGTCTTGCACGCTAGCGTGCACTTCTTCCTTCAAGCCGAAACGAGGAAGTGTGCACTAGTGAGTCTTGCAACGCGTCCAATAGGCCGCGTGCAAGACGTGATACGCATAGAAGCCGGCAGCATTGTGGGAAAGTAACCCCTCGTCTCCCAGCCGCATAACTGAGGCAATCAAGCCTCTTTTTAACCTTCCTGGCGGTAAGCCCGAGCTGAGCTCGGGCTATGCCGCGCAGGAGGATTTCTCAGGCCCTGCTGGGCCGATTTGCATAATTTTTTTTTGTGCACGCAGCTAGCACTTTGCTAGCTGCGTGTACTGCCTGAACGCCGCCACTTCACGCCGATTCGCCGCTGCCCGCCGTGGCGCGCCGCCCCCGCCAGACCCTATGCGCTGCCTGGCCAATCTGTGCCAGGCAGCGCTGAGGGGTGGATCGGGACTCCCTTTGACGTCACGACGTCGGTGACGTCATCCCGCCCGTCGCCATGGCGACGGGGGAAGCCCTAATGGAAATCCCGTTCAGAGCGGGATTTACGGACGGGCTTGATCGCCTGAGGCGATCGAAGAGGGTGGGGGATGTCGCTGCACAGCGGCTGTCATGTAGCTAGCACTAGGCTAGCTACATGATTTAAAAAAAAAAATTGTGCTGCGCTGCCCCCTAGCGGTTTTAATTGACCGCCTGGAGGGTTAATGATGAATTCGAGTAGCTCACTACTCAGCACTTGTGTGCTCATCCCTGCTACTGGCTACCGAGTGCTCTCTAGTGGCTGCCTTACAAGTCTGATAGGAGAAAAGTGCTGTAAAAACAGTAGTGGCTGGATAGTGTAATTGTTAAGAGCTCTGACACAGGAGACCTGGGTTCAAATCTTGGCTCTTCCTGTTTAGTAAGCCAGCACTTATTCAGCAAGGAGTCCTTAGGCAAGACTCCCTAACACTGCTACTGCCTATAGGGCGCACCCTAGTGGCTGCAGTTCTGGTGCTTTGAGTCTCCTAGGAGAAAAGTGTAACATAAATGTTCTGTATCTTGTAACAAAAAACAACAACCAGGAAAGCAGATAACTAATGTATACTTATGAGTGCTGAATCAAACCGAACGTTATTCCATCAGATCATTACGACTTACAGGTTTTTAGATTTGTGCAAGATGCAATGATGATGATGTTGATAATGATGATGATTTATGCAGTGGCCCCGCATGTTATTACAGGAACTCTGGATGTTGTCTGTTCTCTGAAGAGCACTTTAGTCGGTATTATCTGCCGCCTGAACAGTGTGGGTCAAGTTGTTAAGTCGTTTTGGTAGGCCTCATGCAGACTCAGATGTATAAGGAAGCCAATTTGGTGCCTTCCTGATAGCATCGCATTTGCTGTTCTCTCGGATTTTAGTTGAAATGGGAAGCCAGAGCCAGCTGTTAATCTTGCGGGGCGCAGAGGCGAATCTGGGTAATTCTATTCTTTCCCTTTGTGTCGTCTCTCTCTCCTCCGCTATTGCTGCACACAGGCTAAGCATGTGGTTTAAAGCATCATTAAATCGAAAATGGATTCAGAATGAGAAAATATCTGCGGCTTTCACAAATATTCACGGGGGGAAAGTTCTCACAGCTGTACAAAACTATACGTTGTATTTTAATCGTATGGAAAGAATAGCTTCTATCCGCTGCCGCATCCATCTCCATTATGTACCTGAAGCCTTGCTTGGGCTACAGATCGGTGCACAGGACCTGCCTGGCCTACACCTAGATCTTGTCCACAGGCACATGCAGACCAGACCCCTCCGTGTCCCTCTGCGTATATTTAACTCACATTCACGATTGCAGGACTTAAAGGAACGCTATCAATACCCAAGTGTTCTAAAATAACAATGTACAAATAATGTCTAAGTAGCTGTGTAAACATGTTCCTACTTTTTATGTTAAATATTAGAGGCAAAAGCTGTAATTCATTGTGTGTAGAGTTTAGCTACATTTGGAATGTTTCATTTGCAAAGGTATGAATCTCTGCAGTCTGACATGCTAAGAACAGTGTAGTATTGAAGCAGAGTTATATGAAAACTAAAGCCTATCAGGTATCAGGTTTCACACACACAATTACAAATGTTTATGTTGCACATAAGATACATTTCCTCTGCTGTGAGAGAAAGCTCTGCCTGTCTTTGACTGAGCTCTCTAGACACACAGGGGTAACAGATGCACTGTGAGGAAATTCCCCCCTCCCATCATGGCTCACTCTGACATCAGAATTACAGCAGACTGCCATCAGAAAAGGGTGAAAGGAATTAGATAACAGAAAACAAAGAGATAAGGATTCAAATGTATATACCAGCACTTCCCAAACACTTCCGATCTTAATTGAAAAAAACATGTTAATAGATGGTGTTCCTTTAATTAGGGCTGCCTCCACTCTCTGGAACTCGCTCCCACCAGCCATGGCCCTTCAGACTCACCTCAACCTTTAATACCTTCAAATGAGCTCTCAAGACTCACCTTTTCATGCTCGCCTACCCCCGCATCAGTACCATAATACCCTCTGCTGGGCACCCTGGTAACAAACCCTAGTGTCTCTAACCCCACGCTTGAATCCTTATCTACACGGTACAATTTTCCGTCAGATCGACGGATCTATTAGATCATTTCCGACCGGTCCAATCGGATTCCGATCAATTTTGAGATCAATTTTGGGTAGTTAACAATGCAAAATCGATTGCAAGATCGATCAGAAACAATTTGGATGTCTTCACATGATGCAATTTGTTATCAGATCACTGGTCGATCTGATGGAAAAAGATACAGTGTAGATGGGGCTTTAGATTGTAAACCTCTGGCAGGGCCCTCCTCCCTAGTATTTCCGCTTGATATGCAATCTCACTGTCTGTCATCCCTCTTGTGGACTAGAACAGACTCTAATCTGAACAAAGACACTGAACTACTGTTATCAAATCATTTGCATGATCTTGTGTTGTTGTGAGCTACTTGTATGTCCTAGCTTGTAAAGTTAAAGAGGAGCTGTTCGGTATAAGGTCTCAGAGAAAAAAAACACATATATCAGTAGCTAAATATTGGCTGTACTTACATTACATATGCATTTCACTGTCCACGTTTGGATTTCACAGAATGTTTATATAGTATTTGCAGAGAATGATGCTCCCCACAGCTCATGGCAGCTTCCATGTTTGTTGTATGAAGCCAATTGTGATGTAATATCCTCCCTTACCCCGCTTCCTGATGATTCCACTCACAAAAAAGATCAGGATCAAAGATCCGAATCATTCATGACATGGACAACACTACTATGCTGTGAATATTAATTAACCATGTGGCTAGGAACAATAGCGGACTCATGCAGTATACTCTAATGGAACATGTGACCTGTGAACAGCACATTGATTTTAGCTGGGCTGCAAGTTATGAGCTGCTGTAACATGAGCCTGTAACTTCTCACTGTGAAAGCAGCCTTAGGGCGGGATAGGGAAATGAAGGGGAGGACCAAGGGAGTGCACTGTGGAGAAGAAGCAGCCCCAGAATGCTTTGCAGTATCTGTTATGCGTCCTGCCGGCCTCCTTAGGAGCTTGGGAATAACGAGCCTTGCTGTTCAGCAAACATCAAAGTAAGAAAGATTTTTAACTTCAGTGTTGCCTTTTTGGCTTCCTTCTAAACTGTTTAACACAGGAGAATAGAGGTTTAAATTAGCTTTTGCAGCCTAACAGTTACTCTTTAACCCATTTTTCTATTGTGCAGCATGTCGGCATGTTATACTGTAAATACAATAAATAGTAATAACAATAAAGCCTTCTTCAGCGCCACATTGCGCTGAGGTCAGCACACAAGATAAGTACTTTCTGAATCAGTGGCGTAGTAATAGGGCTTAGGAGGGGGCTGTGATCCCTAATCTGAGCAGCCCACATGGAACCAGATGTTGCTCCAATGGCTGCTTTATCTTGTTAATAGTTCTGTGGTGGTAACGATCACCTCTATATGTCCTGTAATAGTGATACTCATTCTTGTTTATCGCTTGTTTATCAGCGCCTCTGAGGACAGTGGGAGGAGGAGGGTGGTGTATGGCTATGGGGCCCGCTCCTCCTCCATTTACTCTTGCAAGGCACAGCAGAGCTGTGTAAATATATTTACTTGCTCTCATGGTGTCGAGTCAATTTTTCTGTTTGCCAATTACAAGTTCTGGAAGTGCAGTTTATCTGCTCTGAAAGCTGGTATTGCATTTATTGCATAGCTGCTATAGTGATATATTAAAAGCACCCATACATCTAGCCGATCCACCAAGAGACAGATGTCTCTCTGATCAAATCTGATTGGAGAGAAATCTGTTGACCTCCAAAAACCGCAGGCCTATTTCCGATCGATTTCAGCTCAAAATCTTTTTGGAAATTGGCCTAAGGACACCAACTTGTTGTCTCACCGCCCCTCGCTGCATCCCCCCAATCCCCCCCCCCCCCCCCCCTCCGGTGTCCATGCATAAATACTTAAGCCGTCAGTATTCGCCTCTGTCTCCATACTCTTGCTCACACGCGCCCTACGTGGTTGCCTGCCTATTGCACATGGGGGTGTGTGCGATGTCAAACATGCTCCCACATGCAATATGCCAGCAACCACATGGGCGCGAGGAACCACGTGTGTGAGGAAAAGTGCAGAGATGGAGACAGCGGCAGACAACAACACCTGAAGTGTTCATGTACGGGCACTGGAAGGGGGTGCACATGTTGTACAAGGGTGGACAACTGCGGGGGTTCCAACGCATTTGTCGCTCATCCCGATATCAAGAGCCATTACCGGCTTGCACCTGATTGAGCATGTCACCCTGAGATTTTGCACCATGTCTGATCGATACATGCAACCGATCAAGCATGCTCTTGGCGGCACTATTTCGTTTAATTCGATTATAATTATCAAATCGGATGGTCAACTGGCCGCCAAGTCAAGTAATGTATGAGAACCTTAAGAAGTATCTAGTGACCATTTCTCTCCTTATTCAGCTTCTGTGCAGCATGCATGTAAGATAAAGCGCTGCTAGGAATGTTTATTAATTGCGGCTGATATGGAAACTGAAACAAAAGACAATGTAATCACCTCCTAGGCTTTGTAAATAAGCTTCCAACTGAAGAAGAAAGTGTTGTGTTTGAAAGTTACCCAAGCTGAAGCTCAGGTACAAATTCAAATACTTTCCTAGAGGGAAGCCTCTGGATCCTAATGAGGCTTTCATCACTGTCCTCTGGTCCCTCATCGCCGAGCATGGACCCTCCAAATATTACTGACAAGGGCTTATTGGTAATCTAATCTTCTTCAGCCACGCCTGTTCTGTAAGCCCGAGCCACTCATGCATGAGCGGCTCAATCAGCTGGAGGGTCCACAAGAGGCAACGGTGGACCAGAGGACAGCGATGAAAGTCTCATTTGGATCCAGAGCTTCCCTCTCCTTAGGTAAGTATCTGTTTTGGTGCCTGAGCTTCCGCTCCGGTTCTCTTTAATCAGAAAAGCATTGAAATGAAATGGGGCCTTTGGGCAAGATAGCAGTTTTTGCCCACTGCTGGGTAAAATTTGGTGTGTGCCCCCTCCTACACTGTGCCCTGAGGCTGGAACATACTGTATTTTTTGGACTATAAGACTTACTTTTTCTCCCCCAAAAGTGGGGGAAAAGTACTGCATCTTATAGTCCAAATGCAGGGAGTTCCTGACTTGTGAATACCTGCCACACGAACCTCCAATCTGCCGCAATGTCAGGGACTCCCATGCAGAGGAGGACACAGGGGGATAAACGGAGGACACAGGGGGACACAAGGGGCATGGAGGAGGACACAAGGGGGACACAAAGGGGCATAAAGGAGGACACAAAGGGGCATAGAGGGGGACACAAGAAGGACAGAGGCGGACACATGGGGGAAACAGTAGGACACAAGAGGGACAGAGGAGAACACAGGGAGACACAAGAGATACAAGGGGGCATGAGGTACAAAGGGGGCATAATCCACAAGATGCCCCTTCACCATAGATACACCAGGTTTAGTATATATATATATAAAATCGGATGTGTGTATGTATGTGTGTGTGTGTGTGTGTGTGTATGTGCCGCGATCACTCGAAAACGGCTTGACCGATTTGAACGAAACTTGGTATACAGATCCCTTACTACCTGGGATGATATGTTCTGGGGGTCTCGCGGCCCCCCTGCACACCTGGGCGGAGCTACAAACAGCAAATCAGATTTCACCCATTCAAGTCAATGGAAAAATGTAAAAGGCTGCCATTCTCACAGTATTCAAGCCAGAGTCCCCACACTTGGCACAGTTGGTCACTTGGTGACAGAGGTTACGAATCCAGGAAAAGTGGGAGGAGCATAAAACAGCCAATCAAATTTCGGCCATTCATTTTAAATGGGAAAATGTAAACTGCAACCATTCTTAGACTGTTAATCGCAGGGTTCTCAAACTTGGCACACTTGGTCACTGGGTGAATGCGATTAAGATTCAAGAAAATGGGTGGAGCCTACAACAGCCAATCAAAATTCACCTATTGATTTTCAAGGGGAATATTTAAACTGCTGCCAATCTTACACTGTTAATGGCAGAGGCTTCAAACTTGCTACAGTTGGTCATTGGGTGACAGGGGTCCAAATTTACTAAAGGGGCGGGGCCACCTACAGCCAATCAGATTTCCTTGGTGGATAAACTGCTTCCATTCACACATTTTTGATGCCAGGAACCTGAAAGCTCACAAACTTGGTCACTGGGTGACTGTGTGTCAAGGTTACAAAAAGTGGGTGGAGCTAAAAACAAATTTCACTGGAAAATATAAACTGCAGCCATTCTTCCAAATTCAGGAAGGGGGCGGAGCCACAAACAGCCAGATTTGTTTATTTTTCAATGGGAATATACAAAGTATTGATACCAAGGACCCCAAAGCTGATAAACTTGAAAATTGAGTGACTGTATGTCAAGGTTAGAAAAAGTGGGCAGTGCCAACAACTTCATTTTTTTACATTGCAGGGTTCCCAAACTTTACACAATTGGCCACTGGGTGACTGGGATGAATATTCAGAAATGTGGGTGGAGCCTACAACAGCCAATCAAAATTGACCTATTGATTTTCAAGGGGAATATTTACATTGCTACCATTCTTACACTGTTAATGGCAGAGGCCTCAAACCTGATAAAGTCAGTCATTGGGTGACTGGGGTCAAAATTCACTAAAGGGGTGGAGCCACAAACAGCCAATCAGATTTGTTAGATTGATTTCAGCCATTCGCTTATTGGCAGGTTTCTCAAACGTGACACAGTTGGCCACTGGGTGACTGGGACTAATATTCAGGAAAGTGGGTGGAGCCTACAGCAGCCAATCAAAATTTACCTTTTGATTTTCAAGGGGAATATTTACATTGCTGCCATTCATACACTCTTAATGGCAGAGGCCTCAAATCTGGTACAGTCAGTCACTGGGAGACTGGGGTTTAAATTCTGAAGGGAGCGGGCCAAACACAGCCAATCAGATTTGTTTAATTTCAATGGTAAAATGCAACTTATTTATGCCAAGGCCCCCAAAGCTCATAAACTTGGTCATTGAGTGACTGTATGTTAAGGTTAGAAATAGTGGGCAGAGCCAAAAACAACTAACTTTTTACATTGGAAAACTATAAACTGCAGCTTTTCTTACACTGTTAATGGCAGGGTTCTCAAACTTCCCACAGTTGATCACTGGGTGACTGGGATTAATATTCAAAAAAGTAGGTGGAGCCTACAAGAGCCAATCAAAATTTACCTACTGATTTTCAAGGGGAATATTGAGACTTCAGCCATTCTTACACTGTTAATGGCAGAGGCCTCAAACCTGCTACAGTCGGTTGTTAAGTGTCTGGGGTTCAAATTCAGTAAAGGGGCAGAGCCAAACACAGCCAATCAGATTTCTTTGCTGCAGAGCCGGGACAAGGTCCTCCAGCACCCAAGGCCGAGACACCAAAGTGCGCCCCTCCATCCCTGCCACCCCAGGCATCACACACTGATTGCTATTAGACTAAGAGGCGCCACAGGGCCCACAACCTCCCCAACACCTTAATATGTAGTTATCTGGCTTGCAGTCACTGCCATGTATCCCCTTTTCTTATTTCTTTCTGCTTCAAACACAATTAGGAATGACAGCTGAATGAATTCTGCGCCCCCTCTTACACTGCGCCCTGAGGCTGGAGCCTCTCCAGCCTATGCCTCGGCCCGGCCCTGCTTTGCTGCATAAACTGCTTCCATTAGCAGAATTTTGATGCCAGGAACCCAAAAGCTCACAAACTTGATCGCTGAGTGACTGTGTGTGAAGGTTACAAAAACTGGGTGGAGTCAATAACAGATTTTTCTGGGAAATTGTAAACTGCAGCCTTTCTTCACTGTTAATGGCAGGGTTCTCAAACTTTGCACAGCTGGTTACTGGGTGACTGGGATTAATATTCAGAAAAGTGGGTGGAGCCTAAAAATGCCAATCAAAAATCACATTTCGCTTTTCAAGGAGAATATTACAATTGCTACCATTCTTGCACTGTTAATGGCACAAGCCTCAAACCTGGTACAGTCGGTCATTGGGTCACTGAGGTTCAAATTCAGAAAAGGGGACAGAGCCACAAACAGTCAATCAGATTTGTTTCATTTTATGGGAAAGTACAAATTATCGATGCCAAGGACCCCAAAGCTCACAAAATTGGTCATTGAGTGACTGTGTGTCCAGGTTACAAAAAGTGGGCGGAACCAAAACCAAATTTCACTGGGAAAATATAAACTGCAGCCATTCTTACACTGTTAATGGCAGGGTTCTCAAACTTTGCCCAGATAATAATAATTGCAGTATTTGTATAGCCCCTTTCTCCTGTCGGACTCAAAGCGCTTGTGAGGCAGCCACTAGAGCGCACTCAGTAGGCAGTAGCAGTGTAAAGGAGACTTGCCCAAGAAACTCCTTACTGAAATAGGTGCTGGCTTATTAAACAGGCAGAGCAGAGATTTGAACCCAGGTGGTCACTGGGTGACTAAGATTAATATTCAGGGAAGTGGGTGGAGCCTATAATAGCCAATCAAAATTCACCTGTTGATTTTCAAGGGGAATATTTAAATTGCTGCCATTTTTACACTGCTAATAGCAGATGCTTCAAACCTGCTACAGTTGATCATTGGGTGACTGGGGTTCAAATGCTGGAGAGGGGGTGAAGCCACAAACAGCCAATCTGATTTGTTTCATTTCATGGGAATATACAAATTATTGATGCCAAGGACCCCAAAGCTCACAAACTTGGTCATTGAGTGTTTGTGCGTTAGGGTTAGAAAGTGGGCGGAGCCAACACCAGCCAAATACATACACAGGCAACGCTGGGTCATCAGTGGGTGGAGACAAATACAAATTTCCCTGGGAAAATGTAAACTGCAGCCATTCTTACACTGTTAATGGCAGGGTTCTCAAACTTTGCACAGTTGGTCACTGGGTGACTGAGATTAATATTCAGAAAAGTGGGTGGAGCCTACAAAAGTGAATCAAACTTCACCTATTGCTTTTCAAGGGGAATATTTAATTGCTGCTATTCTTGCACTGTTAATGGCACAGGCCTCAAACCTGGTACAGTTGGTCATTGGGGTATAAATTCAGAAAAGGGGGTGGAGCCACAAACAGCCAATCAGATTTTTTAATTTCAATGCAAATTATTGATACCAAAGACCGCAAAGCTCACAAACTTGGTCATTGAGTAATTGTGTGTTAGGTTTAGAAAAAATGGGCGGAGCCAACACCAGCTAAATACGTACCGGGGCAACGCCGGGCAATCAGCTAGTGTATATATATATATATATATAATTTTTTATTTTTTTTACCTGATTTTGGTCCTCTAAACCTAGGTGCATCTTATGATCAGGAGCGTCTTACAGTCCGAAAAATACGGTAGTACATAGAACATAGTAAAACATTCAACCTACTTTGCAAATGTTTGAATATAAAATAAATACCTGGGATTCTTAAAAGAGTCATTTTTATAAGTAGGAGGATAAATATAATTGTTTTTTTTTACCAGTTGTTTTTCACCTCTGTTTCACTTTAATAACAATGTATTACAACAAGGTTTGTGTATCTCCGATCTATATTTAATGCAGCTTTAGAGAAGTGGGAGCTCCCTTGAGTAATGAGAATTTTGGCCACACGGAGGTAATTGTACAGCACACAGTGTACCCTCCTGCATTAGATAGACGTGATTGGATCTCTGCAGGACCTGCAGTCACAGGTTGGGAAGACACACTGGGCCATTTAGCACTCTGACAGCTGCAGAGCTGAACGTATGGTAGACACATCACGATAATGATGGCTTGCTCCTATCTGTAGGTAGAGCTTGACATATGCTTCCCGCCGTGTGCAATTATCTGACTGAGACATGTTTTTTTTTCTGTGTGATTTCAGACAAGTGCCGTGCTGTGCTCCGGAGGTTGCGCTCTCCTGGTTATGAGCTGTTTGCTCGCCATCGTCACCTTGTTTCTTCCCAGCGGCCTGTGTGAGAGACGGCTCTGCACGCTCGCAGGATACATGCAGACAGCAGCAGGTAACCCTCGGCCCGAGGCGCTAACAGAAAAAGAAAGAAGGAAAATGTGTCTTCAGCATGAATAATTCTTAGCTGGCGATAGGCAGGATGCTCTCATTGTGTCACTCATCATCTGAGAGACTGCAAGTCCCACTATAACCTCCAAACATGGCGTGCGTATGTATTCGTCGCCGGTGAGTTGGGCGCAGGGCGAGCCGAATGACGGCTCTCCCTGCTGCCGCAAAACTCCCCGGCGGCGTTAAATACCATTCTTCCTCCGAGTTGTTCTCAGAGGAAGATGTAATTTGGGGTGCAGCAACCACCAGAGCCCCGGAATAACCTTACGCGCCCCACGTAGCATTACATTGCTGCTATGGTGGCGCCTAGTTCAAGTGCTCGTTGCTGAGTGCTGTGCGCCGAAACAACCTGCTTCGCTAACATGGGGGTGCCATGCTATATCATAGTAATGTTAGCTTGTGTTAAGTGGTATAGGACCAGGGGCGTAACTAGGCCCCACCGGGCCCCCCTGCAGAATTTCAGAGCGCCCCCCCCCCTCCCCGGGGCCCGCTCATGGCTGTTTTGTGGGGGCTGGAGGGGTGGCAGCATGAGGGGAAAGCCATGCCCACAGTCGGCGGGGAGGGGGGACGGTCCCCCCCCTCCCTCACCTCGGGGCTCTCCCCTCTGCGCTCCCCTCCAGCTAGTTACAGTGTGGGCAGCGGCGGGCAGATACATACCTTCTTCCGTGCGTTTCACTGCAGACTCCTCGCTCTAGCGGCTGACGTCACTTCCGGAAGTGACATCACTTCCGGAAGTGACGTTACCGCTAGAGCGAGGAGTCTGCGGTGGATCGCACGGAAGAAGGTATGTATCTGCCCGCCGCTGCCCACACTGTATCTAGCTGGAGGGGAGCGCAGAGGGGAGAGCCCCAAGGTGAGGGAGAGGGGGGGGGGAACTTCCCCTCTCCCCGCCGACTGTGGCCAAGGCTTTCCCGTCATGCTGCCACCCCTCCAGCCCCCACAAAACGGCCTAGAGCGGGCCCGGGCCCCCCGCGGTAGCATGGGCTGCAGGGCCTATTGTTACGCCACTGTATAGGACGTACCTAGAGGGGAGCAGCTCCTGTGATCGCAGGGGGTCCAGAGCTGTGGGGGCCCCACCTACTAACCTTCTCGCCCTCAGGGGGCTATACTTTACAGAGGCTTTATGCAATTCACTTTTTCACCTGTGTTATCACCTAGGAGATCATTTTTCATCTTGTTTTTAAAATAACCTTTCAGTATTTTGTAATGGAAAAAGTACCAAAAAGTAGATGAAAAAGTACTTTAAAATAGTTTTTTCTTGTCTGCTGGTGGCTTAAAAGGCATTTTCATGACAATATGTTAAAATATCACCTAGGAGAAAACTAAGGAGAAAAAGTGAATTGCATATGGGCCAAGGTATTTTTATGGGTGTGGAAATCCTGATGACCACCCTTGTGAGATGGGCACCAAGGCCGTGAAGGGCACCAAGGGAAGGGGTGTTAATACTGGCGGGGCTACATAAAAGTTTTGCTGAGGGCCCCCATGAATTGTAGTTACGCCACTGTGATGTCTCTTCCAGTGTCTAGGCCTGGCTTTGCCATATGGGCCACATCAAGGTTTTAAAGTTTACCCGAGGCAAGGACGTATTAGTTAAGTTAATTAGAAACATTTTTAGTATTTTTTTGTTTGTTTTTGTTTTTTGCTTGGAAATGGCTAATTATTAATTATTGTAATAAAGTGTAAATAAAACACACATAAACAAAAATAAGAAGAGATATTTGATGAGAACATTTTTTGTAAATTTCCTCTGTGTTTGAGCTCATTTCAAATAAACAGCAGTTCTATACAACATGCAGGAAGTATACTCAGTGTGATTTTAAATCAAACTGTATTGTACAACCCAAGGAAATAACGTATGTCAATGCTTTTCATCATGACAAAAAATGAATCTCTCTATATTCCTAAAATGTTGAAAGTGTTGATAAAAATATTCATAAATATAATTTAAGAATACAAAATGTGGTATTATACAGCATAGGTTCTCAACATGTGGTGCGTGTACACAGAGGTAGTGATGGTTTGTCTAGAAGAATTCATGGAGAAGCATGTGATTTGTTTCATTCAATGATAGATTTGCAAAGCTCTGATTTGCTGTGATCACATCCTGTTTAGCACATGATCATAACTAGCAAATCAGAGACTTACATATCTATCACCTGACCAAACTGATCACATCCCATGAGTTTTCCTAGACATGACCATCACTACCCAGTGGGTACTTGGGCTTGATATAGTTAATGAAGTGTACATTTTTTTTTAGAGTGTTAGAAAATGATAAATTATAAGACCAAATTAGTATATGAATGCTTTACTGCTCATACCAGGTGACAGCTCCTAGCCAATAAGTGGTCACCTGGTACGAGTAGTAGGCGATGCAAGGAAATTTGGGGGCTGTACTGCAGACGCGTGTGCCAAGCATCCCCTATGCAGCATTGCAATGTCGTGCAGCCAACTTCATATTGCAGAGGCACCAGAAGCATTCCAGGAGGTGACCACCTGTCGAGGGCCCTGGGGCAATCGCCCCCTTTGCCTTAATGGCAGCACCGGCCCTGTTCTTACCGCTGCCATGAGTCTCATGTCTGTCTTCTTCTCACCAGCTGTAGACAAGTAATAGATAAATTACTCTTTACAACTTGCCAATTCTGCAGCAGTGTGCGGCGGCGGCGCTGACTTTGGCACACGCTCCTTCCGATCCTTAAATGAGTGAGCAAGAACAAAACGTTGAATGGCTGGACAGAGAGCAGCACTTTGGCTTTTTATCGAACACAAATAGCTGATTGCAAATAAACTTGAAAGACATGGACCATCGACAAGTGAGAACAATTTATTGTGCCGTTTTGATCAGGCTAATGGGTCAGACGTCACCGGACCCTCCCAGAATGCCGCAGGAACCGGGAACTGCGACCTTAAAAGCTCTGATGCTAAGTAGCTCCAAAAATCACTATTTTAATTTGGTTAATGAGAGAGGAGATAATGGATGATCTGAGGTCAGATTGTGGGCGGCGCAGACAGAGCAAAGTCATCGGGTGCTGCCGGATATAAACCTGCTTATAATTCATGTTCCAAAGAAGGCAGAAGCAATTAGCTACTGTACCTTGACGTTAATATTCTGTTGGGTACAGAGCGTGCTAAAATGGGCCGACCCCTGCATATGTATTGAGAAATAAAGCCTGGGGATGCCTGGATCTTCTCAGGAAATATATATATATAAATAATTATGTCTGGCTGATGATCAAGCATAATATTATTAACCCTTTAGCAGGCGTTTTATTTAGAAGATTGAATCTGAGAGAGCCTAAGCGCTTTGAGTCCTATTGGAGAAAAGCGCTATAGAAATGTTATTGTATTGTATTGTATTAAAGTGCTCCAGGCCAATTTATTTCAGCACATTTTTTTATTTCTGTAATTGTTACATTTCCCTGCGTCTAATTAGCATGGCTGTAATGTGTATTTATGGCCATTTGTCACTAGAGGGCAGTGTGAGACAACAGAGGACTTCCGCTTTCAGATTCTATATTTTCTGCTAGCAGAGAGACATCAAAGCGTTCCAAGAATTTACAGCACGAGTTCTGCTGACTGAGGTCAAAAGCAGTACATTTATCTCAAACAAGATAACTCTATTGAAGTTGCTAATGGTTTTAAAGAAATACAAAATGTGTGCACAGAATATGACAGGATGTTTAAATGCTGAGAACAGGGAGCTTGCCTTAAAGAGGCCCTGTAGTGACATATAGCGGAATGCAGTAACTTCTTCAGGATACCCACTGTTCTCCTCTCAGAGCATGCAGGGAAACCAGTAGTTCTGCCCCTGTTTTGTATCAATAATGACCCGAAAATCAGGTGATTATCTAAACAAAAGGTCACAAAGAGCTTTTTGATATGTTGGTAAACAGGGGGAGAACTACAAATCATGGGACCCCTCAGAAATACTTTAATGGGGCCCTCTTAATGCTCACACCCCTTCCCTTGCCCACCCCTGGTGACCCTCACAGCCTGGGAGCCAATCTCACAAGGGTTATAAAACAAGTGTGAATATCGTAATCTACAAACCCATAACAAATGTAGCCACAAAAACACCTGATCTGAAGGATGGGCCCCTTTATCAGAGGGAGTGAAGTAGTAGTTGGGGCCCCCTTGCAGCTCTGGGTTTCCCTTGTAGTCACGTCCCTGTCTGTAAACATTCTATGTATTGAGTGAGCTATTATGAGCAGCATTCCCTGTGGCTGGCGGTCCCTGGACACCAGACTAGCGGGCTGCACAGTGAGGCTCTGTACCAGCCCTGAGGGAAGGCCACCACCACTGATGTCAGCAGAGCGGGGGACCTGCCACCTCATGTTTGATAGAACGCCTTGATAAGCTGACAACGGCCAAAGCAAAATGACCAGAAACGTATCACGCGTTATCAGGAAAACTGCGAGGAGAAAGTGCCACTGACTACCTGACATCACAGGAAGTCTAATGTGACATATTCTAAACCTTACAGCAATTAGCAGGTAGGTAGTGAGAGCTGTGAATCTGATATAGTCTTATAGATCACATAGTGTAGGATTCTGTGATGCTGGCAGCTAATGGAGATTAGAGTTAGCCGAGTTGATTTAATGATTCAAAATTGATATGGAGGGTCTCTGACTGTAGCACTTTCATATACTGTAGTGGCGGCATTCAGAGGAGTGCTGGGATTTGGGACTGAGGCAGAAGTGTAAGTAGTGGATGGTGAGGATTGGACCCGGCTGTGAAAGCCCAAATTATTCCCTACCTCCGATACAGGACCCCATAACACGAATTGTTTTGTCTACAGAGCTGTGTTTACCATAAGGCAATGTAGGCTCGTGCCTACAGGCGCCTGATTATGGAAAGGCAGCTCACTCCCCTCCCTGAGTGCCTCCCTCCCTCCTTTCCTATGCAGAGTTTCGACCAGAGCTTAAATGAGAGGAAACTCCGCGCACCTTCCGTCCTAGTTTATTGCATCAAGTGTTAACGCTGTACAGCAAAAAGTGGCATCCACACCAGGGTGATCATAGAATTAGAGCCAGGATGGTGGCGGTGAGATGGAGGTCAAGCACCAGTGTGGGGCTTGCTACGGCCGTTTAGCATCACTCTGGACGCTTGGTCTCTCTGCGTTCCACTCTTTGCTGTACAGCGTTAACAATTGATGCAATAAACAAGGACGGAAGGTGCCCGAAGTTTCCTCTTTTTTCTTCTGATGGTTATACAAAAAGTTGAGAGCCCTGCCCTTGCGAGCTTACAATCTAAAGGAATAGGGGGGAAAACAAGAGGACGGGTAGTATACAATAAACATACCTAGAGGTCGTGTGGTTTTAGGATATCTAGTAGGAGTTCCTTAAAACAAATGGGGAATGGCCTAAGGTAGAGCATATGCTTGACAGAAATAGTGAGTTTTGAGGGACCATTTAAAGATTTCAAAGGTTGGAGAGTGACAGATGTGCTGTGGAAGGGCATTCCAGAAGAGGGGATGAAGCATGTAAGAAATCTTGGTGAATGCGAGGAAGTGATTCTAGAGGACAGGGACAGTAGAAGTTCATGTGCAAATCTGAGATCGATTGGGTTGGTATCTGCTATCTGGAAACTAGAGAGGAGATGTACAGGGGATTGAGATTGTGGAGAGCTTTGTAGGTTAGGGTTAAGAGTCTGAACTGGTTGATTAGTTTTATCTGATCTACTTAATTGTGTGTGTGTATATATATATATATATATATATTCTATCTTTATATGCACCAACACTTTAGTTACATTCATATGCATAAATATGCATTTGTTTTTTACATTGATTGTGCAGTTGAATCATTCTTTGCTATTATTTATGCACCAGCACTTTTTTTGTCCTCCAAGAATCACTCTGCGAATACTGTGATATTTTGTTGTATTATTTGCAACATTGATCTAACACCCCGGCTGCCATTATGCTTCTGTATGTTAATTGTTTTCAATCCATTGCTTAGTTTAATAAATGATTGTTGTTACTATTGATTTATCCTGTTTTGGTGCCATAATTTGAGGCCTAGCCTTTTCCTGGTTTGACATGTAATTTCCAGGCCGTTCTGTACATTTTGGGTAATATGTAATGGCAGCTGTAGAAACTCCTGGTCACCTATATAGCCGGGTTGACCGATACCCCACCAGTGGATCCAGCCCCCACATAGCACCCTCAGTAAAAAAAAATCCTGAAGCTGCCCCAGCTGGTTATACATAGTCTTTACTCACACATGCCCAGTCTAGATGAGCTTGTCCATGGCCGGGAGTGTGGCCAGAAAATGAGGAACCCTGTGTCAGTACAGTGGCCCCTACGAGGGCCCCGGAAACCCTCTGGACCATTTGCATGCAAAGAAGAATAATTACCATCTCATTGACCATCCCTAATGAACTGCGAACAACTCTTTGGATGGACAGGATAGTTGGCTGGTTCATGGCCTCTCAGTGACCTGTGACTATTACCAGGAAGCTGATGTTTGAGGTAAGTATAATTGCCAGTTCATAAAGAGATGAAGGTGGCTGCAGATCCCTATAACTGTTACTATTGGAGCAGGTTCTTATTACCTAAACTCGGTCTCAGACGGTGTACAGCAGTTATAATCAGGCAATTTCCAGCAGATAGCACAGCGTGTATTTATAGGTAAGGAAGAAAAAAACAGTCAGAGTGATGCACTGAATACATGAAGTCGATGAGCCGGGACTGTATTATACGGTGGCGCCCGTAGGCTGCTCATTAGTAAAGGCTGTGACAGCGATGGCACTAGACTTCACCTCTGTTTAACCTCACTGGAGACCTGCAGCGTTCTCCGCTACAAGAGGATGTGCAGCTTGCACACTATCCTCCCGCCAACAGCCCTGCGCAAACACCAGCCATGTACAGTGCTGAGCTTAGCATCAAACGCAGAGCAGCTCTGTGCAATGATAATGCCTTCTCTTTCATTGCAAAGCTACATACATGTCGCAAAATAGAATCAAGTGATACGACCGGTCAGGGCCAGTTCTAGACTTCCTGCTGCCTAAATCAATCCCCCCCCCCCCAACCTATCAGATGTCACTGCTACTGGTAGTGTGCAGTGATTGGCCCAATGACGGTACCGTGGTTTCACCCGCGAGACCGTCAGCCCCAGTTAGCAAAATGGGCAGCGGGCAGTTGTGATTGGCCGGTCTGGTGCCAGCACCCCTGTCTGATTGGTCACTTGCCAAAGCTTCCACTCTGACTGGCCATAGTGATCTCTTGCCAGTGATGGAGTTTATGTTTAGATAACAGGCATGCTATGGTAACATTCGATAATCAAACAGAGGCATGCTATTTTAGAAAATTAGAACATTATAGTTTTTACGAATTTTTTATTTTTGAATGAATGAATTTTTTGTTTTTGAATATTATCGTTTTGACATGTATCATTTTGAAAGTTATAAGGTTAGGAAGGGGGGGTTTAGCGTAAGGCGTCAGGAAGGCGGGGTTTAGGGTTCGGCGTCAGGAAGGGGGGTTCTAGGGTTAGGCACCAGGAAGGGGGGTTTTAAGGTTAGGAGTCCATAAGGGTGGTTTTAGGGTTAGGTGTCAGGAAGGAAGCTTTTAGGGTTAGGCCTCAGAAAGGGGGGGGTCTTAGTGTTAGGTGTATGGGGGGGGGGGGGTTAGGGTTATTCATCGGAGGGGAAAATGTTCTGTGTGAGAGTAGGTTTAGGTGTCGAGATTGGAGGTTTTAGGGTCAAGTGTCAGGAAGGGGGGTCTTAGGGCTAGGTTTCAGGAAGGGGGGTCTTAGGGTTAGGCATCAGGAAGGCGGTCTTAGGGTCAGGTGTCAGGAAGGGTGGACTTAAGGTTAGGCATCAGGAAGGGGGGTCTTAGCTTTAGGTGTGAGGAAGAGGGGTTTTAGGGTTAGGTGTTAGGAAAGTGGGTTTTAGGTTTAGGCCTCAGGAAAGGGGGTCTTAGTGTTAGGTGTCAGGAAGGGGGGTCTTAGAATTAGGCATCAGGAAGGGGGTTTTGGAGCTAGGCATCAGGAAGGGGGGTCTTAGGGTCAGGTGTCAGGAAGGGGGGTCTTAGATGTAGGTGTGAGGAAGGGGGTTTTAGGGTTAGGTGTCAGGAAGGGGGTTTTGGAGTTAGGCGACAGGAAGGGGGGATTTACGGTTAGGTGTCAGGAAGGGGGGGGGGGTTAGAGTTAGTCATCAGAGGGGGCAATGTTCTGTGTGTTAGGAAGGGGGGTTTTAGGGTTAGGCATTGGATGGGGGAGGGTTCTGTGTCACAGTCGGGATAGGTTTAGCTGTAGTAAAATATCAGTAACATTTACCAAAGTTTTAGTATAGTCATCATCACTGTAAACAATTTTTGCTTTCATCTGGCACCCAATTCACAACAGTATTTATCGTTTAGACTTAGAATATCGGCTTCATCCGGCACCCATTTTTCCTCGTGTCTCTACTCCATGCATACGATCTGCCCTAGTCCTGCTTGTATGGCAACATCTCTGGAATTCTATTTATAACATTTATAGCATCCCTGTCAGTTTTTGGCCTGTTATTTTCATCACAGGCTCTTTTTTTGTAACGTCTGTAATTAGTGGCCCTCTCTGTGTTGCTTTGCATTGTGTCTTGCGTTCTATCTGCAGTTTTGTTTCCAAATTATAAGATTATCCTTTCCGCACTGAGCAGCTAGAAGCGGAACGCTTTCACCTTGTTTAGCATTCAGGAAATCCTTGATGTCTGTGTGAACGTTCAGAAATAGATGCCGTCCATCCCCCGAAAGGAAGACGCAGAATTTCCTGCAAACAAAGATCTTCTGTGCTAAGTGATGGGTGAGGTCAGTAGAAGCTGGAGGATAGATTCATCCCTCTTAACCCAGTCTGTTCTCAAGTGTGAAATCGCTGCTGCTTGTAGAGAAAGCCTCCGCTCTCCAGACTGGAAGGTGGTGCTGAAGGTTTTAGTGCCTTTATAAGCCTCTTATAGTCAGAATTTGATGTTTGGCCGCACACCAGTTGTATGCGGGGCCGGATTTGTACCAAGGTCCACTATCACCAGCTACCCCTAGACTGACAGCATCCTAACCTCCCCCCCCCCACCCCCCAACACGGCAGGGATCAGATTGTAGGTTCCTCTAAGGACAATTACTGAAATGATGGCAGGGATTAGATTGTAAGCTCCTTGTCGAGCGGCACATGAGTGACAGGTGTCTCCGAGATCACGGTAAGTGCCCATTCGCTGCCTGTTTATCCCCCGAGTGCTGTTGCTAGCCGCCCACTGCTATGTGCAAACTCTGTGTAGCAGGACGAATGTTCGTCAGGCTAACTGCTACTGCCACCCTGCTGCCTACAGCCCGCCCCTTGATTTCCTGGTGCCCTAGGCTATGGCCTTTGTGGCCTTGCCTGAAATCCGGCCATGGTCATATGCGGGTATACCGAGTATTGCCACTTACTGTGTGCTGGTAGTTGCCAGGTTCCATGGCACACCAGGACAAATTGCTTCTGGCTACGCTTAGATTGGAGCTCGTGTGTGGCAAACCTGGCAAAACACCCGCCTGCTGCCTTAAGGCCCATCCAGCCCTTTGAAGTTGAGCTGCCCCCGAGAGAGAAAAGGATATTATTTGCAACTAACACCTCTCGGTGCCAGCGCAGGGCCTATACATCTAATTAAAGTAGCTATAGAGTGCTGTGTTTATCTGACCCACTTTTAAATTGTCTTCCTAACTACAGAAGGGGTCCTTTGGTTTTGTCAGAACGCCAATTGGAAGTATACCCCGAAAATTACCTGAGTTTACATAAGGTTCACATAGGATTTGTGTAGGCAATGCCAAATGTATGCTTTTTCTGCCCCTAGGCAGGGCCGGATTTCTGGTAAGGCCCTAAGGGCCCAGGCCTTGGGTGGCAGCTGGGCAAGGGGCGGTTGGACATGAAAAGAGGGATTGCTGCATATGGGAGAAAAGATTTCAAGTGGAATACAGAAGTTGCAAATAATGAGCAGAACATGGAAGTAAGGAGGTGTTGTTTAAGGGACCTGCATATAGGACTGCCTGGCTGTCCTGAATCACACATCTGAAACAAGCATGCAGCTAATCTTGTCAGACTTCAGTCAGAAACATCTGCATGCTTGTTCATGATCTATGGTCAAAGTTAATAAAGGCAGAGGATCGGCAGGAGTAGTAATGTAATTACAAGTTCTGTATGTTTGTGTAATACAATTTGCTAAAATACAGGTGAAATTCGGAAAATTAGAATATTGTGCAAAAGTCTATTTATTTCAGTAATTCAACATAAAAGGTGAAACTAATACATGAAATAGGAGCCCTTTGCAGGTGTTTTGGATGAATTAGCTGATTAGAGTCTGACACTTTGAGCCGAGAATATTGAATATTCACAGTATTCTAATGGTCTGAGATTTTGATTTTGAGGGTCTCATAAGCTGTAAGCCATAATCATCAAAATGATAACAAATAAAGGCTTGAATATCTCACTTATCTCACTTTGCTTGTAGTGCTTGTAGTGAGTCTGTTTCATATATTCAAATACATATACATTTCAAAATACTGTATAGTCCGGCGTATAAGATGACTGGGCGTATAAGACGAGCCCCCAACTTTTCCAGTTAAAATATAGAGTTTGGGATATACTCGCCGTATAAGACGACCCCTCTTCCAACACACACCGACTAAAATAAAAAAAACATTGTATACTGGTGCTATGTATGAACAGATACTGGTGCTGTGTGGTACCCAGTATATAACAATATATAGGCGATTGACTGGTGGGATTGGTCTCCCTTTCCCTGTTTATCAGAGCGGTATGGAAGAATAGATTGCGCTGTGCCCATAAATCACGCCTCTTTCACACTTCTGGCCCACCCTTGTATCCTATTTACCTCCTTCTCCGCCTCTCAGATCTCACACATGTGCGCCTGCGCCGCTTCACTACAGTCCTCAGCAGCGAGATCTGAGAGGAGGTAACAGGATAGGGCGTATCACCCGGCATCAATGACACCCAGCGTATAAAACCACCCCTGATTTTTCAGAAGATTTTTAAGGGTTAAAAAGTAGTCTTATACGCCAGAATATACAGTAGTTAGAAGTCGTTCAACAGAGTTTTATTTGAAAATGTTTGGTTTGGCTGTGTTATGCTGTTTTAGCGTCATTTCCTGAAGAACAGCATTGTGGTTCTTCTTCCTGTTTGTATCCGCCAAATGCCATTGGCGGTATTTGTGTTTGCCGTTGTCTGTTGGTTTCTGCTTGTGATTAACCACAATGCCAGCAAAAGCAACTGACTTGTAGACGCTACACGTAGCACCGTCCAGAATGAGACTAGACAACTGGATTGGCCGCCATGTGTACACAAATGACGCCAACTGCTGTCACAGTCATTTAAAAAACACTACCATTCATCATTTGAATGGAACGTCAGTAGATCTCTTTTGAATGATGTGAAAATGTTGTGTCTACCGCATGTATGAACTAGCCCCTAGAGAAGGTTGGATGTTACTGTTAGGTAACATGGATTAATGGATCACTACAGCAAAAAAAGTAAGCAGTTCAAATCTGACAGAACCGACAGGTTTTGGACTATAGCCCATCTCCTCACGGGGAATTCTCAGGGCATTCTTTGTTTTCAAAAACCTTTCCTGAATGGCAGGCTTTTTGCTAACTGCCAAAACAATAAGATACCAGCCAGCATTCCTACTCACTTTGCACACCATTTTGGCAGTTAGACTTAGCAACTGCTGTTCAGGAAATGCATTTGAAAACAAAGAAACCCCTGAGAATGCCCCATGAGGAGAGGGACTAGTCTAGTCGGTTCTGTCAGAGTTTAACTGCCTACTTTTTTTGCTGTAGAGATTTTTTTTTCTGCCATTATATTTTCGGTGCTAGACACAGGCAGAGACCATGGCTGTCTGATGTTGTTTCACGATGCTGTAGATAGATGCCGGATAGTTCTTTGGATATAGGATGCCAAAAAAAGGTCAAACAGCTGGGCTCTGTGGGAGCGCGGCACGGCAGGTTTCGCTAAACCTTCAGGGCACCATATGGACGATCTGTTTCGGGTCCTGGCCTGGTTGCCCTGAGCACAATCAGAAGCGGGGAGGGCTCAGCTGCTGTGCAAGTGTCTGTCTGTTCACCGACTAATAAAGATGTTTGGCGCTGAAGTGCTGTATCTCCAGCCTGAAGACATATCCTCCACATGGCTGGCTGCGGCCTAAAACATGTTCCCTGAGACAGAGGCCAACAGACAGCCATTTTATGTGCTTCGGAGAGCCAAAACTCAATATTCTTCAACACCGAGTCATGCTGCCGGGCTTATTTTCCAAGTTAGCACATTCAATGGAATACGTTGTAGGAACTCCGGCCAATTCATTTACCATATTTTAAATTCTAAGTACAAACCTTTCATTCCACTAAAGTCTGCTTTGCTGCTATGCATCTTGAGGTACAGCTACAGCTGTTTTTTTTTTTCTCCCTTTCTTTGTTTAT
Source organism: Hyperolius riggenbachi (assembly GCF_040937935.1). Lineage (NCBI taxonomy): Eukaryota > Metazoa > Chordata > Amphibia > Anura > Hyperoliidae > Hyperolius > Hyperolius riggenbachi. The sequence continues at coordinate 542,308,787 of NC_090647.1, read as the reverse complement.
CTTCCCCTCCCCCTCCTTTTCTTTAAAGGAAATCAGAGATCTAAAAAAAAAAAGTTTTATACATACCTGGGGCTTTCTCCAGCTCCATGCGCTCGTATTGCTCCCATGCTGCTGTCCTCCACTGCTTGCAGCTCCGGTATCGGGTCCCGTTAGTTCTGTCAGTCACGGCTAGTATGAGCAAGAGAAGTGCGCTCTCTACATATCTCCGGTGGCCAGAGAGATACGTGCAGACGGTGGTGCCATTATATATGCAGACGGTGGCGCTGTCATGGGTGCAGACGATGGCACTGTTATGGGTGCAGACAATGGCGCCATTATGGATGCAGACGGTGGCGCTGTCATGGGTGCAGACGGTTGTGCCGTTATGTGGATTACAGTTTTAGCAGCACTTAGTTAGTAATTTGCACTCCGTCAAAAGATGAAGCCCAAGTTACAATAAAAACAGCGTAATTTGGCCACTAGCAATAGCTGGAAGCCGAATTGTGTGTTACCCCGGAGTCCTCAGCAGCCGGGAATAGTAATTAACACCGCCAGGACTTTTGCAGGAGCAGGGTGAGACGTGTTTGGTCTTTACCCTGCACCTAAATTTCCTGGTGTCTTAATTACATGTATGCAGTACCTCTCCAGGGGCTTAAAAGGCTATGTGACATCCAAAATTAAAAAATGGCCAAAACATAGTTTGTACCACCAAAATATATGTTACCTATTTTTTTTCTAAAATAGGTCGCTACACATCCCCCAATTTTTTTTTCTTCTTACCTGGTCTGGGTGCCTTTGCCTGAGTGCAGGAACTATGCAGTGCCAGCGGGATTGTTGGAAGTTTACAAGCTTATCTCAGCATGCAAATAACAGAAAGCTTCTTATTCTGGATAAGATAAATCATCCCCCCCCCGCCCCCCCCCCCCCCCACACACACACACACTTTTGCAGAGTTTACTCACTGATGTAAGCTTGTTGTCTAGGTGATGAGACAGTCCTGTGGCGGTAGAGAGGAAAAATTAACACTTAGCTGGGTTAGGAAAAAGACGAGTGATGCCACTTTTGGCATCACAGAGAGAAACAGTAAAGATGAAAACCAGCAGAAATATTATTTTCCTTTTTTTCATCTCACCTTTCTCCTAAATCTGACAGGGAACACTAAAAACAAGAGGATAGATAAGCTAAATTAGCAATTTCTTATTGGATGATTTTTTTTTCAGTTAATATGGCGTTTGATCCTACTTTAAGACATTGTTGGCCATATGCAATTCCATTTTTCTATTAAGGTTTCTCCTAGTTGATATTTCACACACCTTATCAATAAAAAGCCTTTTAAGCCACTATCAAGCAAAACAATACTCAGAATCATTTGATAGTACTTTTTCACCCTACTTTATAGTACTTTTCAATGTCTAGTGCTAAAAAGATATTAATTAAACCGATGATTAGAAATGATCTCCTAGGAGAAAACTTAGGAGAAAAATGGAATTGAATAAGGCCCTATATATCTTTATTATTATAAACATAAGCAATAGTCACACCACAGGACATATGGCAGTACCGGTCACTCTATGCTGACACAGCTGTTCGGAGATGCCCATGCCAGCAGTTACACAGCACAGGCCCTCTTTGCAGAACATACAATGGGCAGCTCAATCAATTAAGCCAAGTTAGAAAGTTGGTTTGGCAGGCCTCCTAGTGGGCAAAGCGCCTGCCACAGGTTAAATGCGTATTAGCCTTCAGTTGTAGTTTGTATTTGAAAGCAGCTGCCCAGTGCTGCAAAGGAAATGAATGTGTCCGTTCTCGGTGACTTGCAGGGAGCAATTTATCCCTGAAGGACACCGCGATGTGAGGAGACTTATGAGACGCAACGATAGTTCAATTAGCTTAGTGCTTAACCCTTTCTTGCCTCAGGAGGCCACCGTGGAGGCACAGACAGGATATGAATTCCGAACCAGAGCCTTCCTTTGGCCGAGACGATTGGCGTTGATGCTAGCGGTTCTTGTTACGTGCTTTGCTACTACAGGGAGCTTTAACCGTGTTATTACCACAGCAATGTTCTCATGATCGGCAGAGGGAAGTTCTCCTTCCCACCAGCAGCTGCTTGTGGTTGGCCTCTCGTGTGCACGTCAGGTACCTGATTATCCAGCGATGCTAAATGGAGCGTGGCTTATAAGTGAATTTCATGCCTCCTGAAACATTTGTGTCCTGGTTATTAACTCATCCATCTGAAGGAGATGCATCCCACTGTGCAGAGGTACAAGCAGACGAGAGAGCGTGGCTCGCCTCCTATTCCACCTCTTCCCAGAGACACGGGAACACGGTATCCAGAAGGAAGGCTTATTTGTCTTATCAGATGGTGACCAGGAATGAGCTCCTGAAGTTGGGAGACCAAATTCAACCAAAATTCTGACTGAAAACAAGGATCTTGGCAAGCTTTTATTTTTTCCTTCTTTTTTTCCACAGCTTGCCCAGCCACCTTGGCATTGCAGTATGTAGTTCAAACAGAGGCGACGAAAGGATAAAACATACAATATGTTTGTTAAGCACAACATGTGACATAATGAGATAAATGTGTATGTAGAGTACCAAGCACACAAATGACTACGCTGTGCTCATTTTTTTTCTCTCTGCCTGAAAGAGTTAAACATCAGGTATGCAAGTGACAGCTACTGCCCGGGTCATAACTGGGTCGGACTATAGCAGTAACCCTCACTGATAAGGAATTACAGCTATAAAACACTTTCCTGTCAGTAAATGGCTTCTGAGAACAGGAAAGAGATTAAAAAAGGGTCAATAATTTTATTATTATTATTATTATTTATATAGCGCCGACATATTACACAGCGCTGTACAGTGTATATATATATCTTGTCACTAACTGTCCCTCAAAGAAGCTCACAATCTAATCCCTACCATTGCCATATGTCTATATTATGAAGTGTAAGTACTGTAGCCTAGGGCCAATTTTAGAGGGAGCCAATTAACTTATCTGTATGTTTTTGGAATGTGGGAGGAAACCGGAGCGCCCGGAGGAAACCCACACAGACACGGAGAGAACATACAAACTCTTTGCAGATAGTGCCCTGGCTGGGATTCGAACCAGGGACCCAGCGCTGCAAGGCGAGAGAGCTAACCACTACGCCACCGTGCTGCCCAGGAACAATATAATTCAATATAATAACAATAATTCATAGATTTGAGCTCTGGCTTGCTTCAAAGAAGGTTTCATTGCGCAGAGACAATGAAACGGTGAATACAATATTTAAATATAAAATAAAACAGCGGGATATCTAGAAAAGTCATGTTTAGGAGAAGAAGGATAGCTACAATTGTTTATCTCTTTAGTTTATTTTCACCTCGGATGTCCTTTAAACAATGCAAGGTTCCTGCTTTGTTCCTAACACTCCTGCAAGGTTCCTGCATTGTTCCTAACACTCCTGCAAGGTTCCTGCATTGTTCCTAACACTCCTGCAAGGTTCCTGCATTGTTCCTAACACTCCTGCAAGGTTCCTGCATTGTTCCTAACACCCCTGCAAGGTTCCTGCATTGTTCCTAACACTCCTGCAAGGTTCCTGCATTGTTCCTAACACTCCTGCAAGTTTCCTGCATTGTTCCTAACACTCCTGCAAGGTTCCTGCATTTTTCCTAACACTCCTGCAAGGTTCCTGCATTGTTCCTAACACTCCTGCAAGGCTCCTGCATTGTTCCTAACACTCCTGCAAAGCTCCTGCATTGTTCCTAACACTCCTGCAAGGCTCCTGCATTGTTCCTAACACTCCTGCAAGGCTCCTGCGTTGTTCCTAACACTCCTGCAAGGCTCCTGCATTGTTCCTAACACTCCTGCAAGGTTCCGGCATTGTTCCTAACACTCCTGCAAGGTTCCTGCATTGTTCCTAACACTCCTGCAAGGTTCCTGCATTGTTCCTAACACTCCTGCAAGGTTCCTGCATTGTTCCTAACACTCCTGCAAGGTTCCTGCATTGTTCCTAACATTCCTGCAAGGTTCCTGCATTGTTCCTAACACTCCTGCAAGGTTCCTGCATTGTTCCCAACAATCCTGCAAGGTTCCTGCATTGTTCCTAACACTCCTGCAAGGTTCCTGCATTGTTCCTAACACTCCTGCAAGGTTCCTGCATTGTTCCTAACACTCCTGCAAGGTTCCTGCATTGTTCCTAACATTCCTGCAAGGTTCCTGCATTGTTCCTAACACTCCTGCAAGGTTCCTGCATTGTTCCTAACAATCCTGCAAGGTTCCTGCATTGTTCCTAACACTCCTGCAAGGTTCCTGCATTGTTCATAACACTCCTGCAAGGTTCCTGCATTTTTCCTAACACTCCTGCAAGGTTCCTGCATTGGTCCTAACACTCCTGCAAGGCTCCTGCATTGTTCCTAACACTCCTGCAAGGCTCCTGCATTGTTCCTAACACTCCTGCAAGGCTCCTGCGTTGTTCCTAACACTCCTGCAAGGCTCCTGCATTGTTCCTAACACTCCTGCAAGGTTCCGGCATTGTTCCTAACACTCCTGCAAGGTTCCTGCATTGTTCCTAACACTCCTGCAAGGTTCCTGCATTGTTCCTAACACTCCTGGAAGGTTCCTGCATTGTTCCTAACACTCCTGCAAGGTTCCTGCATTGTTCCTAACACTCCTGCAAGGTTCCTGCATTGTTCCTAACACTCCTGCAAGGTTCCTGCATTGTTCCTAACACTCCTGCAAGGTTCCTGCATTGTTCCTAACACTCCTGCAAGGTTTCTAACACCCACCTCCCTGCTGAAGAGTCAGTAAGATATTGTCATCAAAAAACATTTAATACGTAAGATTTGAAACACATTTCATGGGGCAATAAAAAACAGGAGCAGCTGTTTACTGTGTGATTTTGTTTACTGATTCGTAGCAAATGTGGCACCTCCGTCCTGCTCCTGTTTTTTACTGCCTGATGAAGTGGGCTGCGAACCATGAGACGCGTTGCAAATCTTGGAGTAGTAATTACACTTTTTTTGATGACAATATCCTACTGACTCTGCAATGGGGAGGTAAATGTTACTTCCCCTTGTTTTTATCCTTTTAATATACATATTGGCCTCGATTCATAAAAAGCAGTGCGATAAAAAAAATCTTGTCGGGAAAATACCGCACTCGGTATTCTCCCGGTCTGTGTGCTAATTCATAAAGATTTCCCCAGCTGCCTTTGAAGGTCGGTAAATTACCGCAGCCCCTTGAGCGGTAGAGTAGAGCAGTGTGGCGATTCTCTCTTTTGCCCTGCACAAATGACTCGCACAGATGACTCTGAGGGCTGGAACCCACAGGAGCGCTTTTGGCAGCGTTTTGGCAGCACTGCGATACGCTAGCAGTTTGCCAAAACGCTGGGCTAATGTTAATGGATGGGGCAACTTCCACAGGAGCGTTTGCGTTTCCCAGAAACGCAAACGCAGGACCTGCAGCATTTTGGGAGCGTTAGCGCTTCAATGTAAAGTATTGAAACGCTAGCAGAAACGCTCAGCAAAACCTAAACTGAGCGGTTTTGCTAGCGTTTTGCGGTTCAGCACACTGTAACAAAATGAAAAATAATTCACAGGACCAATCAGGATAAAAACGCAAAACGCAAAACGCTACGCACCCGCTGGGAAAAAAAATACAATGTTGCAAAACACAACCAAAAACGCGCATGAATCCGCTTGCAAACCGCTCAGACAAAACGCTAGCGGTTGCGTTTTGCGTTTGCTGATTTCAGTGGGTTCCAGGCCAGACAGATGACTCGCACAGACTTTCCCTGCCTGCTTAAATGACTCACACAGACGGCTCTCTGGCTCTTTGCACAGATGACTCAAACAGACTTCGGCTCCCTGCACTTTGCATTCACCAGAATGTGTCAGTAACTTGTTAACGCCTCACCAGAGATGTCGGTGACTATCGTCAGGCTTACCGCTTGTTGAAGGCTTTATGAATTGACATTTGCTGACAATTTACTGACATGTGTTGGAGGTAACTACAGCCAAGTCGGTAATTTATCTCCCTGGTCGGTAATGTCAGCTTTTCATGCGGTAACAGCCTTTATGAATTGACACATTGCTAAGTGGTCGGGAAAGTCTGCTGTTTTCAGCATTACCGCATGCGGGAATGCTTTATGAATTGAGGCCATTGTATGTTTTATCCTTTTTGGCATCTCTGTTTCAACTATGTACTACAGTCTGAGTCCATCATTCTATAGCCCTTTATTTACTTATTTGTCACAATGTAATCAGAGGCAAAGAATCACTGCCTCATCCATCCTCCACCCCCTTACCTAGTGTGTCCCCCACTACCCATTAGATTGTAAGCTCGCAAGGGCAGGGTCATCCTCCTAATGTTTACTGTTTTTGTAACAATATTTGTG